>NC_133324.1:19305280-19629030 GCF_042186555.1 Aquarana catesbeiana | reverse complement strand
GTGTAAATGTGACTGGCAGTGAAGGGGTTAACCATTAGGGGGCGGGGAGGGGTTAAGTGTGTCCTAGGGAGTGATTCTAACTGTGGGGGGGGAGGGGCTACATGTGACACGACACTGATCACCGCTCCTGATTACAGGGAGCGGTGATCAGTGTCCTGTCACCAGGCAGAACGGGGAAATGCTTGTCTACATCAGCATCTCCCCGTTCTACCTCTCCGTGAGGACGATTGCGGGTATCCCCGCAGACATCGAGTCCGCGGGACCTGCGATCGCGCTCACAAATCTCCCGGCAGGCGCACGCCCGCAAGCCGCCTCTTAAAGGGCCACGTACAGGTTACGTTAATCTGCCTGTACGTGCCCTTCTGCCAACGTATATCTGTGTGAGCCGGTCGGGAAGCGGTTAAAAAACTAACTGAACAAGATCCGTGAATCTCAGAAGTCTGGTGCAGGAACAGATGACATCTATGTTCCACGTCTCTGGCATTTCGATATCCTACGATTTCTCACAGAGCAGGTGGATGCAAGAGCATCACTACGCACTCTTCAAGACATATCCGCTGCATCTCCAGAGTCCCGGTCACAAGAGGAGGATCAGGACAATATTGAGGATATCCCAGGTTAGTGTAGAATGTCCAATTTTACATGTGGAAAAAAAAAAATTATTTTTTTTCCTTGTTAAAAAGAAAGTAAAAGCATAATGTGCTAATATGCACTGCATACTAGCACATTATGTGCCAATTACCTGCAAACAAAGCCCACGCTGCTCCCACTGCAGGCCGCATCCATGCACCCACCTCCGGGAGATGGGGCTGCAGTGCCGTCCCTCAGTAGTTTGTCCCCCCCACTCCTCCTTCCTCCCTCATCAGACTTATCTGCTGTGTCCGTTTATGAAACTGTGAATAGTAGTGATGATCAGGGGAGAACATTTTCTCTGCACACAGAGAAGCTGTGATTTATTTACTCTGAAACGGCCAGTTCAACAAGCTGAGATCTTAGCATGTCACTAGAGATCGGTCTCAGAATTCACACTCCCCGAGTTCACTAGATTAGAGATGCTGAATTTGGAAGTGGAGAGAGAATTCCCAGGGAAGGATGAAGAGTTTTGGCTTTCTCCTTTGTTCAGCTCCCCCAAGACAGTAAACATGTAGCGCTAACTCATGGTGGAGCTGCTAGTTTAAGAGGGTCTGTTACCTTCACTTTGCTTCCCTCTGTTTAACCGGCACCGGGTCTAGGGGTTCTGTTGAGTTTACTTCTGGACGACACACACACCAACACTGGAGTACGTTTTCAATGCTTTATTGAACAGTCAAACTTTAGGAAGTAGCAGGAAAGAGACGGAAAAGGAAACTCTCAGGAGAAACTCAAATATCTTCTTGCAAAATCTTAGCGACAAATGTCCCAGTAGAATTCAGATAATTATGTGGAATGTGCTCCCCTCATGGGACACACTCTTTGCTCGTCTGGATAGGCCTCTCTCACCGGTCTAGCAGCCAGTACGCAGCACGGATCTAAAGTCTCTGCCACAGACTAGTTTGCGTGGTAAATCTGCACAATCCTCTGCCACAGCATGGATCAGATTCCCTGCAGTGAACAGTCAGTCACAGTGCCTGAACCTTTAAGCGGAACCGGCAACACTATGCTGTATAATTACTTCTTTTGGATACGTCCTCCAGCCGAATCACCAGGCCCCTCTATAGACCAGCACGCTGCGTGATCTCTCCAAGATGGGTCCTCCCCTGGGATCTAATCGGCTGTCCAGCTTTGTCACACAGGACCGACAGCTCAGGACCATTCCTCGGCCGCGGTGGTAGGCCCCAGACAAGCCTCTGGACCCACCCCTGCGCCGCAGCATCGTGTGCCTCCCGATCGGAGGACCACAAGGTAGCTCCTTAACACATACCTGTCGGCCAGGAGGGCCAGCAGGTGGCTGTAAAACGAACCCTAAAACATGGCGTCTGTCCCATAAATACCCTCTTCCCAGAATGCAACTCGGAGGACCACCTCCAGGGAGCTTGTCTCAGAGACAGAGGAGCATCTATACGCTTCAACACATTGCCTTTCCAACACTGACTAGTGGTAACAGTGACACCCACCGGTCAGCACGGAAGCACACACAACGTCAGCTAAGCTGGAACAGAGGCAAACTTTTAACCTTCTTAACACACAATTTACTAAATTTACCTAATCTGCAGTAGATTGTAAATCTACCAGCGCTACATATATATGAATGACACAGGGCAGTGTGAGAATAACAACTAGGTTGAGCTATAATGAATATTCCTTTTCCAGAAACAGCTCAGTAGGAGGTTCCTGCCGCTGTGCATTCTGGGAAGGGGTATTTATTAAACAGATGCCATGTGCTTTAGTCAGTCCTTACCTTGTGGCCCTCCAGGCCTGAGGATACGTTGCTGCGAGTAGGCCCAGAAGCCTGTCTGGGGCCTACTAGTCCGGAGGTGGTCCTTAGGCTGTCTTGCCTGTTTGGAAGAAGCTGAGCCAAGCTGAGGAGATCCAGGGGAGGACCCTTGCTGGAGAGAACCAGGATGAAGGCTGGTCTCTCAGAAGGGCCTGGTGACTTACTTGGAGGAAGCACCTACATCTAACCTATCCTCACAGTACTGCCGGGTCGGCTTAAAGGTTCTTGTACTGTGGAGCTGTTCTACAATCCAATCAAGGTAATAAGCTCCTGGCTGCTAAGTGTGTGAGAGAGACTTATGCAGGCATCTACTGGCTGCTAAATCTGTGAGAGAGGCTTATCCAGACATCTTACTGGTTGCTAGGTCTGTGTGAGAGACCTCCCCAGGATTTCAAAATCTGCTGGAAGAAAGCTGTGTTTTGTCCTTTGATTCAAGGAGTCTGGAAGTGATCCGCTAAAAAGGGTATCTGAAACCTCCCCTCAACCTCTTTCCTACAACCTCTCAAGTTTAATTAAAGCATTGAAAAATACGTATGATAGTGGGACAGATTTTATTATTTAGGTGGGCAGTCTACTTCGGGAATGTCTGTACGGTTCAGTGATCATTTATCACTGCTTCGCAAATGGACAATTGAAAGCTCAGCGCACTGAGCGCATGTGCAGTAGGGAACTAGCAGTGAAGCCAAAAGGCTCATTGGTAAGGTTCCATTACATGGAATGGCAGTGAATGCACCCAACAGCTGATCCGATGATCGACTTGGGGTACAGACATTGCGTGCTCCTTGAAGAGGTAAGTATCTGTAGCGCATAAAATAAAAGAAAAAAAACGCGCTAAAGAAAATAGTGTAAAAACTTATAGCTCGAATAAAACACCAATATCTGTGTAAAATGAAAATAAAAGGAAAAAAAATGTGCGCTCATAATCAACGTGAATACTCATATTAAAATACTCATAATCTGTGTGAAAAATTGATCTTAGTGAAAACAATCAAAATCCCTACAAAAAAAGAATACAAACATACATCAAAAATAATACTAATAATTATTGTGTAATGGGGAAATGTGAAAAATGTGCTTAAAACACAAATCATTACACTTCTAAAAATTTCACACCCAAATGGATCAACAACAGATAGGAAATTTTTTTTTTTTCAAAAAAGATAGTTCATATAATGAACGGCAGGAGAAGGAGTCCCATAGACAGACAGCTACTTCACAGAAGCAGGAGGAAACATCCACGTTCCGACCGGTCAGACACTGCACATGTATATGGGGGAGGAGAGGAGTGAAGACAAGAGCTCTCATATAATCCCACAGTGTTGAAAGGTGGACCCTTACCCTCAATGATGGAACTCCTCTCTCCTCTCTGGCGAGGTCTCACACGCGAGCAGACTTTGCCCTCTGCGGGGACTGTGGATGGATGGTGTCCGGATCCAGCTCATACAGTGTGCGTCTCCAACTTGGCTTGTACCAACTCGTCCACCGGGGGGGGGGGGGGGGGGTGACAAGCCCACTTATCCCAAAAATTATGGGGCGGACTGAGTGATGGCTACGCATCGTAAGCCATCAATCAGTCCGCCCCATAATTCGCACGGGTGTCTGCTATTTTTATGCCGGCTTTTTTTAATTGTTTTAATTAGCAATCAATTTTAAAATTTACTACACTATCGGAGCCCCTCTTCTATTTTTATCCACCTCCCTTTGGGATAAGTGGGCTTGTCACCCCCCCCCCCCCCCCAGGTGGAGGAGTTGGTACAAGCCAAGTTGGAGACGCACAGTACAGGAGTTGGATCCGGACACCATCCATCCACAGTCCCCGCAGAGGGCAAAGTCTGCTCGCGTGTGAGACCTCGCCAGAGAGGAGGTCCATCATTGAGGGTAAGGGTCCACCTTTCAACACTGTGGGATTATATGAGAGCTCTTGTCTTCACTCCTCTCCTCCCCCATATACATGTGCAGTGTCTGACCGGTCGGAACGTGGATGTTTCCTCCTGCTTCTGTGAAATAGCTGTCTGTCTATGGGACTCCTTCTCCTGCCGTTCATTATTTGAACTATCTTTTTTCCTATCTGAGGACTGTTGTTTATCCATTTGGGTGTGAAATTTTTAGAAGTGTAATGATTTGTGTTTTAAGCACATTTTTCACATTTCCCCACTACACAATAATTATTAGTATTATTTTTGATGTATGTTTGTATTCTGTTTTTGTAGGGATTTTGATTGTTTTCACTAAGATCAATTTTTCACACAGATTATGAGTAGTTTAATATGAGTATTCACGTTGATTATGAGCGCACGTTTTTTTTCCTTTTAAGTATCTGTAGCGCCCTGCTACTTTTGACCAGGCGCTCGCAGGTAAATTTTAGTTTTTGGCTGAGCTGTAACCAGCACAGATTGAATGTATATAGTTTACTGGATCTGTTCTGAAATTGACTTGGTTGTGCAGTTCCCACTGTTGCCAGTAGGTGTCACTGGTACCATGGAACAGTGTGCGAATAACAACTTAGTGAAGCTTTAATGAATATTCTTCTTTCAGAAACAGCCCAGTGGGAGGTTCTTGCTGCTGTGCATTCTGGGGTAGATGCCATGTGCTAGGGATCAGTCCTGACCTCGTGGCCCTCCGGGCTGGAGGCCACGTTACTGCAGCTGTGCAAGTAGGCCCAGAAGCCTGTCTGGGGCCTACTACCGCAGAGGTGGTCCTTAGGCTGTCTTGCCTGCTAGGAAGAAGCCAAGCCAAGCTGAGGAGATCCAGGGGAGGACCCTTGCTGGAGAGAGCCAGGATGAAGGCTGGTCTCTCAGAAGGGCCTGGTGACTTACTTGGAGGACACGCCTATCTCTAGCTGATCTTCACAGTACCGCCGGGTCAACTTAAAGGTTCTGGTACTGTGAAGAAGCTGTTCTACATTTAAAGTACCCTTACAGTATCGCTGGGTCGGCTTAAGCCTCGATTCACACAGGGGCAACGCGACTTCAACGCGACTTTGAGCGACTTATAACACGACTTCAAGTCGCCCCCAGGCCCCCAGAATTTGCCTGTGGCCAATCAGAGCTCAGGAGGGAGGGGGAAGCATGTGTAGTGGTGACTTTTTTTTTACTACTTCCTGTGAAGTCGCTTTACTATAGATAGAGATCCGACTTGGAGGCGACTTCCATTGATTTCTATGAGTACAGGTCGCCTAGAAGTCGGATCGTAGTAGTACAGGAACCTTTTCTGAAGTCGGAGCGACTTCAGTAGTGTAAATTAAGACGCTCTCATTCACTGTAATGCAAATCTCTTCTTGGGGCAACTTGAGGGCTTACAAGTCGGATCCCAAGTCGTCCTATTGTGAACCGACCCTAAAGGTTCTGGTACTGGAAGCTGTTCTACAATTCAATCAAGGTAACTAACTGTCTGGCTGCTAAGTTTGTGAGAGAGACTTATCCAGGCATATGCTGGCTGCTAAGCCTGTGAGAGAGGCTTGTCCAGACATCTTGCAGGTTGCTAGATCTGTGGCAGAGATCTACCCAGCCATACAAGATTTACAGAGAGAAAACTGTGTTTTGTCCCTTATTCTGAAGAGTCTGTAAGTGATCTGCTACAAAAAGGTATCTGCAAATCCCCTTCAACCTCTTTACTGCTACTTCTTTCAAGTTGCCTTGTAATAAAGCATTGGAAAAAGAACTAAGTGACTGGTGCATACATTGGTGGGCGCAAGGTCCAATACAGACTCTAAGTTCCTGATGTGGTGAAACTACAGGTAAGGGGTGACGGCAACAACCCAATTTAAATCAGCAGCTCCTTTGAGGCTCAGTGCTACATATCCATATAGTAAAAGTCAGCAACTACAGTAGATTTAGCTTATGAATCTTAATTTAAGTTTCCACAGGCAGAACTCCTCCATAATAAGGCTATGTGAACACAACTTATGTCAATACTATTAATGTACCATGTATTGTGTATTTCAACTGCAGGAACCAATGAGGGGGGATTATAATTTCCAGGCCAGTCAGTATAACCCCCTGTAGGAGCAAAAGAAAACCAAATTGAGGCTGCTACGTCCTCATTTCTTAAAGTGGTTGTAAACCCACTTTGTAAGAAATAAAACTAACACTTGCAAGACAAAGGCATAATGAGCTAGTATGCATAGCTTACTAGCTTATTATGTAATACTCACCGAGATGGAACCCCCTCGCTGCGGTGCCTGTGCACAGCACCGGCCAGCGACATCACTCCCGGGGGGGTTACTTCCGGGTATGGCGGCTCCGGCAATGTGATTTGCCGGAGCCATGCTGACGTCAGTCAGCACCTCTCTGCTGTGCCCTCCCACGCTCACTGGAGCGCTGGTATGTGGAGGGGCAGAAGCAGCTGGCTCAGGCTCTCAGCAGCTCACTGAGAGGCTGAGCCAGGTGCAGGTCCAAGCATGTGAGGAGATCCTGACCATATGGTCACCATCTTTCCCAAGCCTGGACCGGCTCGGTGATGTCTGCCGATAGTGGGTGATAGAAAGTAGGTTATATACTCCGGCGACCTGGGGATACCAAAAAAAAAAAAAAAAAAAAGGCACATAGGCACATATTTAAAAACAGAACTGAGTGCATCTCCTGAGTCCACCAAACTTCATTTTAAAACACGCAAAAGTTCAAGTGTAATTCTTGACTTTTGAACATCAATATTTATAACTTGATCCTCTACACGCTCTCCAGGTCCAAGCCCGAGGCTTCTCCCTCTTTTCTCTTTGGAGAGTTTATCCTCGGTTATATATTGCACAGGAATTATCCCAGATTTTCCTACACCAATGTCCACAAATACTCCAAACAATGTGTCATTTTCAACCTTCCCAGTAAGAACAGTTCCAATCTTCAGGTTTTTAATGCAGACAATGTTGTTCATGAAATCAGTTTACCTGTTGCTCATGCCATAAATTCTTTATTTCTTCTAATAATCTGTCAAACATTTCTACAGGCATCTCCCTCACGAAAAAAGCCTTTCTGATCCATAAAGATAAAGGTGGGCTGCTCAGGGGATCTACAATGTGTTGTGCTTTCTTTTTTTGGCAAACCTGTTTTATTTTGTTTCATAAAAATGTAAAAAAAAATAAATTAAAAAAGTAGGTTACATACTCCGGCGACAAGGGGATACCAAATAAATAAATAAATAAATAAAGGCACTTCATATGTAAAAACAGAACTGAGTGCATCTATTGAGTCCGCCAAACTTCATTTTAAAACACGCAAAAGTTCAAGTGTAATTCTTGACTTTCGAACATCAATATTTATAACTTCAACCTCTACACGCTCTCCAGGTCCAAGCCCGAGGCTTCTCCCCCTTTTCTACTTGGAGAGTTTATCCTCGGCTGTATATTGCATAGGAATTAGCCCAGTATCACAATAACGTTCACTGATACACTACAGGGAGGAACAGAAAAAACATCCTCAGAGGAAGGGTTGGAAAGTAGGGGAAGGGGGGGAAAGGTCAAGGGGGAGAGGTTGGGGAAGGTGGGAAATGTGATAAAGGAAATAAATATATAGGAATATAAATGGGGTGTATTAAGGGGTAAGGGGACAGGGAGTCGGAGGGATGAGGGGCACAAATAAATACACAAGACACTGAGACACAAGAAACACTGTTTAAACCTCATATCTTCTACGGTTTTTTAGAGTAGAAGAAGGAAGATGAGGGATATCATCACTGGGGGTGGGTGTTAGTATGATTAAATTTAAACTAGTCACCCCCCATATCCAACACCTACGGGAGACTAAGTACCCTTAGGTAGGTGCTGGAAAATTTCGATATTCCCCTTGGGATTTTTATCAGTGGTCGCCCCAGTCCAGGAGAGGATGGAGGGATTGGAGGGATGTGTTACATCATGTTAGAGGACTTAATATCCCCAAAAAACGTAAAATATTATTAACTTATCTCAAACGTCTTAAAACTGACGTGGGTATGGTGCAAGAAACACATCTGAAGGTGGGAGCATTCCCCTATCTTCAAAATAGATACTTCCCAAATGTTTATCATGCCTCGAATCAGGAGGCTAAAACTAAAGGTGTAGCTATTCTAATTTCTAATTGCATTGTGTGGTCTTTATTGGATAAATGCCTGGACTCAGGGGGAAGATATATCTTTTTCAAAGGGCTTATAGGAACTATTAAGGTGACTCTAGCAACTATTTATGCCCCAAATGTACATCAAGATAGCTTCTTGAATAAAGTTCTATCTAAACTAATAGAATTTAGGGAGGGAATATTTATTTTAGAGGGGGACTTTAATGTGCCCCTAGATTCCAAATTAGACACCTCCAATGGAACATCTTAAGTTCCTATTGGAATTAGGAAAAGCATCCTTTGAAAGTTATATGAATTTCAATTAATCGACTCCTGGTGGGCCTTTCATGCAGAAGAGAGGGATTTTACATACTTCTCAAATCCCCATCAATCATATTCTCAAATTGATTTCTTTTTATTACCAAAACAGATACTCCCGATGGTACAGGATATACTAATAGGAAATAACCTGGTCTGATCATTTAATAAAACACGGTTCTCGAATAAAGAGGGCCAGAGAGGAACAGACAAGGGGGTTACTGGAAAGAGTAAGGGAAATAGAGATACAACACAAGAAGACATTGGGAAAGGAAATATGAATCGAACTAGCACATCTGAGAAGACAACCCTCTGATCTCCTTCGGTATAAAACAATGGAAATATTACAACAAGGGAGGAGGGCAATATATGAATCCGGAGATAAGTGCGGTAAAGTTTTGGCAAGAAAACTAAAAAAAACAACAGACACGTTCATATATACCATACATCAAAACAAAAGGAGGTCAAAGACTTTCAATGCCGAAAGATATTGTAAGGGAATTTAGAGAGTATTATATCTCACTATACAATCTTTCGGTGCTTTCCCTATCTCCCTCGTCTCTGGAAGAATATTTAATATCCTCACAATTAGCGAGATTGCCATCCCCAGCTCGAAGAGAGCTGGAGACACCAATTACAATAGAGGAAGTGTCTATAGCAATGAAGGCAATGAAGCATGGGAAGGCACCTGGCCCAGATGGGTTCTCTCTACAATATTTTAAAAGTTTTTTTTTCCATCAATAGGCCCATACATGGTTAAAACATTCAATGCTTTAGGACAATTATCGGCCCCTCCATCAGAAGCATTAAGAGCACATATTGTGTTAATCCCAAAAGAAGGGAAGGACCAGACGGTGTGTAGTAGTTATCGTCCGATATCGTTATTGAATGTGGACTTGAAAATATTCACAAAGATACTTGCATCTTGTTTACTGACGCAGCTGGTGCATTTGGATCAAGTGAGGTTTATCCCCACACGGGAAGCTAGAGATAACACTATTAAAGTATTGAATTTGATCCAATATGTAAATCAGAAAACTTTTCAATATCAAAACGGGACACGCCAGGGATGTCCTTTGTTGCCCCTCTTGTGTGCTTTGATGCTGGAGCCCTTATTAAATAGAATTCAACAGAATCCCCAATATTAGGGGTATCCCTTTGGGAGAACAGGAGTATAAAGTCTCTGCTTATGTGGATGACTTACTTTTTTTCCACTTACTAGCCCACAAATATCGTGCCCAAATCTTATAAAGGAAGTGGAGCGAAACAAAAATGTTGAATTTTAAAATAAACTAAACTATAGCAAATCGGAGGCGATGGGGGTGTCGCTAGAGGGCCCCATACAAATGAGCCTAGAGAACAACTTTAAGCTTAGATGGACATCAACTGCATTAAAATATTTAGGAACACAGATACCATCTAAATTAACAGATATATATGCCTTAAATTTTACACCTCTACTTAGGGAAGTTCGAACATTACTAGATAGATGGAGTAAATCTACACACTCTTGGTTCGGGAGATGTAATATATTGAAAATGAATATAGTACCAAAATTCCTATATCTTCTCCAGGCATTACCTGTCTTGGTTCCATTGGCCTTCTTTAGTCAAATTCGAACAGTTTTTACAAAATTCATGTGGGCAACTAAGCGCCCAAGGAATAACAGAAGTCTGCTGACACTACCTAAAGAGGCAAGTAGAATAGCGGCGCCAGACCTATATAAATATTATCAGGCCGCCTAGCTAGGCAGAATTATTGATTGGTGCCGACATGGAGATAGTAAACTGTGGACCACCATTGAACAACAAGTAAGTCCAATCCCATTAAACAGAGCCATATGGTGTTATGCGGGTGTACCCTCTATGTTAAAATTACATCCTTTGATAGGCCCCACACTTCGTATGGGATCTAGGGTTATTCGGAAACCTAATTCCCTTAATTTTTTTTTTCTTTTCCTGGGTCTTCTGTTGCCTGTTCTAGAAGCCCCTTGTGGGGTTTCGGGCTTTAGAATATGAGGTTGTAAAGGAGAATTGATATTGTTATGTATAAAAATAACAGGATTACGTTCTGAGATTTAAAGATTATGTTCTGATTTGAAATCTGACTGCAAAAGTAGCATTATGCAACTGTAACTATTGATTTATTTTTGTTTTCCTGTCAAGAAATAAAGAATTAAAAAAAAAACAATAATTAGCCCAGATTTTCCTACACCAATTGGGGGGGCGAGCACTTCAAGTCACCGTTTGAGGAATACGCACAGAAGTCACTGGTTTATGTTCCTAAGGCTGAAAAACAGCATATATATTGAACTTTGTTTTTTACATCATCTGGCTATAATAACCCTCTGGTCTTAAATGGATAATATATTTTAAGAAGTCCATTATCACTTGCTAAGAAAAGCAATAGACTGTAAACAATTTTCTATGTACGATTTGTATGGGATTTAATATTTATTGTAATCTCATTAGAGATCCTACCACTGATACACTGATCAATATCTCTGGGAGCGATATAGTATTTGCACTGACACTTTATTTCACATATGTTTTTTCACTTATAAAAGAAGGTCCCCCTCTAGCAGGTGCCATACTGCCACAATACTTTTGAACCCTGGGGTTAATTTTAACCTAATGTAATATTTGGTACAGAATCTGGGAGCGGTAAAATAGCTTTTGCACTGACACTTTAATTCACACATGTTTTTCACTCAATAAGAATTTTTTTCCCTCTAGCAGGCGCCATACTGTCACAATACTTTTGAACTTTGGGGTTAATTTTAATTTAATCAAATAATTAATTTTTCATAGAATCATTTTATCTCACATTATTTACTTAAGTCTAAACATGAGAGGCACCTTTATCTTTGGGGTGATAGAAGTTTAATTTTGAATTAGGTAGTATTTATTTATTAATTTTTGTTTTTTTCACATATATGGTCATTTTTCTGGTTTAGACCATATTACGGCACTTAGTGGTGGAGCTCCTATATGGTATAGTTCATTGAACACAGCTTGTAGCTTATGACATTCTTACCCATTATGGATTAATTTATAAGATAGGGCAGCGCTATCTGTACTCCCAAATTATCTATTTTCCTACACCAATGTCCACAAAAAACTCCAAACAATGTGGCATTTTCAACCTTCCCAGAGTAAGAATAGTTCCAATCTTCAAGTCTTCAATGCAGACAATATGGTTCTTGAAATCAGTTTTTATCACACATGTAATTCTATTTGTGTTGAATCTTCTGATCAGTTTTGTTTAGGAAAGAATGTAATTCAGTTAACAGTTTTACAGAATTAAAGAATAACAAACCCCACGCATCTGTGTACAATCATACCCCCTAATTAGGAGCTTCCTATGACAACGCGATTCATACACCCCGGTAAATAAAATAAACAAATAAGTCTGTAGAGTTCCAAATGTTTTAACTATATACATTATTGAAAAGATGAAAAGAACTTTCATGAAAAAAATCTTAACTCAACTACTACTATATATACATACAGTATAAAAAGAGAAGTATGGTATTTTTTAATTTTATTTTTATCATGTTTATCTATATGGATGCAGCATCTTTCCCCGGCTGGCTCTAACACTGAGAACCGAACGATCAAACACCGCTGATCGCTCGGTTCTCAGAGCCCCCTGAGCTGACAGTTTATCTAACATCAGTCACCAGCTCTCTGCTGTGCCCTCCCACGCTCACCGGAGCGCTGGGCTGTGGAGGGGCAGAAGCAGTTGGCTCAGGCTCTCAGCAGCTCACTGAGAGGCTGAGCTGGGTGCAGGTCCAGGCATGTGGGCAGATCCTGACCATATGGTCACCATCTTTCCTAAACCTGGACCGGCTCGGTGATGTCTGCCGATAGTGGGTGACAGAAAGTAGGTTACATACTCCGGCGACCTGGGGATACCAAAAAAAAAAAAAAAAAGGCACTTCATATGTAAAAACAGAACTGAGTGCATCTACTTAATCCGCCAAACTTCATTTTAATGAATGTGAAGTAAAACCTCTTCCCGAGACTGCCCTTAAGGGAGGACATTGATATTGATTTATTCCCTCCGGAGCTGTGATGCCTTCGACGCCCCATCCCCTATCCCCCCCTACCCGATTCACATTGGGTGCGGGGATGTGGGCGGGGCTGTTCCGCCTTGGCGCCGAGCTGCCGCTTGTGCAGTCGATGCCTTGGCACCTTCTGCTGACACAAGCGGGTGTCACCATCTTGGCTGACGGTGGGATGGACATCTGGGGTTCAGTGAGTGGCCTCCGCCCTGACTCTGGCGCCCATCTTAAATGTCATGCCTTGCGTGACGCTGGGTAGGGTCCGCTCGCTACACAGGGAGCATTCAAACAGTCGTTTGTTTCATTTACAGCCAGTTCCTACACTGACACATAATTTGTGTAGTCTGCACCTGTTACTACTGGTGTTCACTCCCACTGGACGGGGTCCGCTCATTACATAGGGAGAATTTAAACACACTTCTTTCATTCACAGTCAGTTCTCTGACTGATACACATCTTGTGCCGTCTGCACCGGACATCGCTGGTCCTTACTCCTATATCAGCAACACCATGTAACTACCACTATCATTATGACATTCATTTCATATGTGGGCTTTCAATCCCAGGATTTTACCAATTTCTGGGGACTTGTGCTGTTTTGATATCAGTTTATACTCATTTTATTTGGGCTCCTCTCTTTAATCAGTTTACATTTTTATATTTTCAGTACCATTTGGTATTTCATATTTTCTCTGATCCACAGAATGGAGCCCATTTGTCCTATTGTTCCAGATACTCTGCGTTACACCTACATTCATGCTCCCTATGTTCTGTTGGACCCTATTACCACAGCTTCCGGACCAGGCATTCGTTTTCGGCCCTAGCACCCTGGCGGTGTGTTTGTTTCGCACTAAGCAGACATGTGAGTTTTACAGAGATGACTACTTTATCCTCCCTGTATGTATATTAGACATGTGCATTCGTTTTCGTCCGAATGCATTTTCGTCCGAATTTCAGGTATTTTCCTTATCGTTTTAACAAACGATAACGAAAGAGTAGAATACGAAAAACAAAAGATCCGACATAAACAAATGCTTTATTTTCGTTTTCGTTGCGACAACAGTTCGATATAGATCGGAGATTCGACATGATGCTGACAATAACAATCTGTGTCTATCGAACCTGTGGTCGAATGTGTCTAACCTTAACTCTATAGTCCATCCATACTAGTCCAAGATTATTCTAAAAGATTCGACATAGAGCGAAAAGATTCGACACAGAGCGAAAAGATTCGACACAGAGCGAAAAGATTCGACACAGAGCGAAAAGATTCGACACAGAGCGAAAAGATTCGACACAGAGCGAAAAGATTCGACACAGAGCGAAAAGATTCGACACAGAGCGAAAAGATTCGACACAGAGCGAAAAGATTCGACACAGAGCGAAAAGATTCGACACAGAGCGAAAAGATTCGACACAGAGAGAAAAGATTCGACACAGAGCGAAAAGATTCGACACAGAGCGAAAAGATTCGACACAGAGCGAAAAGATTCGACACAGAGCGAAAAGATTCGACACAGAGCGAAAAGATTCGACACAGAGCGAAAAGATTCGACACAGAGCGAAAAGATTCGACACAGAGAGAAAAGATTCGACACAGAGAGAAAAGATTCGACACAGAGCGAAAAGATTCGACACAGAGCGAAAAGATTCGACACAGAGCGAAAAGATTCGACACAGAGCGAAAAGATTCGACACAGAGAGAAAAGATTCGACACAGAGAGAAAAGATTCGACACAGAGAGAAAAGATTCGACACAGAGAGAAAAGATTCGACACAGAGAGAAAAGATTCGACACAGAGAGAAAAGATTCGACACAGAGAGAAAAGATTCGACACAGAGAGAAAAGATCACTGCTGGAATTGGGTGGGGGAAGTAAAATTAATGATGATGATGAATGTTATTGGCCGATTGTAACCAATAGATTGAGATTCTATATAGATTCTATATACCCTATCTTGTTACCTGTCTGATCAGTGATCACTATCACCAGTCCATTTTCTGAACTATACAGCAACAGCAAGTCAGCAATGTACCGTTCTAACGGAAAAGTGAAGGCAGGTAGAGGTAGTGGTCGTGGTGGACGCCTTGCTAAAAAAAAAAAAAGTGGCAAGGTCTCTGCTACTAGTGCCTCTGACACTTCTGCCGCCCCAAACATGCTGTCCACAACAGTGGGTGTCACCACCAGTAAAGCTAGTTCCACCACCACCAGTTCAAATATTAGTTTTCCTGCCAGACCACCAACATCTGCTGCCGCTTCCACTGCCAGTGCAGCACCTCCTTCTACTTCTACAGGTGTCATGGCTTCTTATTTTTATGGAATAGGCAAGAAACCTAGTAAAGTTCTAGTTTACCAAGTGTAACTGTAGTGGCAACAGCTTCCACCACTGGTGTGCTACCTGCTGCAGCTATATCAGCCCTAAATAGAGATCAACAGGGTCAAGGGGCTGCATCCCGCCGCAGCAACGTTTGGAAATACTTTCAAACATTGGAAGGCGGGTTCTTTGCAAAGTGTAAATTGTGTGGGAAGCAAGTGAGTAGGGGTAAAAAGTTAGGACATTTAACCAATGCTGGTATGAACCTACACCTTAAAAATTACCACCACTCTACTTTACAGCGGGCAGAGGCAGAAAAAGAAGGCAGGAAGCAGCATAACGGACTCTGACTGTACTGGTGGTACCTCCTCAACCACACCACAGAGCACAGGAGGCAATAGAGAGGGTTCAATTAAGACAAACCGTCCACGTGCAGTAGGTTCCACTGCAGACCCAATCAGGCTCCTCATCCTCCCAAGGACATCATCAGCCTACCCTAGATAGTTTTGTTGGCTTTAGTTTCAAGGGCATGTTAAAACAGCAGGCCAACAAGATCACCTGTCTCATTGGCCAATTCATTGCTGTTGGAGAAGCCTCTTTTCGCATGATTGAAGGGGAGCAGTTCATGCATGCCCTTGCTCCACGATACGTTGTTCCTGCACGAACAACTTTCAGCAGAAAGATTATTCCAGCACTATACCATTCGTGCATTGCATTATTGAAGGAAAAAATGGCCGAAGCCGATGGTCGGACATTTGACCACTGATTTGTGGACAGCTCCCAGCGGTCAACACGCTTTCCAGTCTTTGACTGCACACTGGTGGCAGGCCACTGTGCCTTTTGGTGGTGGCACTAGTGTAAGAGTTCAAACTTCATCAGGAAGCAGGTCTGCAGCGCAAGACCAGCAGGGTTATCAAGCTTTCCTGCTCCACACAGAAGTCCGTGATGATAAACACAGCTCTGCCAACATATTGCGGGCAATTAGATCGATGTTGGCATATTGGTTTGGAGAGCGGGCAGTCACCAATGTCTCTGTTGTGTTCATTGTGACAGACGGAGGTTCAAACATGGTTAAAGCTCTCCAAGATGGATCTTTTGTCGGTGTGCGCTGTTCTGCACATATACTGCATTTAGTGGTCAAGGGTGCAATCCCAGTGGAGAAAAACAAGATCGCTCAAACCTTGGACCTTTGCAGAAAGATTGCAGGGAATTTCCACCGCAGTGTAGGGGCTAGTCAACTGTTGAGGGAGGAGCAAGAACAAATCAGGGCTCCCCATACAGCGCCTGAAACAAGATGTCAGCACCCGGTGGAACTATACCCTGGAAATGCTGGAACGCATTTTGGAGCAAAAGACAGCCATCCACAATCTATCATCCCGCCACAGCATTGGGATTGATTCCACACTGGGACGTGATGACTGGTGTATAATTGGGCAGCTCGTTTATGTCTTAAAACCCTTTCGGGTCATACCCTTGTTTACCTATCTCATAGATAAGATGGGATAGTTCCTAGAAAACAGTGAGCCTGTTTGTGGCAGCCCACTTCATGCCGATGTAGCGTCTTTCATCCGAAAGCTACAAGATAACTTAAAAGATTGGCTAAATGACCGTGTCCGCAAAAGCCCTGAACTCATGCTGGCTTCCCTGAGTGATCCCAGGATCAAAGGTAAACTGGCACTCAGAGACAACAGCCTCTCCTACTGGAAAGAAAAACTGATTGAAAGGGTCCGTAATTTGCAGCAACAGAGATGTATGCCGGATGAGGCCGGTTTGGAAGATTCACCTGCCATGTCTGCTATTCCAAGGCCTGGCACCATCACTCAAAAACAACCGAGTGGAGCATGTGCATGTTGGGTGGAGGCACTTGACAATCTGGTGGATGCAGGTAATCGAGAGGAGAGCAGTGCCTCTGAAATGGTCAGGGCCTACCTATATGAAGCTCCTTTGCTTCCTTTTGAGGACCCTTTGACCTTGTGGGATGGTAAGAAAAGTTTGTGGCCTGGTTGCCCAGCAACTACTATCCTGTCCTCCAACCACTGTGCAAAGTGAGAGAGTTTTCTCTATTACTGGGAATAGCCTTAATCCACACCGTGCACAACTAACACCCCATTTGATGGAACAAATAACTTTCCTCAAATTTAACCTCCCCAAGCTGGGTTAACCTACCCTTAACTTGTGAGACCTGAATCATTGTTACCATGTGAAGATAGATGGGACTCAGAGGAACCATCCAAATGTTGAGGAAAATATTTTTTTTAAATGTTTTTACCACTTGACACAATAGCAGTTGTCTACTTGTCTTTGGTGTGACCCCAGGATTCAAATAGAATTATATTGTTTTAAGCAATCCAAATTTTTTCCTTTATTCATTCCATCACCTTTTTTTTGTAATGAATGTTGTGTAGAGTGACTAGAGTGTGTGCGATTGCATGAATGAATGTTGTGTGAATGGACAGTAGCAAGGGTTGAAGCCTTGACGTGGCGTTACTGCTCACGCGTGGCTGTCTTTGTAAATACAAATAGCAACGTGTGCTAATTTAACCTTTTTTGTATGATGGTCTGGAAAGAAGAGACAATGGTTAAAGATGACCTCAACAGCATGACAGTTCCTCTCGATGGAGAGACTGTCAACTCAAGGATTAGAATAGGTTACCTACACAACATAGCACAAAGAAGCATACAGCTGGAAACATGATTCTATGCAAGATAGATCCGTTGGTCACTGCTGAGCTGTATCCAGATGCCCAGGACCCCTCCCAATTGCCATCTCTGACCCTGGGGACACCAGGGCCCTCTCTGATCCTCCGCCTGTTTCGTGACCATCTGCAATTGTCCGAAGTCACCAGTGTGAGTAATCTACCCTGCTGCCATGTTACTCAAGCCCTGGAAATGATGACTGCCCTTTGAACTGTTGCCCCTTGTGATTGCGTTAGCCTGTGAACCTCTGTCCGGTTCACTGTTGCCCTCATGAATGCAAGCCTGCAACCTATGTCCTGAGGACTGTATGGTGGTTAGGTTATGGTTAACCCCTGCTGTAACTATCTGCTGTGTATTCTGGTGGGGGGGAAATCTGACCGCCGGCTCTCAGGCCCCATTTACATCTGTTTGAAGCTTGAAGCTCAAACACTAGGGGAGAAAAAAAAACATCTCCACTCCAAGTTGCCTGAAGCTCAGACAAGTTCTAGAGCTTTTTTGGTCGAATCGTCTCAAATCGGGCAGATGTGGGCGTTTTTGGCGCGCTTGTATTCCCATAGAAATGAATGGAAACGCGCCATTCATGCGTTTCTGCACAATGTTATGCTCAAATGAAAAAAAAAAATAAAAAAAAAATAAAATAGTAATAATATACGAATAAATAAATACACAAATAACCAAAATGCCTCAAAGTAACAAATGAACAATATGTAATAATACATTAATACATAATAAACCTCTAACCTTAAATATTAAATGTATTATTATTAATAATAAAACAATAATAAACACCCAGATGAAAAAATAAAACAGTAATAATATACAAATAAATGTAAAATACACAAATAAAAATCCTCATAAAAATTTAACAAATTAATAATATGTAATAATACAATAATACATAATTAACCTCTAAACTTAAATATTAAAAATATCTATATCTCTATCTATCTATCTATATAGATATATATATCTATATCGATATCAATATAGATATATATATATCTATATATATATATATATATCTATATATATATATATATATATATATATATATATATATATATATATAGATATCTATATCTCTATCTCTATCTCTATCTCTATCTCTATCTATATCTATATATAATTTTTAGTTATTTGTGTTTATTTTTTTTTATATTCAAGGTTAGAGGTTAATTATGTATTACTACATATTATTAATTTGTTACATTTTTATGAGGATTTTTAGTTATTTGTGTATATTTTACATTTATTTGTATATTATTACTATTTTATTTTTTTCATTTGGGTGTTTATTATTGTAATAATAATAATAATAATAATAATAATAATACTATTAACAATAATAATTTTAATGGTTAGAGGTTATGTATTAATGTATTATTACATATTATTAAGTTGTTACATTTTTATGAGGATTTTTAGTTATGTAGGTAACAAATTAATAATATGTAATAATACACAATTAACATCTAACCTTAAATATTAAAATGATTATTAAAACAATAATAAACACCCAGATGAAAAAATAAAAATAAAATAGTAATATACAAATAAATACACAAATAACTTAAAATCCTCATAAAAAAGTATCAAATTAATAATACATTAATACATAATTAACCTCTAACCTTAAATGTATTATTATTATTAATAAACAATAATAAACACCCAGATGAAAAAATAAAATAAAATAGTAATATACACAAATAAATAAATGTAAAATAAATACACAAATAACCTCCAACCTTAAAAATATATAAAAAAAAAATAAATAAATATATTTTTATGAGGATTTATAGTTATTTGTGTATTTATTTTTATATTTAAGGATGGAGGTTGTTACATGTTTATGATTTTTAGTTATTTGTGTAACAAATTAATAATATGTATTAATACATTAATACATATTTAACCTAACCTTAAATATTAAAATTATTATCATTATTAAAACAATAATAAACACCCAGATGAAAAAAATAAAATAAAATAGTAATATACGAATAAATAAATACACAAAACTAAAAATCTGCATAAAAAAAGTATCAAATTAATAATACATTAATACATAATTAACATCTAACCTTAAATATTAAATACATTATCATTATTATTAATACAAACACCCAGACTCGAACAAAAAAAAATAATTAATAAGAATCATTTATTTTGTGTTAGGGTGTTTAGTTATTTATTATTCTTTTATTTTTTTTAAGGGGTAAGGTTAAAGTTGAGGGTTATTTTATTGTTACTTAGTATTAATTTATTGATTTTTTTATTTTATTTATGCATTTTATTTATTCATTTATTATTATTCATATAATAATAAATAAAATAAAAATAAATAACCCTAACCCCAACTGTCTACAATGACTCAGCAATCTGAGAAGAGCCATAAACATGCTCATAGGCAATGTGAGATGGACTGTGGCACCAGAAGGGTTAATACTCAGGATGAGCTACAATGTAACGCTCCTTTGCTCCGGCTCCCTCTATAGGCTGCAGTGAGGTCACATGACACTCCAGTATATAGACTGGTGGGAGTGATCAGGAACTGTAGAGGACGTGGAAACGTGTCGCCTATCAGGTATAACACGGCTGATGTAGTACTTAGAATGGAATGTCCACCATACAGTGTATAGATGTCAATGTCTGGGAAGAGCCATTTATACAACTCATGTTAATATCTTGTAGTGAACAAACTCTGAACAAGACAGATATATGAGGGGGGTCACCAGAGCTGGAGGAGGCTGATCTCATCAACTTCTATGGAGCTGCTAAAGCTTCAGCAGGGGGTCAGAAAGAACTACAACACCCAGCATGTCTCTAGAGGAAGGGTGAAGAACTACAAATCTCAGCATGCCTTGGTGGCGGTAGCTTTTGCAGTGTTTGAAATCCCTCCATGTTTTGAGGGGTGGGGTGGGACTACAAACCTCAGCATGCTGTGGTAGAATTACAAGTCTCAGGTTTGTGCAGTGCTAAAAATCCCTCCATGTCTTGGAGGTATGGAACTACAAACCTCAGCATGCCTTGGTAAGAGGACTACAAGTCTCAGCTTGTGCAGTGCTAGGAATCCCTGCATGACCTGGGAATAGAGCTTCAGATCTCAGCGTGACAACTACAGGTCCTAAGTGTGTGCAGTGCTAGATATCCCTCCATGTCCTGGGAGTGGAACTACCAATCCTAACATACACTGGTAGCAAGGCGGATAAAAATCCATGATTTAAAAAAAAAAAAAAAAAAAATTGGTTTTGATTTTAACCACTTAAGGACCGAGCCTCTTTCTGAGATTTGGTGTTTTTCAAGTTAAAAACAGTTTTTTTTGCTAGAAAATTACTTAGAAAAAGAATAAAAATTATAATTATAAATATATATATATATATATATATATATATATATATATATATATATATATATATATATATATATATATATATATATATATATAATGTTTGGGGGTTCTAACACCCTAGAGCAGGGATATGCAATTAGCGGACCTCCAGCTGTTGCAAAACTACAAGTCCCATCATCCTCTGGGTGTCATGCTTGTGGCTGTCAAAGTCTTGTTTTGCCTCAAGGGACTTGTAGTTCTGCAACATCTGAGAGGTCCGCTAATTGCAGAGAATAAAAGAATAGCCTAGAATGGCGGTCGTTGCAATACTTTTGTTGCAACACTTTTTGTCACACCGTATTTGCGCAGCGGTCTTATAAGCGCACTTTAAAAAAAAAAAAAAAAAAAAATCACTTTTTTGATTAAAAAAATAAGACATTTAAGTTAGCCCAATATTTTTTTTATTTTGTGAAAGATAATGTTACGCAGAGTAAATTGATACCCAACATGTCACGCTTAAAAGTTGCGCCAGCTCGTGGAATGGCGACAAACTTTTACCCTTAAAAATCTCCATAGGCGACGTTTCAAAACATGCACCCTGTAGAATTTTTGAGTTACAGAGGAGGTCTAGGGCTAGAATTATTGCTCTCACTCTAACGATTGTAGCGATACCTCCTATGTGTGGTTTGAACACCGTTTTCATATGCGGGCGCTGCTCACGTATGCGTTCGCTTCTGCACACGATCTCGACGGGGCGCATTTAAAAAAACTTTTTTTTTTTTCTTATTTATTTTACCTTTTATTTTTAATTTTTACACTGTTCTTTAAAAAAAAAAATAAAAAAATAAAATATTAAGAGTAAAAGTGACCCAATTTTAACTTTTTTTTTGTAAACATCCCTTGTAATAGAAAAAAAAAAGCATGACAGGACCTCTTAAATATGAGATCTGGGGGTCAAAAAGATCTCCGTAATATCTCTAAACCGTCCCATTCCTTCCTTCCCAGATGCCAAAAAGCTGGTTCATGCCTTTGTCTCCTCCAGACTGGACTACTCTAAAGCACTTCTCATTGGGATTCCTAGACAGAGTCTGCAGAGGCTTCAGTACATCCAAAACTCTGCAGCAAGGATCTGATGAGAGTGCGGAAACATGAGCACATTACCCCCATTCTCCTCTCACTCCATTGGCTTCCCGTCTCCGCCAGGATTGAGTACAAGGCTTCCCTCCTCACACACCAATGTATCCATGGACATGGCCCCCCGCCCTACCTTAACCGCTTCAGCCCCAGAAGATTTTACCCCCTTCCTGACCAGAGCACTTTTTTGCGATTCGGCACTGCGTCGCTTTAACTGACAATTGCGCGGTCGTGCGACGTTGTACCCAAATAAAATTGAAGTCCTTTTTCTTCCCCGCAAATAGAGCTTTCTTTTGGTGGTATCTGATCGCCTCTTCGATTTTTATTTTTTGCGTTATAAACAAAAAAAAAAGAGCGAAAATTCTGTAAAAAAAAAAAAATTTTTCTTAGGTTCTGTTA
This sequence comes from Aquarana catesbeiana, assembly GCF_042186555.1. NCBI lineage: Eukaryota > Metazoa > Chordata > Amphibia > Anura > Ranidae > Aquarana > Aquarana catesbeiana. The sequence goes on along the minus strand of NC_133324.1, from coordinate 19,606,334 downwards.
TACAATTTTTTTTGGCCAAAATTTATACTGCTACATATCTGTGGTAAAAATAACCCAAATCGGGCCCCCTAGTGGCAACAGGGCAAAGCGACTTTACATAACACCGTTTCGCCCAGCCGTGCCATTCTGCCGCAGTACAACTGTGGTGGCTGGTCGGCATTGTGGTTAAAGAACTTCTCAAACCACAACACGTCCCCTCCGCTCCACTCACTCAAACCTTCTTCATATACCCAGAACTAGACTCAGGACCATGGGAGACAGGGCATTTAGTGCAGCTGCCCCGCGCCTGTGGAATGCCCTACCTGACACCTTGAGGGCTCCTCAATCTGCTGACTGTTTTTAAAAAAAAAAAAGAAGGTCTTAAGACTTTTCTTTTTAGCAAAGCTTTTTGTCCTTTTTAGATGTTTGTTTCATCGTATAAACTGCTCATTTTTCTTTTCTTTTTTTTTTTTTTTTTTTTTTTTTTATCTGTAGCACTTTGAGATCTTTTGATGAAAAGGGCATTATAAATAAAATGTATTATTATTATTATTATATTTACATTAAATGAAATTAAAAAAAATGGTCATTTGAAAAAATTAACCACTTGACCACTGGGCACTTAAACCTCCTTCCTAACCAGAACAATTTTCAGCTTTCGGTGCTCTCACATTTTGAATGACATGTCATGCAACACTGTACCTATAAAATTTGTGTCCTTTTTTCACACAAATAGAGCTTTTTTTGGCTTGTAGTCCACTCAACAAGACATGATGAGTTTAGGTTAGTAGTCCCACCACCATAACATGTAGTCTGCCTACCAGTCAGGGTGGTTTTGATTTAAATCAAGTCAATTTAAATCACTATTTAATCTACCAGCTTGTAGTCCACTCAGAGTGGAACTATAAATTCAAGCCTGCCTTTGTTGGAGATTAAAAATTCCAGCATACCTTTGTAGGAGGACAACGTGTGTGTGTGTGGTCCCTCCCCGGTTGGGGGGACTACAATGTTCACTTGACTCGTAGCCTCCTTACCCGCTTGGTAAGTTGAAAGTCTGTTAGTACCATATTTTTGGTGATGAAAGGCACAAGTACCAATATGTATTTTAACATATATGAATGGCGCTTGGGAAAGGACGGAGAAGCTTATATGTGTGTGCGCGCGATCATATATTTTTTTTATATATATTTTTTATTACATCATCTATTACATATTTATACCTCCCTTTAGACATGTGCCATCACCATATCTTGCAATGCCTTGTATCTATAATGCCGCACATAGAGCTTTTATCTCGGCCAGCCGCTTGTTTGTGTTACAGCTGGCGCACACACATATAAGCTTCTCCGTCCTTTCCCTATCACTACACTTGAGAAAGGAGCGCACATGCGCCTTACGGCCGTAGCGCATGCTCTGAAACGCGTTGTCTCCTCCACTCGGCTGACGTCACACACTGCCCCTGCGAGCTGTCCTCTCCTTCCCCTGCACGAGCGGCGGCTCCCATCCCGGGTCTCTGCTCTCGTCTGCAGCAACGGATCAGTGACACCGCCTCAGCCTGTGTTCCATCTGCAGCCTGTCACCTGTTACTGACCCACAGAGAACTGTTTCTTGCCTATATGTAAGTGGCTATATTTTATGTTACTATATTGAATAAAACAGTTATACTTAGAGGCGCTCTCCTCTCTTTCTTTTAAACATGTATTTTAACTGGTCAGGATCTGTGGCAGCTGGTGAAGTTTTAGGATGGGGCGATAGACCCCGCCCTTCCTTTTGACCTATCCCACTTTTCATAAGCCCCACCCCTTATAGAATCCACCCACTCTGTCCACTCTATTCCAATTGCTTCCACCCATAGTGTCAGGAGTATACAGCTCCAGCATCACAGAACATGGTATACAGCTCAGCCTCACAGATCAGGGTATATAGCTCAGCCTCACAGATCGGGGTATACAGCTCAGCCTCACAGATCAGAGTATACAGGTCAGCAGGGGTGGCTGTGGGCTTGAGGCACTGACACCTCCCCCCCACCACCCCCGGAGCGGGGCTCAGGCACTCTGAGGGTACCCATCAGCTGCATCAAGTCAGATACACTCACTGTTCAGGTATCCTGATGGCTATTGTGTCCAGGCTGCCTGCAGCTATGTTCCTGTGATATTTGTCTGGCAGGGCGACAATAAAGAAACTTGAAAAGCATTCATCTCGTTGTGGTGTGTGGCCATCATCTTCTTTTTGTATATCTGAACACAATAGCTGGCAGAGGAGATTCCTCCATCCAGGGTGTTCATCAAGGATAAGATGTCAGCAACTTTTTGTAGGAGAGGATTTGACCATCAGCATTCCAATTGGGAATCTACACAGTAAAAGTAATTGAAGAGTGTCCTTCCATGAGGTAGCAAAGGCATAATCAATTCAATTTACAGTAAACCCGTCAAGTCCTGAGAATTGACTCATAACACTAAAGTCCTATGTCTTCAAGGAGCTTAGTTTTTGCCTCAACCATTCAACAGTCCTGTGGCAGAATGAATTCTCAATGAGGTTCCTGCATTGGACTATTGAATGACGGCATCTAGGATGGATGATAAATTGGGCAGATGTCAAAGCCTTGTGAACAGCATTTGTCTAAGTTCCAGGGACATCTCAAATACATTAGGCATTGATATATGTACTTCCCAACCACAAATTCAGTTTTTATAATGTAGTATCTCAGGTACCTGTTAGAACCAGATATGGTCCTAATGGAAGTAGTCTGCCATTATAGAGCTAGAATCCCTGCCCCTTTTCCCCATATCAAGAAGATTCTCAGTTCTGGGGTTATTTCTGCATCCCAGTATATCAAAGTTGCATATTTAAGCAGTCCATTCGATCGAACTGTAAGGCTGGCCATAGGTAAGTCTCTTTTTCCCCCATTTAACCAGCAGGCTGAACAAAAGAAAAGGACTTGATTTCACCATCCACACATTCAAGGTTTGATGGAGAAATCCCCCTCTACTGAATTATTGTATTATGATTAGGGGGAGACTTTCCAGCTGTCAGGAACACGCTGATCAGCCTTGCAGGCTATAGCCAGTGGCGCTGATCGAGACAACAACATTTCCCAACAGGCAGCTTGGATACAAGTCGATCAATGGATCAACTTGTTTACAACGTCCCTGTTGGAAAATTGACGCTCGATCGGTGCTGCTGGCTATGACCGGCAGTGCTGATCCAGGTATGGATCCATTTATATATGTTTCAATTAAAGTATGGGCAGGCTGGTTGTACACAAGTGGAACGACCAGACTGCCCATACCTTAATGAAAGTTCACAGGTCCCTGCTGAACTGACCAAATTTTGATGTATGGCCTTCTATGGAATTTCCAGGACTGTCAACTTTTGGGGTTAGGACATTTTTTTTTATCCTTGGGGGTAATCTGTCTAATTTCCAATACATACCACAGATCACTGTGAAATGAAATATCTGAAACAGTGCTGAATATGTTTTTTTTTTATGGCCTACAGAACAAAACATGTCTGATTACACCATTCGGCTGTACAAGGACTGTGACTACGATATAGTGAGGGAGCTGTTTGCAGAGGGAACGTTGGAACATACTCGAGTGGCCTTCAAACATGGACTCTCTCTGACACATATCCGGATATTTTTGCTGGCTCTTTTCCTTGTTACATTCTTCATCACTGGATCACTGACCATATCCTTCATAGTTCTCCTCCTGGTCTTCACTGCCATGTGGTTTGGCACTAGAGACCTCTATGATCACTATGTTCGACATTCCCTAGCCAATGACATGCTGGATATCCAGAAATTCTACATGCAAAGGGACGGCTACTGCTTCTGGGTGGCCGAGTCTCTAGGAAAAGTTGTCGGGATGGTGGTAGCCATTCCATCAGCTCACCCAGGAGGGGAGAACCATATTGAACTGAGAAGGATGTCTGTTGCCGAGAGCCACCGAGGCAGAGGAATTGCCAAAGCACTATGCAGAACGGTCATTGATTTTGCTCGGCAGCGTGGTTGCAGTGCAGTGGTCTTGGAGACAACATTGGGCCATCAGGCAGCTCATGGGTTATACAAGGGCATGGGTTTCAAGTGGCAGCATTCAACGTTTCTGAAACACCCACTGGCTAAATATGTAGATTTTAAATTTTTGTTCTATAAATATGATATTACAACATAAAAATACTTTGAAAAGGTACTATTGAATGTCAAACCTTTGCAAACTTCTGTTTAGTGTGCACAATGCAACGCAGTGGACTTTTCACAAGAGTATTGCTGCCAGAAAACACTCCTATGAACCAAGTTATAGGGCATTACAAGAGATCATTCGAAGTTGTTCACATTACATTATTGTGATTATATAATTTATGAAAATTATCTGACTTAAAAATGTACAAAAATCTTCAAAATACATCAACATATGTAGTACTGATAATCCATAATATTAAAAGTGAATACTATATGCAGATTCTTTTTTTTTTTAAATTGGGGGGGTTGCGATTTCTAAATATATATATATATATATATATATATATATATATATATATATATATATAATAAATAAAAGGAGTGGGATCCTGAGGTAGCGAGTCTTTGAGTCTTTCACAAAATACCATCATATGGTTACATACTTGAACCCTGTGTTTTTAACCACTTGTCGACCGTGCTGTAGCCAAACGATGGCTACAGCAGTTGGCCATTTCTAGGAGGGTGTCAATAGACATCCCCAAGAACTCCGCCCCTCCATGCAACGAGCACGCTCTACTGATATGTCCTGCTCATAGATTGGGGTAAATGGCAAATCACAGCAGCCCTTTACCATGTGATCAGTTGTGTCCAAAACACATGTAAACCTTTCCTCCCATGCTGTCTCTGTTGGAGGAAAGGAGAGCCCTTAACCGGCAAGGCTGTCAGGAGATCGTTCACACTGATAGTCAGTGCCCTGAAATGTTGTCGGGTACTACTGATGCTTGCACATTTCTCTGATGTTTGTATATTGGTATATACTGTTTTCCATGTATGTGGACTGACCCATATTCACATTGTATGCATATTTTGCATATTTTATTGGCCTGCATTTATCGCTGTTGTGTTTTATATGTGCAATAAACTGTAATAAATCTACTTTTTCCCTCCCCGTCTTTCAGGACAGCCACATTGAGAAACCTTGGCTCCTCCTCTTCCTTGGAAACACTGCACCAGCCCCCATAAATTTTCACCTCCCCCTGCCAGCCTCAGTTATTTGTGTTTCCCCCGATGGGGAGACGCTGCGCTAGGAACCAGGCCTAAGCAGTCATGGAGACTGGGGGCTGTATTTTGCAAAAGTCCCTACCTAAGAGACAGGGGTTCTTTAGGGCAGCGGCAGGGTACTTACCAGCCGCATCTTGTCTGCCTCCCTTGCTTCACCGAGCGCTGGTGGAAGTCCGGGGGGCCCTCTTTCACAGCCACAGGGCTGTTTGCAGGAGGCATCTCAGTTCCCCCTGTACAGTGTACAGGCCGCAGATGGAACCAGGCGGGCCGGATGGCTGGTGACGTCATTTCCGGCGGGGGGGGACGGGGGGGATGTGTTTCCTTTGACCCGCAACTTCCGATTCCGGGTTGCGCTGTGCTGATAGAGGGCCAGGCACAGGGGCTGGAGAGGAGTCGATAGACTCCACAGGCCACTCCACCAGCATGTCGGAAGCAGATGCTCAGACAGCACTCAGTGATACCAGCTCCAGCCATCCTAAAGGTAAGGGCACCCTGAGGAAGGGTTCCCCCTCTACCTAGGTTTTCCCTCCCCCCTCATGGTTCCTGTAGTGGGGGAGGGGAAGGAACCCCTCTAGGTGGGCAGGGGGGGGGGGGGGCCCAAGTCCCTCATTCTCTAGGATGGACTTGGCTCTTCCCATAGTTGTATCTCTATGTGATGTCTTCTGGGGATATTGAATGGTGTTTTGTTTTTTCCATGTATTTCAGAAATCTTCTGAGAAAAAAAACCCCACATAGCTCTAAAAGAAGGTGTGCCTCCTGTAGGGATACCCTAGGGGAGGCTTGGAAAAAGGTCTTAGGTAAGGACTGTATTGATGCACTAGTTAATGAAAGAGCAACTGAGCAGGAGTCGGGGTTAGCGGCATCAGTCAAGTAATTATCCTCAACTTTTCAATCATTTAAAACCCTGTTTGAGGGTTTACAGGTTCCCCTTAAACCCTCACATGCATTACAGAGTACAACCCCACTTTTAGCACAGGGCTCTGCATCTTCCCAACCTGGGGCCACTACTTCAGCAGAGGAAGTGGCGGGCGCTTCCAGAGAGGAAGCTAGGGAGGAACTAGACAATGCTACCTCCAGTTCTCAGGATGATTCGGAGGGAGAGAATAGGGACGGGGAGTCCAGAAAACCCTCAAGGTACAAGTTGTCCCTTGATGAGGTAGAGGACCTCCTGGGGGCTGTCTACATCACCCTGGGTATTCAGGAAGACATAAAAAAAATTTCTCCAAGACCAGATGTATAGGGGCTTAAAGGAACAGAAAAAGAAAGTCTTTCCTGTTCATGAGGTCCTAATAGAAACGGTCAAAAAGGAATGGCAGGATCCTGAACGGAAACCCTTCTTTTCGAGAGCCCTGAAAAGAAGATTCCCAATTTTGGATGACCCTGCCTCAATCTGGAACAAGAACCCCAGATTGGACGCAGCATTCTCACAAGTGTCCAGACACACAGATCTGGCCTTCGAGGATCTAGGAGCTCTGACAGATACCATGGACAAGAGAATTGATTCCCTGCTAAAAAAGACCTGGGAATTAACTCTAGGTAATCTGAAACCAGAGATAGCGGTCACTGTGGTGGCCGGTAACCTCGAACACTGGCTTACACAAATTCAAGCTCACATCGAGGCAGGTACGGCTAAAGAGATTATTTTGTCATCCTTTCCGACTATTCTGCGAGGGGTTGCATATATAGCGGATTCTTCGGCTGAGTCGATTCACATGTCAGCCAGGACCGCTGTACTAGCCAACTCAGCCAGAAGAGCCCTCGGGCACAAAACATGGCCAGGCGACAATGCCTCAAAAATCAAACGGTGTGGCATTCCGCTGACCTTCTCTTTGGCCCAGGTCTAGAGACAGTATTAGACCGTACCGCCGATAAAAAGAAGGCGTTCCCAGTGAAACGAAAACCCCCAAATCAACCCAAGAGGGGGTTTCGTCCACAAAAAAGAAAGCCTCCCAAGCTAGAAGGGAAAAAGACTTGGAGCCAAAGGAGGAAGCAAAAAAGACTTGGAGCCAAAAGGAGGAAGGGAAAAAGACTTGGAGCCAAAGGGGAAGGGAAAAAGACTTGGAGCCAAAGGGGTAAGGTAAAAGGAGGAGCGATTTTTCGCCCCCCTGAGCAGCCCCGTAAGACCCAGTGACTCACTGGTCACAGTGGGAGGAAGATTGGGGGCCTTCCTTCCACAGTGGGAAGTAATTTCCCCCAACAAATTCAGAAGAAGAAGGGACGGGCTTTTATTCACACATCTTCGTGGTGAAAAAGCCCTCAGGAAGTTACAGATTAATTCTAAATCTGAAACCCCTGAACAAAGTGATTGTCTACAAAAGATTCCGGATGGAATCGATATTCACAGTCAGGGCGTTACTGCCCCAGAACTGTTACATGGTGTCATTGGATTTGAAAGACACTTACCTCCACGTCCCCATTGTGGAAACCTTTCAAAAGTTCCTGCGCCTGGCAGTAAAGGTAGAAGTGGAAACCATTCACCTGCAGTTTCAGGCATTGATATTTGGCCTATCCTCGTCACCCCGAGTATTTACAAAGGTCATGGCAGAAGCCATGGCCTTTCTGCGAATCAGGGGGTATCGATTATCGCATACCTAGATGACCTACTTCTATTCGCAGCATCCTTGGAGCAACTAATCAGGGATCTGGAACAAAAACAAACCTGATAGGGTTGCGATGGCTACTAAACCTGGAAAAATCTAACCTAATTCCAGCTCAACAAATTTCCTATCTAGGATACCTGTTGGAGAGAGTTTTTCTCCCCCCAGAAAAGATTCTGAAACTGGACCGAGTAGTAGCGTCCCTTCAGAACAACCAGCAGGTATCAATACGTGTGGCCATGTCAACCCTCTGCCTACTAACCTCTGCCATCCCGGCAGTCCAGTGGGCAGGCCTACACTTCCGTCCCCTGCAGGCCCTGATTCTAAAGATGTTGGACCACAGCTGCTTTCTGCTCCTCCTCGGGTCAAAAGATCCCTCTGGTGGTGGAAGAAGCAGATAAATCAGTCATAAGGGCGTTTGTGGATCATTACAGTGTCCAGAGTGATTACCACGGACGCAAGTGGCAGAGGCTGGGGGGCACACCTGGAATCTCAGTTAGCACAGGGGACGTGGAAAAAGAGAGAAACTAAAGAGGTCGTCCAACTATAAAGAACTAAAGGTAGTAGGACTGGCACTCAAAGCCTACAGAGGGGACCTCCTGGGACAACATATCCAGGTGCGTTCGGACAACTCCTCGGTCATTGCTTATATAAACAAGCAAGGTGGCATGAGAAGCGGGGTCTTGTAAAACCTAGCATCCGAGATCCTCGGCTGGGTAGAAGCCAATGCTCTTTCTCTTTCAGCGGTGTTCCTGAGGGAGGGAGAGAATGTAGTGGCCAGTTTCCTCAGCCGAACGCAGCTTAGAGAGGCCGACTGGGTACTCAATCAGGAGGTTTTTGACCTCATAGTCAGGAGATGGGGCCTCCCAGAGGTGGACCTTTTTGCCTCAAGGAGCAATACAAAGGCCCCATATGTTTTCTCCCTCAGCAGATGGGAAAACGCGCTAGGTGTAGACGCCCTGACACAAAGCTGGCACTTCAAAGTTTGCTACGCCTTCCCACCTCCGGTGCTTCTGCCAGCAGTTCTAAGAAAATTTCATTCAGAAAACACCACTCTAATTTTAGTGGCTCCATACTGGCCCAAAAGGGCTTGGTTCTCGATCCTCGGGCAGTTGGCAGCGTAACCTCCCTGGCTCCTTTCCGACCCGAAAGGATCTCCTATTGCAGGGCCCAGTTCTCTGTCCCCAGGTAGGCTGCTGGAACTTAGCAGCCTGGCTTCTGAAGAGGAGATACTAAAAAGCAAAGGCTTTTCTGAACAACTAGTAGCCACCTCCTTGATAGTAAAATAGAGGAGACATGCCAAATCTACCAAAAGGTTTGGGGGCGCTTTAGAGTATGGTGCCTAGAAAACTCTATTAAGGTGCAGAGCCCTATAGCAGTCCTGGAGATTCTGCAATGCGGGGCAGATAAGGGGCTAGCCATCAGTACCCTTAGGAGCCAAGTCTCAGCGCTTAGCGCATACCTAGAAAAATCCCTGGCCACCAACCCCTGGGTGGTCAGATTTTTCAGAACCCTTTCAAGACAGAGACCAGTGCAAGGTCCTTCCTTCCCTAAGTGGGACCTTTTCCTGGTCTTGCAGGTTCTGACTGAACCCCCCCTTTCGAGCCTTTAGAAGATTGTGCCCTAACTTATAAGGCTGTTTTTTTGGTGGCAGTGACCACTGCCAGGAGGGTCAGTGAAATAGAGGCTCTTTCAGTTAGACCTCCCTTTTGTGTTGTTTTTTCGGACTGAGTCATTTTTAAGACTGACCCGGCTTTTTTACTGAAGGTGGCTTTGAAATACCATAGAAGACAGGAGATAATCTTGCCAACTTTTTGCCCTAATCCCTCAAACAAAAGGGAATTTAGGTTCCATAATTTGAATGTCAGGAGATGTATCCTACGTTATTTAGAGCTGACAAAGTTTTAGGAAGTCAGACTCTCTCTTTATTTCTTTTTGTGGAGCAAGAAAGGGACAGAAGGCGTCTAGACGCACCATTGCCAGATGGCTCAGGATAGCTATTAGTCAGGCCTACAATCTAGCGGTTAGAGAGGCGCCCATGGGAATTAAAGCACACTCTACCAGAGCTATGGCAGCTACTCAGGCAGGAAGAGCTGGAGCAACACCAGAGAAGATTTGCAAGGAAGCAGTATGGTTCAGTTTCACCACATTTGTGAAATACTACAGAGTGGATCTGGTATCGGCAAGTGATCAGGCCTTTGGGCAAAAGGTATTGCAAACCATTGTCCTGCCCTAAGTAGTAAGTGCTCGTCTATCCTCACAATGTGGCTATCCTGCAAGACGGGGAGGGAAAATTAGAGTTACGCTTACCGGTAACGTCTTTTCCAGTAGTCTTTCAGGACAGCCCTAGTTACCCACCCAAATTTTTGGGGGGTCTTGAGGAAGACCTAAAATGCAGGCACAATAGTAATATGTAATATGTGATAGTATGTTATTAACGTGTTCTTGTGTCTCCCCAGCTAGCCGGAGGTGCTCTAGAAAAAACTGAGGCTGGCAGGGGGAGGTGAAAATTTATGGGGGCTAGCGCAGTGTTTCCAAGAGGAGGAGCCAAGGTCTCTCAATGTGGCTGTTCTGAAAGACTACTGGAAAAGAAGTTACCGGTAAGCTTAACTAATTTTTTCTATCATGATATGTTTTTTGGCTAGCCATATTCACCTCAAAGTCCCAGGGAGAACCCCATGTATATATCAGTGCCGCCTCACCAGCGTCCCATCAGTGAAGAAGAAAAATTACTTATTTGCAAAATGTTATAACAAACTAAGAAAACATTTTTTTTTATTATTTATATTCAAACTTTTCAGGTCTTTTTTTGTTTGTTTAGCAAATAATTAAAAAAACAAAATAACAAAAAACAGTGCATTTTGGACAATTTCATGCTCCCAACTTTGTGGGAACAGTTTGGGGACGGCCCCTTCCTGTTCCAACATGACTGCACACCAGTGCACAAAGCAAGGTCCATAAAGACATGGATGAGCGAGTTTGGGGTGGAGGAACTTGACTGGCCTGCACAGAGTCCTGACCTCAACCTGATAGAACAACTTTGGGATATATTAGAGCAGAGAATGAGAGCCAGGCCTTCTCGTCCAATATCAGTGCCTGACCTCACAAATGTGCTTCTGGAAGAATGGTCAAACATTCCCATAGACACACTCCTAAACCTTGTGGACAGCCTTCCCGGAAGAGTTGAAGGTGTTAAAGCTGCAAAGGGTGGGCCAACTCAATATTGAACCCTACGGACTAAGACTGGGATGCCATTAAATTTCATGTGTGTGTAAAGGTAGGCATCCCAATACTTTTGAAAATATATTGTATGTGATAACTTTATTGTAATGCTTACATGTTTGCATTTTTTGGTTGTTGGAAAATATTGGGCCCTAAATTGGCTGACTATCTAGGGAAGACCTGGAGCTTCTTCATGAGGGTTCAAAACAAAGAGGGAAATTAGGTTAAATCAATATCAACAAGATTGAAACAACTTGTGGCATGACTTCTACTTCCAACAGTACATGGATGTGAAGATTGCCCACTTGAGATATGTATTCAAATGTTTCCAACAATATAAAATGTGTCAAGTGATCCCAGACAAAAATTGACAAATTGTGGGGAACAAGTGTGCAAACCCATTCTAGGGGTAGAGTCAATTCCACAATTTGATTACTTAGGCTCGATTCATACTAATGCGTTTTTTTATGCATTTTGCAGAAATGCAGGAATTTTTTTTTTTTTTAACATGGGTTCCTAAGGAACACGTTCACATCAATGCATTTGTGTGCCTCTGCATTTTTGGAAAGGGTTGGGGACTTTTTCCCCCGCAAAATACAGCATTTTGCATGTAATGGACTTCAATGGGCATGCAAGACAAATGCAAGTCCTGCGTTTTTGACACTTTTGCATTTTTGAAATCAACATGTGCTCAAACACTTGCCCTTTAAAAAGATCTTCCCGGGATGCATTGAGAACCAGGAAATACCAGTTTTGGCTGCAGCAAACATGGTGAGGACTGAGCATCTGATCAGCTTGGTGAGGCCAAGAACCTATCTCTACACCATAGCTCCCAACTGTCCCTGATTTTGAGGGACTGTCCCTGATTTGGAGCAATGTCCCTCTGTCCCTCTTTCCTCCTCATTTATCCCTCATTTTGGTCTGATCTATATAGTTATATATAAAATGCACTGCTTATCTATCAAACAGTGCTTCAGTGTGTTAAACCTTTCATTCAATCTCTAAATTTGTAAATTCCATAAGCCAATATAAAGGAATAGTAGTGGTAAAGAAAGCACTTGTGGGTTTAACCAAATAAATTTTTTTTGTTGTACAATTCTCCTTTAAGGGGGTGTGGCAGGGGGGGAGTGTCCTATGCCTACATACTTTTGCTGATAGGTGTCCCTCATTCCCACTTCAGAAAGTAGGGAGGTATGCTACACTCCTGCTGATCCACAACACAAACATCATAGAAAATAGGACCAGGGGTGGCTTGAAATTGCCAAAGAGCTGTATCCACTATGGGATAGTTTCTCCAAGAAGCAAGCAGACATCAAATGTAAGTAATTGTAGAGTGGATAGAAAAAGTTCACACATACACCCCTGTTAAAATGTTAGTTTTCAATGTTGGTAAAGAAATGAGACAAAGAATCATTTTGAAGAACTTTTTCCACCTTATTGTGACCTATAAACTGTACAACTCAACAGAAAAACTAATGTAAACCTGTTATGGGGGTCAAAATAATATGGTTGCATAAGTGTGCACACCCTCTTATAACTGGGGATGTAGCTATGTTCAGAATTAAAAGGTTACTAAAGGTTCAATTTTTTTTTTTTGTTAAATAACAAACATATCATACTTACCTCTTCTGTGCAGACGGTTAAGCACAGAGTGCCTCCGATCCTCCTCTTCTGGGGTCCCTCAGCCAGGCTGGTAGCTCCTCCTCTTCTCGAGTGACCCGTGGGAGAAGTGCTCGCCTTCGGGATGCCTATGCGGGATCGCTCCCGAGTCCTGCTTCTGCATCTATTGACACAGGAAGCAGGACATGGCCCCACGGCCACATCATTGGATTTGATTGACAGCGGGAGCCAATGGCTGCGCTGCTCTCAATCTATCCAATCGAGACACCAGCTACAGGTGATGTGCTCATCCTCGGGGAGAAAAAGAACGGGTTCAGGTAAGTAGAACGGGTTCAGGTAAGTAAAACGGGGGCACTTGGGGGCTGCAGCATGAGAGAAGGTTTTTCACCCTAATGCATAGGATGCATTAAGGTGAAAAACCATGAGACTTTACAACCCCTTTAAGCAATCATATTCAAACTCATGTTAAATATGAGTCAGTACACACCTATTTTCATTTAAGAGTGCCTCTGATTAACCCCAAAGAAACTTCAGCATTAATAAAGGTGGAAAAAGTTCTGAAATTATTTATCTTTGTCTTATTTTTTTACATCGCAGAAACCTGACATTTTAACAGGGGTGTGTAGACTTTTTAAATCCACTGTAACTATGCACATGTTCCACTGTACATGTGTTGTTTGCTCTCTTTTGTCACTATCAGACCCCTTTCACACCGAGCCGTCTATAGCGTCGGTGGTAAAACGCCGCTATTTACGGCACATTTCGGCCGCTAGCGGGGCGCTTTTACCCCTGCTAGCATCCGAGAAAGGGTTAAAACCGCCCGCAATGCTCCGCAATAGCGGCGTTATCCCAGCGCTGCCCCATTGATTTCAATGGGGAGCAGCTGTGGCGGAGCGGTAAACACACCGCTCCTTCACCGTTCCAAAGAAGCTGCTGGCAGGACTTTTCCTGACGTCCTGCCAGTGCAGCGCTCCGGTGTGAAAGCCCTTGGGCTTTCACGCTGGAGACAAGGCTGCAGCTGTTTGAGGGCGGATTGCAGGCGCTATTTTTAACGCTATAGCGCCTGCAAAACGCCCTCGGTGTGAAAGGGGTCTTAGACATGTGCAGGACGAAAACATTTTTGTAGTTTAGTTTTGTATGATTAGTTATTTACCTAAATTTGTTTAAAGTTGCTACATTTGTTGAACTTTTGATGGAATTAGTGTAGTTTTGCTTTTGAATTCTGCAAAATACCACAAAATAGGGCTGAATTCCCAACAAACAAATTGGGCCAAATTCCCAACAAAGCAAAATAAGAAATATTGAACAAACAGAAGCTTAACAAAAACCCACATTCACAATGTATAGAAGATCTGTCTAATGTGATCTATCTAGGCTATTGCATCTAGCTGCCATATTAGCTGACCTTCTGGAGACATGAAATATGAGCAAAAAGTATCTTGGGAAGCAGCACCACTCCTGCTCCCCAGAGTGGATCTCGGTTCAGCTCTCGTCATGGCCTGATTGCCAAGGGTGTCCTCAATTTGGACCCCGTCATGCTCTCAAATAAAATTATGGAGAGCACAAGTAGCTTTCACAGCCTGTATAGTGTGTTGCATTTTAAGCTATATTGGTGTGTGCAACAAACGCCATTTGTTGGCCAGTATGGCGAAAGGGCATTGAACAACTCTCCTGGCCCGGCCCGTGTGGATCGATAATTGAACACACTTTATTCAGGGCTCAAAGAGTGGCTTAAATAGGGTCTGGTAAGGTGCTCCCCAAGCGCAAATGCTTCATCAGCCACAAAGACTTATGGCATTGCAGGCCCACTAGTTCCAGGGAGTGGCCTATTGGTTGGTAGTCCTAGCCTATTTTATTACAGAAGATGCCCTAAGGTTGAGTTGGTAAACATACTAGTCTGAACTTCTGCCATAGGACCCTGTATTGACATATACAAAACGGTAATTGACATCCGTCATTGCAAAAAGCACAAATTAAAAAAAAAAAAATTATTATAGTTCTAAAAGCTGCTGCTACTGGCTTCTGGATGCGTATAAGCTTGCCATCAATAGCACCCATGCAATTAGGGAAATTGCACTGCTGCCAGAAAATATCTGCTCTCTTTGCCCATTTATCAGGTGTAGGCTTCAGGAAGACCACCTCTTTAAGAACTACCCAAATGATGGAGCATGTGTCCCGGATTAGGTAGCTAGCAGTTGATTTCCCAAATAAGAACTGCAAATGTAGACTAGAAATGGAGTGTCCAGTTGCCAGGTATCTGAAAATATAAGAAAAATGTTTTCATTGTTTTGAAGTAAAAGCCTTGCAAACAAGATGGCAAAGCAGCAAAGATAGCTTTAACAGCCGTTAAAAAAGGAACGGAGCATGAGAAGTGGTTTGGCTGCAAAGTCCTTCACACCCTAATCATATGCCAAGGACCTGTGATTTTTGAGACCCATCCTGGAGATGTGAAGATAATTTTTTTTAAAAGGGTATTGGGAATCTATGTTTCTGGCGTTGGCATTTTTTGTCTCGCATTGGGGGCTGCGATGTGTACAAAGGGAGGCTTTTCCATGTCTCCTGCTGTCCCCATCTGCTTTCGGGCGGATGGGGACACCTACACATCGGCACCATGTTCAGGCTCTGGAGGCGTGACGTCTGCGATTTTGCGGACGTCAGAGCAGCTGGACGCACTTTATCATCTGATGGCTGGGGGATGTATCCGCATTTGCGTGTCTCCCTATGACAGTGGACGCCTCCTGTGCTCACATGTCAGCCGTCCACACATGGTGTTGAGGGTGGAGCCTCCTGGGGTCTTCCGGGGTTAAATTGGAGGTCAGGCATGGCTTGCATTTCAATTGCACTGAGGACACAAACAGCTGTGGAGGTTGCCTGCTGTGTCCCATTACTCTTATATTCAAGATATTCACCACACTCAGGTATTTACCATCTTCACCTTTTGATACTTGTTACATTTAGGCATACTTGCATACCTCATAAATAGCTTTATTTTATTTATTTTAGAGCACTCATTTTTATTTATTTTTGATATCACACATCTCACTACACTATCACAATCCACCCCTCTTTCCTCTCCGTCTTTTTTATCTTGTCACTTGTTAGTATCCCTCTGCTATCCTATGTTTTCCACCATTTCCATGTCCCTACCATCCTTGGCCCAGGCCTTTTACTTATATATACATATCTGTATGTGAATACTCATTGATTTTACTACTTTAGATGCCTGACAAACATACTCATGTTTATAAGCTATACTATATGTATGGACTAATGAAGTTTCTAGGGATACATTACCACCCTACTATTACACAATCACAGTCCACCTCTTTCACTTCTTTTTCTTTTCTATCTTTTCACCCGTTAGTATCCCTCTTTTATCCTATGTTTCTTACCATCCCATGCTAAAACTTATTGATTCTACTTTACTACTTTAGATGCCTCACAAACATACTTATGTTTCCAGCCTATACTCTTTATGAATTAACGAGGTCTCTAGGGTTACATCACTACACCTATGCCATGCCTGCTCGCCGTTTGGCCCCTGATGGAGTCCCATTTGACTTTGCCCCCTCAGCTCCCTGGAGAGGCACCTGCTGCCGCTATCTTGAAACCGCACACCTG
Source organism: Aquarana catesbeiana (assembly GCF_042186555.1). Lineage (NCBI taxonomy): Eukaryota > Metazoa > Chordata > Amphibia > Anura > Ranidae > Aquarana > Aquarana catesbeiana. The sequence goes on along the minus strand of NC_133324.1, from coordinate 19,590,053 downwards.
TAGCCATGGTCAAGCTCAGTGGTGAGTATGGGGACTCATAACCCCTCCTACCCTGTGCCTTTATAACTAATACTGTGCCATTTTGCCAACTATATACTTTTTTATCTTAGGTACAATGTTACACACATCCACTCCTGAACAGCGAGCTGGATCTCGTGAAACTAGTCGGGTAGTATGATGCCCGTGTACTATGACTGCTATTACATCCATGTACTAATATTTCTTGTTTATATATCTTTTTTTGGTAACTGTTGGTGTTATCTATGCATGTAAACAATTTTACTTGATTAAACCATATACTGTATTTACTACTGTTATGTTTACTGGCGGAAACGGTACCCACTTCATTTAAAGTCCCAGGCTGAATCCCTTGTTTTACTATATGTTTCTGTCCATTACCCGCCTCCCTTAAAAAAAAAAAAAATGGTTTGGTTTGTTTTGTGATTTGCAGCACAGACACCTGCTGGGATGATGAACCTGCTGAAGAAAACCCATTAGCTCCAACACAGGAGCCTGTAAACACAGGATCTCCAAGTCCACAAATGGCAGAAGGGGCTGCTGCACCTGTGCCAAATTGGCATACAACTAAGAGGGGGGCCAATAAAAAGCAGTTCACTTTATTAAAGGAGCTGTCTGATTAGTTTACCGGGCAATTGTCTTTCTCCCAGCAATTTACTAATACCCTTGTGCCTTATTTTGACCAGGTGCCTGATGACCAGAAATTTGAGATAAAAATTTCAGTGATGCAATGTATCAAATCATTTCTCCCCAGTTCCCAGACCAAAATATTCCGCTGCAGCCAAATCTAACAGCCACTTATGCCCCTTTACCAAACCCGCCATTATATTACCAGCTGCCTATGCAGAAAACTTACAGACCTGGAAATCCATACCCATACAAACCACCACTTAGAGGAGGTTGTTTGTGATCCAGCTGTCTAACATCTACACTTGGGCCACCAGGATCATGTTTTGGAGCAACAGATGTGGGCAATAGGAGGCCACCCTATCATTTCCAAAATGCTCCAGCTATAGCCCAGGACCAGCACTATGGAGAAAGTGCTCCTTCTTTTTCCTCCCAGCACTTAAAGCATATCAAGACCTGATCACTTATGCTTTATAATTTGAAAATTTATAATCATAGTTCTGTGTTTTTCTATTATTTTACCCTAATTGAAATACATATATGGTGGAAACCTAAAATATTTTTTTTTTACCAAATTGATATAGGGATGAGCCTACTACTTATTTAATGTGAAAAAAGAAAAACACAATTTTTGTAATCTTAACAATTTTGGGCTTGGAAGAATGAAGCAGTTATACGTTTGTGGCAAAATTCTAAATAAACAACTAAAAAATAAAGTTATTTTGTAAAATGCACACTTACTGTGTCCTGTTCATTTGACTACTGCTTTGTGGGTTAAAGGTTTAGGCCAAAAAGTAAAAAATTACCTCAATGTAATAATTAGCCTTTAAACTGATGGAATGCAGTCTCTGAAGGATGTGTTCTGACATTGCAGCATGCTGCTGAGTAAACCAAGCAAAGCATCAAAACTGTGTGAAGAAAAAAGGGCATTGAGAAAACCACAAGCACAATGTCACCTATACAAGCACCTACATTGAGCCTATTTAGTCTGGAGTTTTCACATTGAAAGTTGGGTTATGGTTAAAAGTAGGGATAGATAATGGTACAAAATCAAGAATTCACCTTTTAATAGACATTTGTGTGTAATCCATAAACTTGTCTTCATGGGCATGGAGGTCATTGTAAAATTACCCAGAATTGCCCTCTCTGCTCCCTACTGGCACTCAAAATCTGCGTTTTCTCCTCTGTTCCTCTTCCTTGGCTTCCTCTTCAAGCAAAACTGCAGCAGTAGCTTTGGCTACTGCTAGAAAAAAAGGACATTGAAGCCATGATAATCTAAACACCAAAACCCACCAAGACTAGGGAGGAAGCAGGAAGTACAAATGTCACTTGACATTCTGTGATATAAGCAGTGATGTGTTCCAATTGGTCCTTTAAAAAACACAACGCATCAAAAATGCATGTCCAAAAATGTAGCAAGCACAGCAAAAAGCACTCCAGAAATGCTCAAAAGCAACATGCATAGATGTGAGTTGAGCCTTATACAGGGTGCTAATCAGTGGTGTATTTAGGTTTTGTGCTACCCTAGGCCTGACTAAGCTCGAGCACCCCCTAATTTAAATATGACCCACCCCTTCCTGTCAAGGCCACACCCCTGAAATTTTCGAGTGTGGACACTAGTTCTGAGGGCCTGGGGGAGGGGGGCAGTGGATTCCCTTAATTTGCATAGATTTCCTCTCACTTCCTGTTTGGCTATGGGGCAGGAAGTGAAGGGAAATCTCTGCAATGGGACAGGGATGGTAAAAAATAAACTGACAGGGGCTATAACCCTCCTTTATTCTATCCAAAATGAAAAAAAAAAGTGTTGCCTATAGTTCTACTTTAAGCCCAAACTTCTGAAAATTTGATGGCGAGGACTAAGAAGATATAACCATGCCAATGGTGCAGCAGAGAACATATAGCACAGTGAGGAAGGTTTGTGGTCCAGGATGAGAGGACAGTCAAAATTAGAAGCGGCGACCCCCCCACCACAGTTGCGGAATGCCGGCTGCCACATATCGGAAGCAGTGCGGCAGCTTTATGGGGGCACTAGACTAATGTGCCTCTCAGCCCAGTTCATCCTATAAAACTGGCGCTACATTAACAGTGTAGCGCAATCCGGTGGGGACTCTTTCCGTGCTGCCCCCCTGCAAAGTGCTGCCCTAGGCCTGGGCCTTGTTGGCCTAGGCCAGGATACAGCATTGGTGCTAATACATCCCCTTTCTTTGTGGGGACCAAGTGATATTGGAACTAGTGAAAAATGTAAATGGTATCTAATTGTATTCCCTATAATTTTCTAAAAAAATAATTTTCCCTATAATAATCAAAACTAAGGGAAAATGTTGAGGCAAATGAGGTTACAGCCTTATTTGCTCACCTTAAAAAACTCATTGAACACAAATCAAGATTTTACTGGCATAGCCAATAAGATTGTGCCCCTGGGTCTAAGGATCCATTTTTTTCCTACACTTTAAAACCCCTCAACATCATTACATACCCAATGGGAAGATAACCCATCCACCTGTTCATTAAATATGTTAAAAATTTTGAAACAACATTATGACACCAAAAGCAATAAACTGGATGTAGAAATCCAAACCAAATTGGTCAAATATCAGCAGATTGCAGATGAAGCAGTTTGTTGAAAGTTAGAGCAAACAATTGGTTCAAAATAAAGGACAAGAAATTTCCCAAAGACTCAGTGGCTTTCAAATTAGAAGGGCTTACAGATGGAATGCCCCCACAGGAGGTAATCCAAATAGTAACAGAACACCTGAGGATGGAAAAGTATCTGATGCATCTACCACTTCTTCCCATAGTTCTACAACTACAGGAACACAATGAGGAACAGAGATAGGAGGTCCCTCTTACTCCAATGTGTCAGGTACAGGTGATGGTACAGACACTTGCCGATTACATGCACACAAATGGAAAACGCCCCCACCACCTGATGGGGAAGATAACATTTGCACACTGGATGACAGGACATAATATACAGTACATGACTCGATACGGGTGCTACCTCCAAAACACAGTAAAATATCATCACGCACAACGGTTTCTCAAGAAAAGATACACATGACACAACAAATACCCAACACCCTTACACAGAGCAACATGGACCATGCCAGGTGCATTAAGGTGAAAACAACACATGGGTTTACAACCCCTTTAAGACATATTGGCAGGACCGTACACTGAAATCAGATATCACTCCAGGGCCATTTTAGGAGCCAAACAGACTATAGAATGTTCAAAATGTGGGACCAATTAGAAAAAGAAGGGGGTGTGTGGGATTGATCCCTTTATGGCCCATGGTGTCCACTGTAGCATTTGCAGTGGGAAGGCAGTATAGGACTGGCCAGAAGCGGGATTACATTGACACAGTTGGTCAGCTTAAACATGTATTGCAATATATGTGAACTAAATATCCCTGTTTTTTCATTGCATAGTTTGCTGGAAAGTGTATAGCAGTGTGCATCCAGAATTTGTAGTGTTGATATGTGTTCAAACCCTTTGAGCACCTGATAGTTTAAATACATGTACAACCTATTGTGATTTGAGCACTGTATATATTTTCTCGGATCTCAGGAGATGTCACAAACTCTGACAGACCCTGACCACACCACCCGAGAATATAGAAATAAAATCAGATAAATTACCATCCTTTTTAAATTTGAATCTATAATGAATCTATAATAAATGGGGAGTACTCAGAATGGTCAGGGGTGGGTAGTGGGGTCCCCCAGGGTTCTGTGCTGGGACCAATCCTATTTAATTTGTTCATAAATGACCTGGAGGATGGGATAACCAGTTCCATCTCTGTATTTGCAGATGATACTAAGCTAAGCAGGGCAATAACTTCTCAGCAGGATGTGGAAATCTTGCAAAAAGACCTGAACAAATTAATGGGGTGGGCGACTACATGGCAAATGAGGTTCAATGTAGAAAAATGTAAAATAATGCATTTGGGTGTCAAAAATATGAATACAATCTATACACTGGGGGGAGAACCTCTGGGGGAATCTAGGATGGAAAAGGACTTGGGGGTCCTAGTGGATGATAGGCTCAGCAACGGCATGCAATGCCAAGCTGCTGCTAATAAAGCAAACAGAATATTGGCATGCATTAAAAGGGGGATCAACTGCAGAGATAAAACGATAATTCTCCCGCTCTACAAGACTCTGGTCCGCCCGCACCTGGAGTATGCTGTCCAGTTCTGGGCACCAGTCCTCAGGAGGGACGTACTGGAAATGGAGCGAGTACAAAGAAGGGCAACAAAGCTAATAAAGGGTCTGGAGGATCTTAGTTATGAGGAAAGGTTGCGAGCACTGAACTTATTCTCTCTGGAGAAGAGACGCTTGAGAGGGGATATGATTTCAATTTACAAATACTGTACTGGTGACCCCACAATAGGGATAAAACTTTTTCGCAGAAGAGAGTTTAATAAGACTCGTGGCCACTCATTGCAATTAGAGGAAAAGAGGTTTAACCTTAAACTACGTAGAGGGTTCTTTACTGTAAGAGCGGCAAGGATGTGGAATTCCCTTCCACAGGCGGTGGTCTCAGCGGGGAGCATTGATAGCTTCAAGAAACTATTAGATAATCACCTGAATGACCGCAATATACAGGGATATGTAATGTAATACTGACACATAATCACACACATAGGTTGGACTTGATGGACTTGTGTCTTTTTTCAACCTCACCTACTATGTAACTATGTAACTATGTAATCTAAAAGAGTTTGTCGAATGTGTAACCCAAGACATTCAAAAGTTGAATACATCATCACGTCAATCTAATCTTACACACATGCAAAAAGGGCTCTCTACCAATTACAAGCTAGACACAATGTAATCAAACTCTCGGATGAGGGTGGGGATGTAGTTATACAAACAATTGAGGACTACATGACAATGGTTCCTAAAATCTTAAAAAAAATTGCTATGAGATCATACAGTAAGATCTTGTCTACCATGATCTCTGAATACCAGAAGCAATTCTTTCAAATTATAGATGTAGCATACTCTAATATATTAATTACCAAAAATACAAGGGTTTTTTTGAAAGTAGAATATCCAGTCACCCCAACATTCTATGCTCTGCCAAAAACACACAAGTCAATGTCAAATCCACCAGGGAGACCATTTGCCTTTGGGATAGGATGCCATACACACAAAGATAGTTATCTAGTGGGTGATTATTTATATCCACACGTAGAGAGCCTACTGACGTATTAGAAAGATGCAGTCCATCTACTTACCATTCTAGAGAGCCTATTTATTTCATTTGAAACTATATTAGTCTCCTTAGATGTGGAGGCGCTCTATACACGCATTCTCCATGACAAAGGAGTGGCGATCACTGCTTCTTTCTTGAATGAGAGGAGTATAGGAACTGCCCCATGCAATGCTTTCATATTGGAAGTTTTGAGTTTAATTCTAATCCACAATGTGTTCACCTTTGGTGGCCCCCACTACCTCCCAGGTGCAGGGGGTAATGATAAGGACTACCTGTGCCCCATCATATGACAACTTAAACCTGGGGGGGGAGGTGTTTGTATCTGAATGTATGTCATCATACCTGTGCCACGTTCTCCTGTGGCACGGGTATATAGACGACATACTTATATTTTGGACGAGATCATTGGAATGCTTATCATTTGTCAGAGCCTCAAGCGATAAACTTAACTTAATGTTCACTTTGAACTAGAATCTGGACACAATGCCTTTTCTAGATGTTTATATCCGAATAGGACCAGATGAGTTAATTTCCACAGATTTTTTTCATAAAAGCACAGTAGACAACTCCCTGCTCCAATTTAGAAGTGCCCACCTACCACATTTAGTGAATTTGATACCAAGGAGCGAATATCTTAGGATCAAACAATTGCAGTGAAAACACAGATTTTATCAGACAAGCTGAAAGTTTGAGAGAATGATTCGTAGAGAGAGGCCACAGTCATAAGTCATTGAAGAAAGCCTATAAAAAAAATGCTCTGGATAACCCATGATAGCTACTTCTCTTCCAGGGTGAAACTACCTCTGAACATTTAAATATATGTGTCCTATTACTAAATACAACAATCAACACACCCAGTTGAGACGTATATTAGGTACTCGCTGGCATCTATTATTTGTGGATCCCGAACCACACATCACTTGTGGATGTAATCAGTCCCTCAAAAGACCTTTTGGTATCTAGTCACTTTTCGAGAGAGGGAGTTTGTGACCCATGTGGTTCACTCCCCCGAGGCACCTACAGTATGGATGTGGTATATGTGCCTTTTGCGAATATATAAAATAGGGCAAGTTGATGAGACACTCCCCACTGGTGAAATCCTTGAAGCAAATCATTGTGTTAACTGCAAAACCCAAGGCATAATTTACCTACCCACATGTGTATGTGGAAGGTTTTATGTAGGAAAAACGGAACAAAACTTTTGGAAAATAAGTAGAGATCATGTATCTGAGATCTATGGCAGTCACAGAAAAACCTGTGGCAAGTTGCTAAACGTCAGAACTGGGCTCTCAGCAGCTCCCTTCTCTATGCTCAGGCTGCTCAGCTGTCAGATAATTGTCAGCACTCATTGTTCTACAGTGGCTCACCTGGTGATCATTTCATGCTCGTTCGTCCCGCCTACAGCCAGCCGTTTCTGGCTATTTAAACTGCCTTGTTCATTCCTTTCGTCTGATCAACAAATCTGGAGATTCTCTGCTGTGTTCCTGTGAATGACTTTGACTGGCCTCCTCCCCTCTGGTTCCTGATCCTGTTCTTCTGCCTCCCACTACGCTGATCTGGTTTCCTGATCTCTGGCTTGTCTGTCTATCCACTTTGGCTTCCAATCCCTATCTTCTGTTTTGACTGCATTTACTGTTCTGTACAATTTTTACCCTTACATAAAAAGGTGCGATTTTTACTGGTTCCTGATACAATACACATTCTCTGGCTTTTAAAGCCCTGGCAAGGATCCACCCCTCAGAGGGGGAAACTTTGGCCAAAAAGTGTTACAAGTAGAAGCTAGGTGGATACATAAACTAATGGCGACTCGTCCACGGGACATAACGGCACCATTAGCTTTGCCTCTTTCTTATAAATAGGAAATGTGTCTAGTGGGACAAATAGCTCACCACTGGGGTTTGTTTATACTGGAGTTGTAAATCCACTATGGTGAATTAGACATGTGCCTGACGAAAAAAAAAAAAATTGTTTTGTTTCAATTCGTTATTTAAGCTATTTTGTTTGGTTGATTTGGTTGTTTCATTTTTGAGTTTAATATTCAGAATTTGTGTTAAATTCCATATGCTGTTTTCAAATCACTTTCAAATTTACCTGTTTTTTTTTTTTTTTTTACTCTAAGCGTTCGTTGTAATTGATAATTTGATTTTTTTTTTTTTTTTCTCATTTTGAATTCGGCAGCCAAAATGTTCACATAGAAGTTAGAACTGACTGACAAAGTTCAAACACAATATAATAATTTAATTTTCCAAGTACGCTACTTCTGTAAAATAGTAAAATATTGGGCAGGGTATTACTAGTCCACTCAGTGCTTTTTTTTAAATTACTGTATTTTTGAATTTACCTCATCATTTTTATCTATTTTTTCTACTCTAATCGTTTGTTCGAGTTGATAAAATTTTAATTGTGTGAGTCGAATATTTACTTTTTCGATTTAGAATGTGGCAGCCAAAATGTTGATAGAAGTTAGAATGAATTTTGCTTTCTGAACTTCAGTTCAAACATAAGATATGTATTTTCTAAATGCTTTTGTAAAATTGTAGGCGTATTTTGGGCACCACTACCATAATGAAATGCATATCCCCTGGCCCTTGCACATTATATAAGGCCATGTGTGTTAGCCATTTTGCATAACTCCCAACTGTCCCTGATTTGGAACAAAGTCCCTCTTTCCTCCTCATTTGTCCCTCATTTTGGTCTGATCTATATAGTTGTATATAAAATGCACTTTTTATCTGTCAAAAAGTGTCTCCCAGTGCTAAACCTTTCATCCGATTTCTAAATTGCTGCATTTGTAAATTTCAGAAGCCAATATAAAAGGAACAATAGTGGTAATAAAAAAACAAAAAAAAACAAACACCTGTGGCTTTATTATTATTATTTTTTTTAAGTTCTCCTTTAAGGGGCGTAACATGGGGTGTGCCCTATGCTTACATACTTTTGCTAACGGGTGTCCCTCATTCTCATTCAGAAAGTTTGGAGATATGCATTTTGTGAAAGAGAGGAATAGAGAGGCAGTGCTGTGCAGGTAAAATTGTGTACTTTTTTTTCTTTCAGGGTGTCCGTTGTGCAGAAGGTGGTTGTGTGTGCAGGCGAGCATGTTCTTATTGTGCATGGAGGAGGGGATCCTGCTGGTGGTGCTGCATCTGAATGTGAGCCTGTCGGTGAATTTGTTGATGCATTTGAGTGAGTGAGTGTGTGGTGTAGGGTGCCCACGTGTCCCAAATTGCCCGGGATTGTCCCTTAATTCATAATTTTGTCCCGTGTCCCGGGCACCTTCATTCCGGGACAATACAGTGTCCTGGATTGAAAAAAAAAAAAAAAAAAAAAAACACCCCGCCACCCTGATAAACATTTGCCAAACTGGTTGCTAGGGGCCGCCCGGCCTCGCGTCTAGCAACCAGTGACGTCGGCTGCACCCTACGGCTGAGCGAGGCCTTACCCACAGCTGCCCTGCGCTGAGCAGCACGCCTCCGAGTCCACCCACCTCCCCTCCACCTCCGGCCGCAGCAGCAGCAGAGAGAGAGAGAGCGCAGCCAGACCACAGCGTCTTCATTCTGTATCTCGTCCTCCTGAATCTACTGACTGGTAGTGGCAATGCTGGTAAGCCAGGATCCAGCCTGTGCCCAGGCATTCTGTAATGGAGCTATCGACAAAGACATCTGGGAGTACATAAGAACCCCATATCCAGGTACTCCCACATTATACTGTCTTCCCAAAATACACAAAAACAAAGAAACCCCTCCCGGACGTCCCATCATTTCCAGAAATGGGTCTCTAACTGAAAACCCGAGCAAGTTTGTAGATAGCCACCTAAGACCCTACGTTGCAGGTCTGTTTTCATATACTAAAGATACTATCCATCTGTTGCAAAATCTGGAAGAACTACACATACTACCACACTCACTCTTAGTAGCCATTGACGTCGAGGCACTATACAGCTCTATTCCGCATGATGCAGGACTCTCAGCTATTAGACACATTTTGTCACAATCTCACAAAGATGATCGCAAACTTAATTCCTTTCTTTTGGAATCTCTTGATTTCATTCTAACACACAATATTTTCAGGTTTGACGGCTCCCACTACCTCCAGGTGCAGGGGGTTGCGATGGGGAATTGCTGTGCCCCATCGTATACCAACCTGTACCTGGGGGAGTGGGAGCGGTCGCTTCTGTCAGACGACAACCTCTCGCTATATACCACCCATGTAGCAGCATGGTTCAGGTATATAGACGATATACTCATGATATGGAACGGTACATCTGAGGCCTTGCACTCTTTCATACAAATCACGAACTCAAATAATTCCAACCGGTTTTTCACGATGACCTTTAGTGACACTTCAATTACCTTTTTAGACCTAAGTATAACCAAATCTACAGATGGGTCTCTTTCCGATAGAGACCGCTGGAAATACTATCCTACATGCATCAAGCTCACATCCCAAATCACTAGTTGCATCCATCCCTTATGGGCAATATCTAAGACTCAGACGTAACTGCTCAAAAGATACTGACTTTGTCAGAGAAGCCAACAAATTAAGAGAGAGACTCCTTGAACGAGGATACTCGCCCACATGCCTAAAAAAGCATTTAAAAGAGCTCGAGGACAATTAAGGCACAACATCTTGTTCTCCAAAAAAAACGCCTCTACCTCCCAACCAGCTATTAGAGTAATTACCACCTATAATAAGCAGCATAGGATCCTCAAAAGTATCCTGCAAAAACATTGGCATCTACTACAAATAGACCCCAATCTAAAACCACACATATCTGCTACACCTACCATCACATACAGGAAGGCACGATCATTAGGGGATTACCTTGTAAAAAGTGAATATACAGGCACTTTTCGCTCAGATATTTGCAAACGACCAGGAACTTTTACATGTGGTGGATGTTCATGTTGCCGCTACATGAACACACAAAACAAATTCAAACTACCTAATGGAAGAGTGTATAGGCCGAGACACTTCTCTAATTGCAAGACCTCCGGAGTTGTCTATTTACTTACCTGCCAATGTAAATGCTTTTACGTTGGCAAAACCAAATTAGCGTTTTATAAAAGGGCAGCACGACATATCACCAGCATGAGGCAGGCAGACCCGGACCTTCCTCTGGGGCGACACGTGCGAGACCACCACACGGGAAAATTTCCCCTTGTCCATTTCACCATCCTCGATCGTGTCCACCCGGACACGAGGGGTGGTGATTGGAACAAGGTCTTGCTCCAGAGGGAGGCCCGTTGGATCGCAAGCCTTAATGCAACACAATTCCCAGGTTTGAATACTCAGATGAGCTTCCGTCCCTTTTTGGAGGGCTTTGTCTCAGGGGGGTGTGAAAAAGAATGAGAATCTAATACTGCACACCTGACAAAAACACCGGGAATATGTATTCTCGTAGGATATTTCTGAATTACACAGAAGTTAGGACTAGTTAATTGGGTTCTCGATGAACTCCTTGCAGATATTTTTTGATGATGCCGCCTGTATCCATAGAACATAGCTCCAATATAGCCGCACACACAAATTGACTGATATATTATGTCCAGCATCTATGTGTTTACATAAGCATGTATATATTCTTTACAACTTCTGTTATTTGACTCGATGTTAAGATATATCACATATGCGATACTATATTATCTGTCATATTACCTGTCATGTATGTTTATCCATTCATTGCCCACCCAGCCATGTCCACCATACCTAATTTACCAGAGTGAGGTTTTTTATATATCACTTCATTTTTGATATACTCATGAAATCCTTTCTTTTGTGGTTTAAAACTCTTTCACCCAGTTCATAATATTTCCTGGTTGCCTGGCTTTGGACCTGCCCTCGCCTGGCGCACGTGGGCCACGCCAAACCATCCTAGATGACGGCGTGGCACCTTTCTACACTGCAGACTCGTCCGATTCCGGACTTGTTATGACGGTGTTCTCGTGCGTCGGTGGGGTGGACCTGCATGACGCTCCCCCAGCACCTCGGCTCTGGGTGGGCGCCGTGCAGACCCTCCCCTGGGGCCCCACCCCTGGACGCCCTTGGTCCCTTCTGTATTTTGCCTTCCACACAATTATTGAAAGGGAGTGAGATAGGTGATTCTTATTTCATTTCACGACATATTTCCTTTATGCAATTTTCTCTTCTTTACACGGTTGCTACATTCATTCATCTACTTGTCTTTTTCCTTTTTTTTCCCCTCATTTGTTTCCCCTCTTTATCCTCTCCTATTTATTCATCTACTTGCCTTTTTCTGTTTTCCTCTTATCTGTTTCCCCTCTTCATCCTCCCCTATTTATTCATCTATCTGCCTTTTCCTTTTTCACCCCTTTTATCCTCCCCCTTTTTTTCTTCCTTTCCTTCCTTATACATGTGTGACCGCGCTCCTATTTGCCACAGCAATGGTGGCTTTTCTCCATTGCTCAAGCCCGATCTCATGTCATTACTAGCACCGGCATTACATACGCTGCTACACCTCGCGTCGTGCGTGATGACGCCACCTCTCTGGGACGACGTGACCCCGGAGTTTCCTTTTCTTCAGGATCCCTGGGTGTCCGCCCTCCCTGTGTGCGTCGTTCCGCCCGACGCATGCGCACTCCGCAGAGCGGCATTTTTCCCTCTGCTGACACTTCCAATGCGAATCTCACTGCGCAGGCGCCGGCGTCTATATAAGCCGCGTCCTGGCGGCCTGCCCAGCGTGTCATCCCACCATCCAGGCTTCAAGACGTTCCCTGCTCTAGCAGTCTGTGCATCACCTCTGCATCCAATAAGTGAGTAACCGCTAACCTCCCTCTCCCTGTACTGGGCGATACACTTCTTTGTAAGATATATTCTATGAGAGATAAAAACAAGCAAATCTTTCTATACTCTTTGTATTTAATTTTCCTGCTCCACACTTCTTTTGTAAAATGGTTCAGCTGCATGATAATCCCCTCATTCTGACATACAGGCAAGAAAGGCCTGTTTTTCTTCTTCCCTCTTCTATTTTCCCTGTAATTAACAGATGGTGGCACTGTTAACCTCCTAAATTTAGCAGGCTTTTCTGAATGCCTTTTCTTCAATATTTAATATTTTAAGTTTTGAAGACAATACACTCCTGTACAATATGGGATACGGGCTATATTTTATATATATTCTTCATTTAAGTTTAAACTAAAGAGAAAGTCTTTTATGGCAAATTGAAAATAAAATATATGTAATTTGATGGATTCTGAGAATATTACTCAAAAGCTTTTTCTCCTTTCCTTCTCAAAGGTTAATTTGGGACCAAGCAGGGCTGTCCTTTCATTTGGGGGCCTTTGCGAGGTCATCTATTCTACACGGGTTGGTCAGCTGACAGCCAGTGCGTTTTTATCCAAAAGATATAATTTGCTGCCTCATCCCATTGGATGTTTGTGCATACTCATGCATGTATCTTTCATTTTTGAAAACTCTTTACTGGTATGTATGGTGGACACTGTGGGATGCTGGGTTGTTAAACCTCCTTTTGTTTATATTGTTACATTGTGCAAATCACTTTTCATTTGTTATTTCAGAATATATCTTCTACATATATGATTTTTCTCTCTACAATACGCCTCTGAAGAAGGGACACCGTCCTGAAACATGTCAGGCTTTTAGAGAAAATATCCTATTACAAATGGAAGTATACAAAAATCACTATATGAAAGCAAACTTCATTGTATGAGTACCTTTGTTGAGATTCATGTCCAATGTATCTTGTTTTTATGCTTTTCTAAACAAATAAAATATTTTTTTTTATCAATTTCTACTATATGGTTCGCTTACAAAGTCCCACTATACTGGGGGGTATATAAGTTCCCTAACCTAAGGGTCTTATTTATTGTACCAATTCGGGATGTTGGCAACGCTTTGAAGGCAACAAATTTGAGCTTCAGTGCTTCATTTTAATATATACCAGAGCCAATCCTGGGGCCGACTACTGCTGCAGCACATTGCCAGCAGCCTGACATCTCCTGAGTCTCCTCCCGCCCACGAGGGCTGCGACCCGACTCTGAGCCGCCAGCCAAACTTCCAGGTTTGTAGTGTACTCACTATGAGAACATGCATGCTTGCAATCATGTATTGCTTTCAACAATGTTCCTTCTAGATACTAAACTGCAGGGATATATAATTAGCGGATCTCCAGCTGTTGCAGAACTACAATTCCCATGAGGCATAGCAAGATTCTGACAGCCACAAGCATGACACCCAGAGGCAGAGGCATGATGGGACTTGTAGTTTTGCAACAGCTGGAGGTCCGCTAATTGCATATCCCTGCTATACTGTATGCTCATAACAATAAAATTTAATTGTCGTTGTGTGTGTGTGTGTGTGTGTATATATATATATATATATATATATATAAGAACCCTTTCACACTGGGGCGGTGCGGGAGCCGGCGGTAAAACTGCGCTATTGTTATTGCTGCTTTACCGTCATTTTAGCAGCGCTATTCGGCCACTAGCGGGGCTGTTTTAACCCCCGCTAGTGGCCGAAAAAGGGTTAAAACGACCTGTAAAGTGCCACACAGCGTCACTTTGCCGGCGGTACCCATTCACATCAATGGGCAGGAGCGGTTTAGGAGCGGTGTATATACTGCTCCTTCACCGCTCCAAAGATGCGGCTTGCAGGAGTTTTTTATTGTCCTGCAAGCATACTGCTCCAGTGTGAAAGCCCTCCGGCTTTTACACTGGAGAGACAAGAACAGCTCTTTACAGGCGCTATTTTACATGCGACGCTGTACCCAAACAAAATTGACGTCCTTTTTTTTCCCACAAACAGAGCTTTCTTTTGGTGGTATTTGATCATCTCTGCGGTTTTTTGAACGGTGCGTGCCCTTCACCCTCCGGTCCCCCCTTGGGGGGTAGTTCATGTGTGATCCCTTGTAAGGCATGTCGCCTGACACCCGCTCTCCGGGGAACTGGCCTATCACTGGGGAGGCCAAGGACACAGGAGGGGCCATACTTTTCTTACCATGACCATTCAGAGCCATCGGGAACTTTATGACTGGTAATTATGTAACTTATGAAGCTGTTTATGCATATACACAAATCCATTGTTGTTTTGTGCTGTCTTAAAAGATGTTTTGATAAATGTTTACATCCCTACAGCTGCTAACCATCCTCTGAAGAAGACCCAGTTAGGGTCGAAACGCGTCAGAATTTTAGATCTTGTTGTCTTGGATATATTGTGCTGTACACTGTTCCCGATCATGGGTATTGTCTGTTTTTTATCCTATATTGTACTCCAGTTCATGTCTTGACCCTTAATGTCAGAACTTACCCGTTTTATATAATTTTTGTATCAATAAAGCTATTTTTGACTACTCATTTACATCGATATTATGGGCTGTATTAAAGCCCCGTTAGGGGGTTTCGTGTTTTCCTCTGCAGTTTTTTTAATATTTGCGCTATAAACAAAAAAGAGTGACAATTTTGAAAAAACACTAATATTTTGTACTTTTTGCTATAATAAATATGCCCATTTTTTTTTAGGCTGATATGTATTCTTCTACATATTTTCGGGGGAAAAAAACGCAATAAGCGTATATTGATTGGTTTGCACAAAAGTTATAGCGTCTACAAAATAGGGGATAGATTTATAGCATTTTTATTATTATTTTTTTTTTTTTAACTAGTAATGGCGGCGATCTGCGATTTTTATCAGGACTGACATTATGGTGGACACTTTTGACACATTTTTGGGACCATTGTCATTTATACAGCGATCAGTGCTATAAAAATGCACAGATTACTGTAAAAAGGTCACTGGCAGCGAAGGGGTTAACACTAGGGGGCGATCAAGGGGTTAACTGTGTTCCCTCAGTGTGTGTTCTAACTGCAGAGGGAGGGGACTGACTAGAGGAAATGACAGATCGTTGTTCCTAGCGATTAGGAACACAAGATCTGTCACTCCTCACAGAACAGGGATTTGTGTGTTTCAACTTCAGGTGAAAATCAATTTTGACATGGGCTGTCAATCTTTTTATAGCTTTGTGAAACAAAATAAAAAAAAAAAAAAAACTCTTGCAATGTGCAACAAGAAGTGACAAGAAATACACTTTTAGACATCAGTGTTGGAAACAAAAAGATACTGAGCTGGTGTCATGTGGTCTGGAGGATTTGATTATGGTCATATTGCCATGTGAGTTGAATTAGACACGGCATTAATATTTCAGCAACATTATATTTACAATTGACTGTTTTGTAAGGTTTATATTTTCAAGAATATATTTATAGTAGTATCTCTGTTATTTACACATTAAGAAAAATGTGGATTTGTTTGTGGTTTATTATACATGGTTGGTTACTAGTTAATACCTAGTTTCTAAAAGTTCTTGCTCATTGAGAAAACAATAAAAGAAAACTGTTAA
This sequence comes from Aquarana catesbeiana, assembly GCF_042186555.1. Lineage (NCBI taxonomy): Eukaryota > Metazoa > Chordata > Amphibia > Anura > Ranidae > Aquarana > Aquarana catesbeiana. Next base: position 19,573,810 of record NC_133324.1, on the reverse strand, counting down.
TTTATTGAAACTTGTTCTGTTTGTTTTTTTTTTTTTTTTTTCTATTTCCTAAGAGATGTCTAACACATTTAAAAGTATGACCGGTTTTAGGTAGCCAGTGATTGTGTGCAGGGCGCAATCACAAAATACTGAACAACGCACAGGCAGCTATGTTTATACCAATCTCAAGCATAACTTTGATGCAGTGAACTTGCCAGAGTAAGTGATGTACAAAATTAGCCGTTGTCACTAAGTGACTTAGTTAAAGCAGGGGCACATTGCATACCACCTGTCTAAACTGGTTACCACGGTTTGCTTTTTTCCCCAAAAAATTGGCAAAAAAAAAAAAAAGTATCGAAAACCATCTTTTTTTGGGCGGGCGGGCACGGGTGCAGGGGGTGTCCCTGAATGGCAGTTTTGAAATGTGGTCACCCTAGTGTGGTGGCGAGTCAGAGCATGTTTTATTAGATATTGAAGGTGGTGCTGATGATGTGCGTGGTATGGGGGAGGAAAGGACTTATGCCGCGTACACACGGTCGGACTTTCCGGCATACTTGGTCCGGCGGACCAGAGTGTGCCGGACAATCCGCCCGTGTGTGGGCGCCGGCGGACTTTTCCGGCAGACTTTTTCCCAAAAGCCCGCCGGACCTAGATTCGAAGAAAGTTTTAAATCTTTCCGCCGGACTCAGTTTCGGGCGGAAAGTCCGCTCGTGTGTGTGCTGGTCCGACGGAAAGCCCGCTCGTGTGTATGCTGGTCCGACGGACCAGATACGACGCGAGGGCAGGGTATTGCATCTCGCGCTCGCTGCAATAGGAAAAACAAATTTTCCTATTGCGGCGAGCGCGGGGCATACCAGGCCCTTAGGTCTGCTATGGATTATAAAGGGAACCCCCTACGCCGAAAAAACGGCGTGGGGTCCCCCCTAAAATCCATACCAGACCCCGATCCGAGCACGCAGCCTGGCCGGTCAGGAAAGGGGGTGGGGACGAGCGAGCGCCCCCCCCCTCCTGAACCGTACCAGGCCACATGCCCTCAACATGGGGGGTGGGCGCCCCCTTTTGATGTCACAGTCCCTGGGCATGCTGGGACTGTGACGTTTTAGGGGGCGTGGTCACTGGGTGATGTTGACCACGCCCCCTAAAACGTCACAGTCCCAGCATGCCCAGGGACTGTGACATCAAAAGGGGGCGGGGTCTCCGCCTATATAAGTCACAACGCAGCCCTCGGAGAGCAGTCCAGCCGGAGAGAGCGTCGTGTCAACATCTGGAGAAGAGAAGAAGACAAGAAGTCCGGACCTCTGCTGGCAAGAGAGCTACCTGAAGACAGCAGAGGAGCCGGCCGAAGAACTGGAGAGAAGAGAGCGGAGAAGAACCAACCGGATGCCGGGAGAAGATGAAGCGGAGGGACCCCCGAAGCCGGAAGAAGACCCCCGAAGCCGGAGGAAGATCACCCCCCAGAGCTGTTTAATAAAATATTTTAAAAACCTGTGTAGTGTGTTTTATTACTTACACTTTTTCCCTAGGTGAATGGGTAGGGGTACCATGTACCCCATACTCATTCACATAGGGTGGGGGGCCGGGATCTGGGGGCCCCCTTATTAAAGGGGGCTCCCAGATTCCGATAAGCCCCCGCCCGCAGACCCCGACAACCAACGGCCAGGGTTGTCGGGAAGAGGCCCTTGTCCTCATCAACATAGGGACAAGGTGCTTTGGGGTGGGGGGGCCCGCAGGGCGGCCCCCCTCCCCCAAAGCACCCACCCCCCATGTTGAGGGCATGTGGCCTGGTACGGTTCAGGAGGGGGGGCGCTCGCTCGTCCCCACCCCCTTTCCTGACCGACCAGGCTGCGTGCTCGGATCGGGGTCTGGTATGGATTTTAGGGGGGACCCCACGCCGTTTTTTCGGCGTAGGGGGTTCCCTTTATAATCCATACCAGACCTAAGGGCCTGGTATGCCCCGCGACGGGGCTCGCAAGGTGTCAATCTCGCCGATAAAAGCGGCAAGATTGACATCCTTTTCTAGTCCCGTCGCACCTGAGTCACGTTCAAAATGAACAGACTTGTCCGTGTGTGGGCAAGTCCGTTCATTCTGAAAGTCCGTCGGAACTCCGGCGAAAGTCCGTCGGAAAGACGGGCGGACTTAGCCCGCCGGAAAGTCCGGGCGTGTGTGGGCAAGTCCGTCCGTTTTAAAGTCCGGCGCACCTGGCGGACAAAGTCCGTCGGAAAGTGTGCCGGACCAAGTAGGATAGAAAGTCCGACCGTGTGTACGCGGCATAATTGTTAGGATTAAGCGAAGGAGGGATGGAGGTGAAAGTTGCAGCACACTTTCTTCAGCATGTGAGGAATCTGACTGTGAGTCAAATTCTCAAACTTGTGCTGAAAATTATGGTAGTCATCATCATCATGCAGCTCCTTTAAATAAGCATTCCAAAAGGGGGCCACGGTTCTCTGTTACGGAAAATATAGCCCTTGTGGCAGCAGTTATAAAAGAGCAGGTCATCCTGTTCAGAAAAACATCCACCCAAAATCAGAAGAAGAACGCTGCTTGGGTGCGGAACAGCTTTGCTGTGAATGCTGTTGGAGGGGTTGAGCACACCACCAAGTATATTAACCATCGGTAAGTAAACAATATCTTTCCTCTCCCCCCAACCAGTCCATTTATCAACTGTACACTTTAGCAAGGATATAGGGCTACCTTTTTGTGTGCAACCTAATCATTCGTTTACATCACATAAAAAAAAAAAAAAAAAAGAGAATCAATCTGAACCTCAATATCCAAAAAAAAACTTTCCAAATAGCACATCTACTTCCATCTTTTCACACAATATTTAACATCAGGTTCTCTTTTAACACAGGGATGAAAAAGGCGCCTCTAAGCGCAGTGGTTAACAGATTTATTACAGGCACAATGGGATTAAAAACCCTTACAAGATAGTAAGAGGTCAAAGGCATATAATGATTTGTCCTCATGCGGATCGCTGTAATCCTCATCTGTCTGGGGGAGAGAAAGCTGTCCTGCAGCTGGCAGAGTCCCTGGTGACGTGAATTGGTGAGGAGGTGAAGATGCGATGAGTGGCCCGGGTTCTGGAACACACGTGGCCGATGTGACATCAGGTGAAGGTGATGGGCAGTAACACATTTCAGAGCATGCAGAGGTCTGACGAAGGAGCTGTGCATGTTCCGAAACGCGTTTTTTTTTGTTTTCCTTCCTGGGCTATGGCTGAGGTTCCCCCCAGGTGTCTGACCACAAGCAGACCAGAGATGGATGCAGGTCTCAGTAGGGCTTTGCCCTTCCCAGGGGATATATTGTCCCCAAATAATAATTGAGGGGGGCAGCAGGAACTGGAAGAGCTCTCCCTGAGCTGTGGAGGTCCTTGGACACAGTGAATGTGCATCCAGAACTCCAGGGACCATGGTTCCCACTCTCTCCTTCTACCTGACAGTGGTTGGTGGGATGGAGGAGGCTGTCTGTGTGCCCCATTTGCTGGAGGACAGGCTGGCAGGAGACAGGCGCTCTGTGGCCTAGGCACATCTCTACTCTTCTAAACCCCAGGGTCTGGGCTCTCTGAGTCCTTGTGCATTGAGACGCAGGTCCGGATGCTGGGCAGATGGGGCGGGCTGTGCACGGCCTCACTTCTGCCGAAGTAATTTTCGGGTACAGAGGCTCTGACAAAATGGTGGTGGTGGAGACTGTGTGCGAGGACTGAGAGCACGCCAACAACTAGGCACAGCAGCGGAGCGGGGGTCCGAGTCCTTTTCCTTCCATTGCAGGCGGGAGACAGGAGAGGAGCCCTGCAAACTCCCTGGCACTGATGGAGAGAGGATGGGCAGGAAAAAGCAGCAGCAATGGAGGAGACCACAGGCGGTGAGTCTACCCAGCTGGTGGGAGGGGGGGTGGTGGCCCTATTCCTCACCCACGCAGGAAACTACAGAGGGCCTGGAGAGAGCGACTAACGGGTTGTCTTTCTATATTGAAGATGAATGTTTCCGTGCAAAGGAATAAGCACTGGCAGAAATATATCTAGTTTAAGAGAACTGCTGCCTCTACCAATTACTACCACTAGGTGGAGTACAGAAATGAGAAGAAAATGAAGTCGATGTAGCACTGTTCTATTGTGTTTGTGCACCTGATCCCTGATGAGCATAGGTATATCAATCAGATATTGTGGATATGTGAAAAAATAAAGAATAAAAAAATATTAATATTGATCTAAATCTCAGAAAAAAAAGGGGGACACTTAGGTCCCATGTGATCTGCATATATATAATCCCATATATATGACTAAAAGTGCTTGTGTGCTGGTGAAAAGATTAATGTTGTTATTTAACCATTTATCAAGTAAGTGACTATAATAGAATTAATAAACTACAATCTCAAATGAACATAAATCTCAAAAACTTAATTCTCAAAAAAGGGGATTAATTCGGTCCCAAAAACATGCATTTAAAATTGTATAGTCCCACTTAGTGAATATTTAAAAAGGTGCTTTTGTGCTGGTGAACAATTAGTGTTGATAATTTCCACTTTCCAAGGGTGATCACAGCATACGTGTCTTATCCGTGCTCTTATTGTGGCTGCACTCACTGGAATTCCCCCTCCCCCCTTGGGGTATGGAGCATTCACAGTATCTACCACTGTGTAGCACTTTAAAGGCTGGATGATCCCTGGCAGTCTTCCAATCTTGTACCATATATCATACAGAACATAGAGGAGAAAGGAATCCCAATAGTGTAGTACTGTTTATTACTAAAGCATGAAAAGGTACTCACATTCAGTAAAAAACATTAAGTCGTTTGTTGCTGACACTAGCGCCGGCGACCGGAAGTGATGCAAGGACATGTGCTGACCCCGCCCCACGCGTTTTGTCACTCTGAAGTGTGCACCGTGCTTGCCTCATCTCCTTTTTATAATGGACCGTGACCTGAGTGGCTAGTAGTTACGGCGACCATTTTGGGTGAGATAATGCAGACCGGAGTCCGCAGATGTAAACCTATGTGCGCTTATCGCGGCCATTTTTGGTGAGATTATGCAGACTGAAGTCTGCAATCACTAGTGCAGATTGTGATTTACTTTAGCGGCCATTTTGGGTGTGATATTACAGACCGAAGTCTGTGGATATGTGACCTATGCACATTACCCGCACCCATACTTAATAGGATTGTGCAGACCGAAGACTAATGTCCAGTCTATGTTGTTTACTTCCTACTACGGCGACCATTTTTCGTGAGATTGTTATAACTGGACGCTCTATACAGTAAGATTAAACTGCCACTACTTGGGGTTAGTTTGATATATCCCCAAGTCTTAAACGGTCACACTGCATTACAAGGTCTAGAACCAAATCAAAATACAGTTGGACAGAGATATATAAAAATAAAATTTGCATATAAATTATTACATATAGATCTGTATTATACTAATTACTATCAATAGTTTAAAATAATTATACAACATTACATACAATCACAAACCCCAATAGAATAAAAAAAAATATCATTATACCATGCTAGGCATGTATTTCAAAATATAAATATCTAAATATAAAAATAAAAACAATTAAAAACAATAATGAGGAGAGGCGGAGGTAAAAAAATGTAGTAAAAACTACTAAATTACTATGGTGGAGATGACATAAATCTAGGGGTAGGGTATAGGGGTATGTAATAATTCCTAGAGGAATTTTTCCAGAGTAATGGCCCTACTTAAATTTCCTTTTTCCAAAAGAGGGCAATCCAACATCTATTTTTTTTTTAATTTGTTAAAAAACAATTCAAATCTACATCAATATTTATTCCTGTAGGTTGGAGAGTGTCTAATTGGAAAATCCATTTCGTTTAGTTTTGGGAGATCTTCATTTTCTTATTTTCCCCTCTCCAATGACCTTTGATTTTGTCTATGCCATAGAAAACCATACATGTTGGATCTCTGTTGTGTCTGGAGACACTTATTGTAACCATTCTTGATGTTATTTATGTGTTCCCGGATCCTTAAATGTAGTTCTCTCGTGGTCCTGCCCACGTATTGTTTGTGGCAAGGACACTCTAACACATAGGTTACATGTGTACTGTTACATGTAATGAGTTCCCTTATGTTATATTTAGTGCCATTTGCAATAGATGTAAATTCTGTTTTCTTCTTACTGATTTTCTTGCTGACCCTACATGGGAGGCATTTTCCACATTTGTAGAAACCCTTAAGCTGGTCTGATATTTTAATTTGCTTTGGCGGATCTAGGGCATTAAGTACCAATTTGTTCCTGAGAGTTGGTGCTTTTCTGTAGATAAAAATGGGTCTTGGTGGTAAAGTGTTTTTTAAAATTTTATCGGATTGTAGAATTCCCCAATGTTTCTGTATGACCATTTCTAATGCTTTATGTTGTATATTGAATCCTGTCAGGAAGGCCATATCCACATTCTTATTTTTCTTATTTTCGTTTGATTTGCCTTCTATCAACAAATCTCTATTCATATTCTTTACTTTCTCCTTCAATATTTCTAGTTTAAGTTTCCTATATCCATTTTCAACAAATCATTTTATGATAATAGAAAAGTATTGTGTGGGCGGGACTTTGAGTGAAGCACACGGATGCAGTAAAGAAATGAATTAAAGAATGGTTTGTTTATTGAGTAATTTTTTTTAAAACATGGGGTCACCGGCCGCTGCATCTATCTTCCTGTGCCACCTCTTTCATATCCTGGAGCTGTGACGAGCACTGTGGGCTTCCCCCCCCGCCCCCTCTCACATTGGGTGGGTAGGCGGGGTTTCCCCCACTGCTCGTCAGCATCATGCCTCGCATGTCAGCTGTCTGGTGCCTCTTCAGACGCCTATAAATCAGCTGGCGGCCTTACCATCACAGCTGCAGGGTTATCTGGTTGGCGGCCAGACACCCTGTGTGTCCCCCGCTCCGTCATTGCATGACGTTGGGGGCTGGTCTAGGACGGCTCTCCCGGCTGGGGCTTCCCCCCTAATTGTGATCTGCACCTGCCTTCCCGACACTCCTTTCCTCACTACATCACTTTCTCTTTGGCTCTCTTGTCCAACCGATTCTACACCAGGTAACACTTATCTCACTTCCACGTTCTATCACTGTCCCCCCTGTTTCTCACCCCTTTCCCCCCCCTTCTTTCTTTCCTCTGCCTTCCTTTCCTTTTTCTACTCTTTCCTTTCTTGCCTCCCTTCAGCACTTTACCCTTTCACTTCACCTTGCATCTCACCCCTTCATTCTGTGTTTTCACATCACTTACCATACCCCCTTTCATTTCCCATGCACCACTTTCACCAGCCCCCCTCTATTTAGATAGTCCCCCTATGGGACCTTCTCCCCTCTCTTCTTTTTCCCCCATCATCCACATTCTTCCCTCATTTCTCCACTTTCACTAATTAGGGATGCTGCCACTGTTGGTTTTGTGCCGCCTGGACAGGTCCCCTCAGCTCTGGGATTGGCATTTCTGGCCGGGTCGATTCGTACGGTTGTGTTTTCCCCTCTGCGTAACCACATGCATGTAAGTACTTTGGACAAATGCATGGGTGTGAGGGGGCTTTTCACACTCCCTGCATTTGCCAACCCTTCTTCCAGATTAACACAACGCCCTTATTATATATTTTTCATTTTTTAGATGAACTATTACGGTCTTGCTCCTGACGAGTGACTTAAAGGTCCCGAAACACGTAGAGCTAACAACTGCCGTTACTACCACCCATTCATGAATCCATCACGGCCGTTCTTTTCCACCAAGTACTTTTTTTTTTCCCAATGTGATGCTTTAATGCATCATTTTACTGGTTTCAGTATTACCTACACTGCAATTAATCACGCTCTTATGTGACCCGTGCAACTATAAAGTACTGCCTTACATTTTCTATGAGAGTCAAAATGCTTGTTTTTACGATTATTTTTCCTACTTACCTCTACTAAATTTTCATTGACGCTTTAATGCGCAAGCTACTTTTATGAGTATTCCTACAATACAATTAATCATGTTATTATGTGACCTGTGTATCTGTAAAATACTGTTTTATAATCTGGTTGGATAATGTATTTATATGTGATGATTTATTTTGAATACAATGTATTACTACACACAATGAACTCCCAATCTATGTTCTAAAAAAAATGACTCAATAAACAAACCATTCTTTAATTCATTTCTTTACTGCATCCGTGTGCTTCACTCAAAATCCCGCCCACACAATACTTTTCTGTTATAACAAACGGGATGGAGGATAGGATCTATACGGCCCCCCATTCTCATACAAAGTCCCACCCTTTCCACTCCTTTGTTCATTTTATGATAATGTCTGCTTGGATGTTATAATCTTCTATGTTGCTACAATTCCTATACAGCCTCATTAGTTGGCCCTTTGGTATGTTGCCAATCAATTGTCGGTGATGGCAACTGTTGGTCAGGATGTATCCATTTCTATCCGTCACTTTAAAAAAGGTTTTTGTATTAATACATCCATTGTTTTTATAAATCTGTAGATCCAGGTAATCTATTGTTTGTTTATTCCAAGTACCCGAAAATGTAATGCTGTATATGTTCTGGTAAATTTCGTCAAAGAAGGTCTGTAGTTCGATTTCTGTCCCCTTCCAAACGATCACAATGTCATCGATAAATCTCCGATACATCTTTATATTCCTTCTCTGTATGCTAAATATTTGTTCTTCTTCCCAATGATTGAGGAATAAATTGGCTACACTGGGGGCATACTTTGCCCCCATGGCTACGCCCTTTGTTTGGACAAAGTAGTCCCCTTTGTGCCAAAAATAATTGTTACTCATAGCTAATCTCAAGCCCTAAGATAAATTGAATTTGTTCATCTCTCATGTTGGCTTGTTTATATAATTCCCATTCCACACTATTAATTCCATCCTCTTGTACTATATTAGTATACAATGAGTTGACATCTATTGTAACTAGGATATCAGTTTCATCAATTTCGAGATTTCTTAGTTCATTGATCAACTGTCTACTGTCTTTCAAATAAAATTTGCCTTCTTTTACCAGCGATTGTAACTATCCATCTATGTAGAATCCCAATCCGGAGAAAAGTGAATCTATTCCACTAATTAATGGTCTTCCTGGTGGGTTAGTTTGATTTTTGTGGATTTTGGGAACATAATAGATCACAGGTATTTTCGCTACCTCTGGTGTCAAGAAAATTGCTTTTTTTTTTTTTCGTAAGGATTCCTTTATCTTCACCTTTCTTTACAAACAATTTGAGTTTCTTTTAATACTCCATTCCTGGATTTCCTTTGAGTTTTTGAGTTTGTATCTGGTACCCCTAGTAGTTTTTCCATCTCGAGTTCATAATCTTTTTTGTTGAGTATAACAAGGCCCCCTCCCTTATCTGCCGGCTGTGTGATTATGTTTTTCTTTTTCTCTTTTATTTGTTTTATTGTTTTCCAAATGTTATTTCTCTTTGATTTTGTTATTTTTAATTTCCTAATGTCATCTTCCACCATTTTTTAAAAAACTACCAGACTTTCATTTTGTTGCAATTTTGGATTAAAGGTGGAGTTATTTTTTTAAATTAGAATGTTTATAGACGGTGGCTTATTTTGTTCCCTGTTTCTTTTCTTTTGAGGCAAAACATTTTTTAATGTTCATTCTTCTCACAAATTTTTGCAAATCTATGTAAGCCTCAAATTTGTCGAAATTCCTTATCAGGGGCATATTTTAGTCCTAGGTCCAAGGTTTTCATTTCCTACTCATTAAAAACTACTTCACTTAAATTAAAAATGCCACCCCCTAATATTCTCGTCTTTTTCTTGATCCCCCCTCGTTTTCCTCTGGTCCGTTTCCTCTTGCCCATCTCTGGGGTCTGTATGTCTAGTCTCTCCTTTCTTCCTGATTGTATTCTTCTGATTCCCAATCGTTCATTCTCCTTCCTGTGCTGGTAGTTATTCTCGGGTTCCATCCTTGTCCCCCTTGGTATCTGGGGTCTCCTTGGCGTTGATTTCTGGTTGGGTATCTGAAGGGTTTCCATCCTCCCTGTGGTCGATACGGGGCATTTCCCCCTCTTCTTGCTGGTGGTCTCCCTCTGAACTCCCTGGGAAAAAAATCTCTCCTAAACTGGGGTTCTCTGTGGGGAGTATATTGCGAGTCATATCTTAATGGAGAGAATCTATTGTGATGTCTAGGTATCCTCGGTGTAGTTGGAATAGTATTTGATTGTTGTGTTCTATAATTATCTTCCTGTCTGTAGTTTCGCCGTATTGGGCTACTTTTCTCTCTCCTTTGAACTGGTGTTGTTCCACCTGTACTCTTCTCGGTGTTCTAATATCACCTCGTCTTACAGTTTGCCATGCAGTTTTCTCTAGTTCTGGTGAATTTTCTCTTGATTCTTCCATCATAGAGATATTGTTCTCATTTTCATTATAGATGTCATCCATTTGTCATTTATAAACCTGCTGATTTTTGTAGTCCAGCACATCCCTTTTATATTTCCTCTGCTTTTTCTGGTGGTTTTCTTTATCATATTTTTTAACCGCTTCCTGTAGAGCAGTTTCTTTGTCTTTATATTCCCTTGTATTAATGAATGTTACCAGCTGGTCTCTTAAATTAAAGATTTCTCCCTGTCAGGGAATCAACAGCAGGAAAAGGGCTCTAGGACCCAGCATGTCTACCAGCACTTATGGCAGGAGAAGGACTTTAGGACCCAGCATCTCTGGCAGAAGGTCTTTAGGACCCAGTATCTCTACCAGCAGGTCACATGGGCCTATATAAGGAAGTCTGCTAGTGTCTGCAATTGCTGGTTTGTCTTCAGCTCCCCCTGTGTTCCTGTGCCCTGAATTATCTGCTGATCTGATCTCCTGTATACTGACCCGGCTTGTTTTGACCTGCTCTTCCTGATTCTCTGGCTTGACCCTTTGGCTTGCACCTGACTTCCTCCTGCCTGCTCCCAGCATCTGACCACGGCCTGGCTTTTGGACTCTGCTTATCTTGCTCCCTGTACTAAGACGCAGCTGATCTTAGGTCATTCTGATCCTGGACTTTCTCTCTGTGAATGACCCCTGGCCTGGCTCCCGGCTCCGCTATTCAGTTATTCCACTGGACTCTGTCTCCTGGACCTTTCAAGCACGCCTGTCTCCAGCAACCCGGCACCCGTGCTTCTGTGGGCACCACACCTGCTGTTCCACCTTCAGTGGTGTGCTGCGCTCGGCCGCAAGGGGAGCCCTCCCAGCATCTCGGCCTCCTACCAAGTTACTGACACTCCCTCTATAATTTTTATTTTGTGTTGCCTCCGTACTTGATAAATGGTTAAATAACAACATTAATCTTTTCACCAGCACACAAGCACTTTTAGTCATATATATATATATATATATATATATATATATATACACACATACACACAGATCACATGGGACCTAAGTGTCCCCCTTTTAGAGCAGCCCCTCCTGCTCTAAACATTGTAGGTACTGCAATGACAAGCTCCCGCAGGACCACGCTAAGCCATTCTGTTTTTAAGTGTATCCATAAATTAGCAGGCAAAGAGATCTGGCCAATCATGAAAGATTTTCTCACTGTGCAATCAGAAATGCTTGCGACACTCCAGTCCTTTAAAGTAAGTTGTAATAGAAAAAGGTTACCATCCAGCTAGATCATGTATGTTGCCAACATCCCTAGATTGATAGTTGAGAAAAAAGCCTCCCTGTTCTGGCAGAGAGAGAACTTTGAGAAATATATCAGAGAGGATATTAATCCGTATGGACTTCGTATCCAGATTTTTTTCTCTGATTGACCAGGTTAGCCCTGATTTTAAAAAGAAATGGGAGGACAATTTACAGACATGTACACGTAACATGATGAAAATGCTCATTGAAGAGTATAGGATTCGGATTTTGGGGCTTGAGAAGGAGATAGATTTAGTATACACCAAATTGCAAACGTTTAAAAGCCTCCCCGCCCTGAAAGAACATGAAGAGAAGATTAAGACCCATTTAGACCAAGTAACTGTTGAAATTTTGAGAAAGAAGGACAAAAAATTTTGGCGTGACAAAATGTCATTCCATAAAGGAAAGGCCTATAAATGACTCCAGAATAATTATACATCAAACTCTAGAAATAGAAATCTAACCAAAGCTACTATGGACAAAGGGTCAGATTCCTCAATTAACTCTTCTGTCTCTGCTTCTTCTTCTTCCCGGAATGGCAACAGGAATAGACAGAAGAAACCTAAACATCCTCTGTCGGGTGGGGACTCTTAACACGCAGAAGAAATTAATTACAGATCATCCACCTTCTCTTGCTCAGCCTGTTTCTGGAATCGTTGGTAACTATAATACATGCGGTGATACTCTTACTAACTCCTCTGGTATTTCGGGTGGTAATTCTGTGCTATCTCATCACATGGGTGTACAATCGGCCCAACCGAGCGCGGCTCGGCTATGGCGTCCAATGATGACGCATGTAAAAGTAGGTTTTTTCCACAGGGATCGACACTTCTCCCCAACACATAAGGGCTGGACAATTTGGAGAAATAGAAACAAAAGATATGAATATTATCAACTTGTCCAGTTATAGCCTGTCTGTTGAGGAAAGAATGCTGCTATCTAAGGGACTAAGCTTTTGTCCAAAATCTAACCTCGATACATTCGAGGTTATTAAAGATTTGAATCTCTTTGCGAGAAAATTACTGCTTAAGACTATGTACTCTAAGAACAAAGATAAATTCGAAACTCCTAATATCCAGCACGAAAAAGATCTCAATGTGCTGTTGTCCCTGCTTGATGAGCAGGACCCAACAGACCTAATCGATTCTATCGATATAGAATCCTTACTTCAGGAGCAACTGACGGTTGAACCATCCCCCCTCGGTCTATAAACTTGAAAAAAAAAATCAGATACATTTCCCTCTATCAGTTCAAATCCGAACCTGATGTCCTTTGTCTCCTCGGTGACATCTGAAATCAGGAAATTGAAAATACACAAAGAGGCGGACAACCTATCCCCCTCAGAACGATTAGCGCTTGAAAATTAAAAAAAATGCTACTCTCTAACAATTAAGCCCTCCGATAAGGGGGGCAACATAGTCATTATGTCCAATGACCAATAAAGAACAATCTGCAAAAAAAGTTTTGGCAAATCGAGACTGGCATAAATCCATCCCCAGAGAGAGTATCATCAGATTTGAAACTCAGTTTTATGCTCTTGTGGATGGAGCCTTCTCTCAGGGAATCATAGATCAAGATACCTGGGAAGTCTTGCGCATAAAACATCCTAAGATCCCAACATTCTACTGCCTACCCAAGGTCCACAAGAATCCCTTGGTTCCACCAGGAAGACCCATCGTATCGGGGAATGGGGCCATTACTGAATACCTTAGCTTGTATGTCGACTCGTACCTCAAACCCTTTGTTGAAAATTTACCCTCCTTTGTACGGGATACTATCCATCTCCTACAAAGTCTAGATGGGCTTCATGTTCCACAGCGCTCCTTGTTGGTGGCGATCGACATAGAAGCTTTATACAGCTCCATTCCTCACCAGTTAGGCCTGGCCGTTATTAGACGCGTCATTATGCAGACACATAGAGATGGCAAAAAACTATGTGAGTTCATTATCATGGCATTGGAGTTCATTCTCCACCACAACGTTTTTTCCTTCGACGGCTCCCATTTCCTCCAGGTACAAGGCGTTGCGATGGGGACCTCATGTGTCCCATCGTACGACAATCTGTACCTGGGGGAATGGGAAAAGTCGTTTCTTGCTGACGAGTCTCTCAGATCGCATACACAACATGTACTAGCTTGGTTCCGATATATTGATGACATCTTGATGCTGTGGGATGGCTCGGAGAAGGAGCTGGAGGAATGCATTTGCTCCATGCAACAAAATACTCTCAATTTGAAGTTCACTTTCACCTATAGTGAGACCTGTGTCACCTTTTTAGACACTACCATTACAAAAAATGAGGATGGCAGCCTATCAAGTGGGCTGTTTCGGAAGTCCAGGGCTGGCAACACTATTTTGCACGCCTCGAGCGCCCATCCTCGGCCCCTTCTCCGTGCCATCCCCTACAGCCAGTATCTGAGGTTAAGGCGGAATTGCTCCGATCAGGAATCACACCTACGTGAGGCTTCTGCACTGAGAGAGACAGACTTCTTCATAGAGGTTACTCCCTTTCCTCTCTGAAAAAGGCATTCAAGCGAGCCAATGGACATACCAGACACGAGCTACTGTTTAGCCATCGAAGGAAGTCCGATGACTACCCTACAGTCAGGCTCATTACGAGGTTTAGCAATCAACACGAATCCATAAAATTAATTCTTAACAAGTTTTGGCATACCTTATATGATGACCCCATGCTACGCCCACATTTAACTGCACGACCGGCCATTACATATCGATGCACTAGTTCACTAAGAGACCATTTGGTCCAGAGTGAATTTGTAGGCGACTTCCGAAACGATCCATGTAAAAAGTTTGGGACCTTCACCTGCGGTGGTTGCTCTATATGCAGATACATGAACACCAGTAAAAATATCATTCTCCCCAATGGCCGACCATACCAACCCCATCATTTTTTCAGCTGCAAGTCCGAGGGGGTGATATACCTTCTTACCTGTCAGTGCCAACGTTTTAACGTTGGGAAGACCAAACTGAAGTTCTCCCTGCGAGCCTCCAGGCACATCACTTCCATGAAAAAGGCAAACCCAGATCTCCCTCTGGGAAGGCACGTAATTCATGAACATCATGGGATCTTTCCAGGAATTCAATTTTTGATCCTGGATAGAATCCATCCCAACCCCAGGGGCGGGGACTGGAACAAGGTCCTCTTACAATGGGAAGTCCGTTGGATTGTTGACCTTGCTGCCACCTCGCCCCCAGGCCTAAATGAACAGCTTATCTATAGGCCATTTTTAGAGGGGTTTACATCAGGAGAATGTGAGAAAGATCTATAGTCTCCTATACCGTGGTTCCTCCCCCTCTCTCCCCCCCCTCCTTTGATCTAACACACTGTCCGATCGTCCAATCTAGGTTGGTCACCTGTGTAATGTTATGTTTAAACCATCTACTTAGATTTGTCTACCCCTGACCTGCTCATCGTGTTTTAGTTCCTTGATGATGTACATTTGACCTGTTTTCATGCCCTGCAGTTGTTGGATTTCTCATTGCCATGTCTGGTTATGGCGCACTATATGTTCGGGTACATCTGTTGGCCCCTCTTTGTCCCGCCCGGCGCAGGGGGGCCTCCCAGGGACTCTGTGTCCCTCTTGGGGGGCCTTTTTCATGTGGCGTCCTTTCGGGCATCTAGATGCCTGGCTCGGCCGCCCTCTCTGTGTTGGTGGGTCGCGGCTGCTTGAACCACCTCTCAGGCTTATGCCTGTGGGGTGTGCCGTGCAGTGATGGCTCGGGGTCCCCCCCGTCCTGTTTGACACCGTTTACATGTTGCCCCCTATTTCCAAAAGCTCTGAATACACAGTAGGTCCCCTTTTTTGTTTAATATGTTCACATAGTAAACATGGAGAACCATGGATGCATCTGTGCTTGACATGATCCTCCTATCCTGTGGTCTTACTATGTAGCCGGCTATTATATTGTTACGACACTCCTGGCTGCTAAAATACAGTTGGCTGCGCTCTGTCTCCTCTCACAGAAGAGTGGGAGGAGTTCTGGGCTAATCCTGGCTGGATTGAGAATGTGGGGATGCCGCAGAGTGCGGTGTCGCCGCAAAATCACTCTCACCTGGAGGGTTCCTCTTTCTTTGCCCTCTTCCATGCTAATTGACGTGATCCATGCTAATTGACAGATCAGTGTCACGCCCGACCCCTCCCCTCTCAGTCTTTTAAATGCTGCAGTGATCAGTATAATGCCCCGTACACACGGTCGGACTTTGTTCGGACATTCCGACAACAAAATCCTAGGATTTTTTCTGACGGATGTTGGCTCAAACTTGTCTTGCATACACACGGTCACACAAAGTTGTCAGAAAATCCGATCGTTCTGAACGCGGTGACGTAAAACACGTACGTCGGGACTATAAACGGGGCAGTGGCCAATAGCTTTCATCTCTTTATTTATTCTGAGCAGGCGTGGCACTTTGTCCGTCGGATTTGTGTACACACGATCGGAATTTCCGACAACGGATTTTGTTGTCGGAAAATTTTATCTCCTGCTCTCCAACTTTGTGTGTCGGAAAATCTGATGGAGCCCACACACGGTCGGAATTTCAGACAACGCGCTCCGATCGGTCATTTTCCATCGGAAAATCCGACCATGTGTACGGGGCATATGTCTGTCATTGCCCTGAACGGAGGCGACCCGTTTGGACATAGATGCTGCAAGATCTGACGCCCACTAAAGAGCCTTATACCGGTATGTAAGCTTTTGCCTTGTTGCTTTATATAAGTCCAGGCACTTTACTTACTTTATATTGATTTACCTTCTCTCACACAGCACTCTCTCTGTTTGTTTGCAGACTCTGCTGGTGTGAAGATCAATATGTTCATGCGAGCTAATCAATGACCATTCAATTAGTACCCCACACTCCCTTCATATAGCCCCTTTTTTCTACTCGCCCTAGATTCACCACAGTATACTTTCTAGCACTCAGGTATGATACTATTTACTGAGCCGACTATGACCCTTGGACTGACATTTTTGACTTAGATAATCTTTAATTGAAAACCATATTTTTTATTATCCCTTTCAGAGATCCACTTGGGTCTGTGCCATCCTGACACAGTACCCTCTTGGACGGGCTCCGTGATTCGGTGTCTCTTTTTTGGGGGTGGATCAGTGTGGGCAGAGTGGGGCCAGCCACACACACCCAGGCTCCGGTTTTTGGATCCGTGGGTGGTTTTGACATATCCGCCACCATGATTTGGGCAATGGGTGCTCCAACACTGTCATGTTTGGGTAGGCTGTTTCTCTTGTTTTGGTTTCATAGACTTCATATTCTCTATGCAATGCTATGACAATACTATGCGATTGGAAAAAATATAAATAAATACAACATTTTCTATCTTGTATTTCACCATACAGTAAGAGCTTGTCCCACGAGTCGCCCTTGACGAAGGGATGGTCAGTTTCAGTCCCGAAACGCGTAGGCCTTCGTGGAAGACATTACAAGCATCTTTATGCAATGCACATCAGTACAGCTGTGTTTCAGCTTTTTATTGTGTTCACTGTGTTATGTTTATTAATTATGCTAATGTTTTGTATACATATATAAATTTTTCTATGGAATAAAATTGTTTTTACATTACGCTGTTGCCGTTAAAGTCCCACAACCTTATTTTTTTCACCTTTAAAGTAAGTTGGGACTGGCGGCAGGCTGAGGCCCCCTCCAGTAAGGAGGGTTCCTCCTCTCAGGAAGGAACCTCGGCAGGTAGCCCATGAGGGTCCCAGAGATCTTCCGCCTTGCAGTATTTTGACGAGGAAGAGACAGAAGTCTTGGAGCAGAGCTCTCCAGAGGAAGGGGAAGACCAGGATAGCGAGGAAGCTAGGCCTGGGAGACACCTCTTTCCCAAGTCATCCCACAGAAAGGTCACATGAGATGTAAGCTCCACCTCCTGCAGGAAACAAAAGCACTTACAAGTTTAAAAAGGCCTCCCCTAGGCTGGCCCATCAGTTCTTGTGTTTCTTGCGTCCTGCAGACACCGGCACTGGAAGAGGACCTACAATCCCCAGTTTCAAAGAAAAAAAGGGAATATTTGGGACTTTGAATGAGACGCAACAGGGAATATTGCGCCTCCATCCCTGGTTGCTTTTGCAAAAAAGAGGGTGGGACTTTAGATGAGGTGCGGGGGGTAGAGCCAGACAAAACCATATGCATATGAAAAAATTGTATTCTTTTTTAGACCAAAGATAGGGCATCGATCAACCCATATAAATGCTTTGGGAGGGTCTTATGATGTTATCTTAAATAAACAATCCTAGACACGAACGTGACAATACTCCACTAAATATGGCCTGCAAACGCGGCTAAACAGGCATTTTTAAACATCGGTTTTAAGCTGTCAAAAAAATTGTTCAGAAGAGGTTGCCTCAGTGTCCCATGTACATTAGGCCTAAGAAAAACAACAAACTGGGGATTGTAGGGTAGAGCTAGACAAAACCATATACATATGTAAAAAATTGTATTCTTTATTAGACCAAAGATAGGGCATGGATCAACCCATATAAACGCATAATAGCACATTGGCATATAAAATACAAAGTATCAACATACATATTGAGGATAGTCACCAACATGACACAGAAAGTAAATATTATACATCACAGTCCCCCAAATGGAGTACGGATAATATTATATCAGGGTGGTAGAGCAATAAAACCATCTAGAATCATGAATATGAGATGGATGCATTAAAAAAAGCTCGACAACGTTTCGTGGACTTCTATCCACTCATCAGGAGCAAGTACATCCATATACTAAAAAGGGGATAAAAAAAAAAAAAATCACCATTATAGTTTGATATAACCACAGACTGGAGGGGTAGAGGGATTAAGGATGATGATGAACAAATAAACGGCCATAACTGAAAGTACTCACATAAGAGCTGACACTAAGCCATGCGATACCACCTGCCGGAGGTCAGCCAGATAATTATGTCCAGCACTGGAGCTGAGGAAAGGACCCAAACATGAACCAGGAGCACACACGCAGTCCCCCCAAAAAGTGTGTATGGAAAAATCTTGATGTAACTGTGGATGGGGTTTCTGTATTGCATACAATAAAGTAAGTGGTTTGCTACCATATAGAGAGCCCGGAGCAATAGAATAAATATCGTAGGCGTAGGGCGGGCATGACGGTGGGAGCAGTGTGTGAATTAGGAGAGAGGGGTGGTAGTATGGAGCCGAGGGGGAGGGGCTTTAAAAGGTTTTAAATTTAGGCCCGCCTCTGAACGGATCACCAGAGCATGGGGGAAAGTTAGGAGGCAGCAGCATGGCAGAGGTGGAGAGACTATTAGCTCAGATCCAGGAGGAGGCGGCGGTGCGGGGTTCAGCATGGCTCCAGGATACTTTAGTGTCCGAGCTTTGGCAACCGGAGCATGAGGCAAGTGGGGGCGGTAGGAGCAGCACCCGGGCGTGGAGGTCACGGCCGCTGGAGCGGTTCTCTCCAGGGCATTAGGTGGGATCACAGCGGCAGCTAGGAAGTCACAATGATGGACACCCGGCGGGCCCACCGGCAAAACGTGAGATGGGGGTGGTCAGCGGGAGTCCGGTTAGGATGGCAGAATGGATTGTTAGCAGTGGCGCGGCCTACTAGGAGAAGAGAGGAGGAGAGTGTGAGCCCCGCCCCCAGGATGACGTCAAGGGACACAGGAAAAACGGAGCAAAGTGCTCCTGGAGGGGTCCCCGGGTCTTCCAATGCTTCGGCAGGGGATCGGAGGAGGATCGATCGAAGGTGGCCTGGGATGGCACCAGAGAGAGAGGAAGCTGTCAGGACTGAGGTATCCTACACCAGTCTTGGCAAGGCGGTACAGAAGTCGGCAAGTGGTTTCGCTGCGCGGGAGGCGGGGGCGGATGTCTACAACTCCAGCGACAGCCATGGCGGACAGGCCTGGTGGGATTTCAACTGAGAAGGAGGAAGATGCGGGTCGGTGGTTGCCAAGGACCCCCTTTCCGGGAGAGCGGATGCGGGGGAGAACAGACGGTCGGCTGATGGGGCAACTCCTGTGCAGCCTGGTAAATCACCTTTAATTGTCAATGATTTGGGATTGCCTAGTGGTATAGGGCTAGGGGGCAGGTCGGATGTTTCTGTCACTAATACGGGGGTAGCAGAGGCAGCCGTGGGTTCTTTGGGTTTATTGGGTTTTTTAGCGGGTATAAAGGAGCTGGTGCAGAAGTTTGAAAATGCAGAAAGGGCCTCCGCTGGGCCAGCGTCAGCCTGGGTCCCGCCAGCAGGGGGTACTGGGGAAGTCGGGAGGTGCAGTGGTGCCGGCGGTTACGGCCACAGCTGTTTTGCCCACCTCTGAGTCAACGGCGAGTAGTGTGCCACAGGGGACGGAAAAGGCGGCGGTGTCGGGGGAGGCTGCAGTGAAGCAGGATATAATCAGGCTAGATGATGCGGCCAAGTGTGAAGTTTATGTTTGCTATGAAGGGCCATTAGGAGCTCACCTGAAGCAGGAGCTTCGAGAGAAACTGTGGAAAGGTGAGTATGTGGAGATCTTTTCGCAGTTGCCATTGGAAAAGTTCATTTTAGATAGGGTGAAACCGGACGATTCTAAGAAGGAAGATGAGCAATACAATACAGGGACCTGCAAGTTCGGCGCTACATGTAGGTACAAGCATGAGTGTTCAGGATGTGGTGGATCTCATCCAGCGTCCAGATGTTTCAAACAAGGAAAAGGGTGTCCTGGGGAGGCTGGAAACAATAGGGAGGACCCACGTGATGGTGGGAAGGATGCGGTCGTTTTTCGTTAGGTATCCGGACAGAAAAGTGGCGCGATTGTTAGAGGAGGGTTTCACGGTAGGGGTTTTAGGATCCCCTGTACGTTAGCTGTTATCCCCCCTGTGTCTCCCAATTTGAGGTCGGCATTGCAACATCCGGAGGTATTTTCGGAGAAACTAAACAAGGAAGTTGCATTGGGGAGAATGGGGGGCCCCTTCCCAGCGGCGCCTTTTGCCGATTTGGTTGTATCACTGCTGGGGGTAGTGCCAAAAAAGGAGCCTAACAAATTTAGGCTCATTCACCACTTTTCCTTCCCAAAGGGCGGGTCGGTGAATGATGCCATAGATCATTAGGCGTGCTTGGTGACGTATACATCATTTGATGCCGCAGTGGGGTGGGTGCGCCGGTATGGTAAAGGAGCCTTGATGGCGAAGGCTGATGTGGAATCAGCCTTCTGGCTGCTGCCAGTTCACTCGGAGAGTTTCCGTTTTGTGGTGTGTCATTGGAAAGATGAATTTTATGTCGACCAATGCCTGCCGATAGGTTGCTCAATATCTTGTGCGATATTTGAGCAATTCAGCTACTTTGTTGAATGGGTGGTATAGGACGTGTTGGGTGTGAATAAAGCAATTCATTACCTGGACGATTTCCTTTGCATAGGGCCGGCTTCTTCCAGAATCTGCACGGTGCTTCTGCCAATTTTGGAGCACATAGCGGTCAGGTTCGACATTCCGTTGGCTGCTGAAAAAACAGAGGGACCTTGCATGGTCATCACGTTCTTGGGCATTGTCCTGGATTTGGATGCAATGGAATGCAGGTTGCCGGAAGATACGTTAGCGGACCTAAAAAGGGAAATTGCAGGGTTGATTGGATTGCACAAGGTGCAGCTGTGAATATTGCAATCAGTATTGGGGAAGCTTTCCTTTGCATGCCGCATTTTAACCGATTGGGCGGGTGTTTAGTCGCCGGTTGGTGGCAAGCACAAGTGGCATCAAGTCCCCAAGGCACTTTGTGTGTTTGGTTAAAACTCACAGGGAGGACATGAGGGTATGGCATACTTTTTTGGAATCGTTTAAGGGACGGGCACTTTGGATGTCGAGACCAATCAGCAATTTTGACCTAGAACTGTTCACGGATGCCGCGGGGTCCACAGTTTTTGGGGCATTTTTCCAAGCCCAGTGGAGCGCGGGTCCTTGGACACAGTCGTGGATAGAGGTGGGATTCACAAAGAATCTAGTGCTGCTGGAATGGTTTCCGGTGGTGCTGGCGGTGGAACTGTGGGGAACATCGTTCAGGGATCTGAAGGTGTGTTTCCATGGGGACAATATGGGAGTGGTGCAGGTAATCAATAGAATTACAGCATCATCTCTGCCGGTTATTCGGCTACTGCAACATTTGGTTTTAAGATGTTTACAACTGAATGTTTTCATTCATGATGTCCACTTACCAGGTTTAGAAAATGTTATAGCCGATGCGTTAGCTCGCTTCCAGTGGGACAGGTTCCGAGAGTTGGCGCCGGATGCGGAGCAGCAGGTGGTACCTTGTCCCGAGTGGCTGTGGGGGATAGCATTGCCCGCGTCGCTGGATGGATAAAGAAGTCAGTAAGTGGGGCTACATGGTCAGCATACACGAAGGTATGGCATGAGTGGCTTGCGTTTGTTCAAGGGGTGGGCGAAGAGCCGGCTGGACAGGGGGTGCGGCTACTTGTGCTGTACTACATTGCCAGAAAAATGGAGGAGGGGGTGTCAGCGTCAGTTGTAAATGTGTAGCTGGCAGGGTTAGCATTCCTGTTTAAATTGCAAGGGCAACCCAATTTCACTAAAGATTTCTGGGTCCGGCAAGCAATAAAAGGTTACCGGCGATCAGTTGTCCGGAAGGATACCAGTAACATTTAAAATTATTCTGGGTATGGTAGCACGGCTGGGGGGGGGGGGGGGGGTGCCTCGGGTTATGAAGTTACTCTGTTTAAAGTGGCATTTTTTGGAGTGGGTTGACGTTGTTGTTACGGAGGTCTAAGACGGACCAAGTGGGTAAAGGTAGGTTGGTACAGGTGTATCCAGTCCCGGGATCGCCTCTGTGCCGGGTAGGGGCAGTTAGGGAATTTTTGGAGGTTTGTCCAGCGGTACAGGGCCCCTTTTTGGTGCATTTAGATGGAACCCCTTTAGCTCACTTTCAGTTTGTGGCAGTTTTTAGGAAATGCCTCAGGGTGCTGGGGTTGGAGGACAAAGAATTTTCATCTCATTCATTTCGGATAGGGGCCTCTACAGAGGCAGCCAGGAATGGGATGGAGGTAGAGGCGGTAAAACGTATTGGGCAGTGGGAATCGAGCAGGTTCCAGTCCTATGTTTGGGCCCATTTGGTTGTGGGGTTGTAGTGTAGAAGGGGGGTAATTAATCTTCAGTTTCTCTAATTAGTATAGAATACTAGTGGTCATGGTATGGTGTTTTGTTTTCTTCTAATTTCACGTTCAGTTGCGGGACTGGTTTGGATAATGGGCCACTCCTACGTGTGTTGGGGGGCTCGGAGGGGGGATGTTCGATATGAGGGCAGACAATTGGGTTTTGATAGGCGGGAGGTTTGTATTAGGTGGTTGGGTATCCCGGGTATGTTGTGGGGTAGGTTGGTCTCAGAAGTGCATCGCTATGCGCAAAGAGACAGGCCGCCTGACGTTTTAGTTGTGCACGTAGGTGGCAATGATTTGGGAGTCAGATCAATGGTGGACATCACGTGAGACATCAAGTTTGATGTGTGGCGTTTGGTGGAGGAATTTCCCAAGATGGTTATTGTCTGGTCGGACATGGTTGCTCGTACGACATGGAGAATAGCCAGGTCGGAGGAGGGTGCTAACAGGGCCCGGAGGAAGATAAATAGGGAGGTGAGCAAGTTCGTGGTGCGGAATGGGGAGTTGGCTGTTCGGCACTTGGAAATGGAGTTTGAGACTTGGAGATATTTGAGGAACGATGGGGTGCATTTGAACGATGTGTGAATAGATATGTGGGTTTTAGGCTTACAGGACGGTATTCAGAGAGCACTTCGGGTGTGGAGGGGCACCCAAGGGTAAGGTGATTACTCTTGGGTGCTGTGGCGGGCGTTGGTCTGTGCAGGGGAAGGAAGATGGCCGAAGTAAGAGTTCGGGATCTATCGTTGGTATGGGTCCTGAGGGTGGTTTACGGTTAACGGAGGTTAGCCGGGAAGTGATAATGGGGCCACTGCGGTCATTGGCAGTCTCTGAGCCAGCTTGTTGGCTTGAGGCTTATTTAATACACTTGATAGGGACCGCAGTGCAATATTGTTATGGCCACAGATGGTTACGAAGTCCTGCTCAGACCAACGCTAGTCTGATCTATGGGTTGAACAACAGATGCTTTTTCTGATATGTTTTATGTTAATTTGAAGGTTATATATATATATTTGTTTAAATAAAGTACGCTGCTACAGCCTTTTTTGTTACTCCAGTTTTGGTGTGGTCTTGATTATTAAGAGTAAGATTACAGGGTTGGGGTTATGTAATAAGGTGATAAGCACATCTGTTGTCCAACAGTCATGGTATAAATAAAAAGAAATGTCATATAGAGTCGACCCATCGCCACAGTATAGAAGTATATTGTGGAACATATCAACAAGGTGAACAGAATGAAAAAATAGGGTGTCCATATAGTGAGAATAGGGAAGAGGAGATGAGATTCCTGAAATCAGGAGAAATTAATGAAAACTAGAGTAAAGAAATATTTTGTTATCCCCTTTTCAGTATATGGATGCACTTGCTCCTGATGAGTGGATAGAAGTCCACGAAACGTAAACCAATCCAGTCATGAAAGAAAGATGGTTTCGCAGGTGGGTTAATGACATTAGGTGCCAACTTATTTAGAAAAGATGGAACACCTTTGAAAACCACCTTGGGAGTTTCGGGCAGCAAGGGGCCCAAAATTGTGTCCGTTTTCAAAACATCCCAGTGGTGTTCAAAAATTTTCTTAACATGCTTGTGTTGAATGGAAAAGGACGTCAGAAAAGACCATTTGAAGGCATCACATGGTTGACGGATTTTATCCTCCAATAATAACTGACGATCCATTCCACAAGCATTATCGATCTCCTTCTCCAGATCTGAGGGGTTATAACCCTTCTCCAGGAACCTATCTTTTAGGGTTTTAGCCTGGATTTTAAAGGTATCAAGATCAGTGCAGTTCCTACGTAGTCGTAGGAACTGACCTGATCCAGGAACCATGATGGCAACTATCGGTCGGTATGTACCCGTTCCTATCGGTAGAATTGAAATAGGTACTAAATATACATTTATGTTCCCTCCTTTCAATAACAAGGTCCAAAAAATGGACTGAAGAAGTACTAGCCTCAAAGGATAAGGCAATACCTCTATCGTTGTTATTCAAGGTCGCGACAAAGTCAACTAAGCCATCATGGCTGCCGTCCACAGGAGGAGGATGTCGTCTATGTACCGGGCCCACAATAAAAGGTATTGGTTTTCCATGGCATAGATGACATCCTCCTCCCATTTGGCCATGAACAGATTAGCCAGGCTGGGAACAAACTTAGCTCCCATTGCCACCCCTTTATGTTGTCGATAGAATTTCCCATCGAACCAGAAATAATTGTGTTGCGTTGCAAACTCAATTAAATAAACAATAAAGTCTACCAGGGGTGAAGCAAGGGAGGCATCCCTATTTAAAAAACATTGTACCGCCTCCGTACCCTTACAGTGTGGAATGCAAGTATAAAGGGATGCCACGTCCGCGGTGGCCATAATGAGATCACCAGAATAAGAAACATTTGATAGTAATCTAATCACATCCTTAGTATCTTTTAAATGGGACGGCATCTTGTGTATAGATGGCTGCAGGAAAAAATCTATGTATTTCCCAATTTTAGAAGTGACTGAGTCGATACCACTAATTATGGGCCGACCTGGAGGGTGAAGAGGGTCCTTGTGGACCTAGGGCAAGTAATATATAATGGGGAATAGGGATGAGCCGAACACCCCCCTGTTCGGTTCGCACCAGAACATGCGAACAGGAAAAAAGTTTGTTCGAACATGCGAACACCGTTAAAGTCTATGGGACACGAACATGAATAATCAAAAGTGCTAATTTTAAAGGCTTATATGCAAGTTATTGTCATAAAAAGTGTTTGGGGACCTGGGTCCTGCCCCAGGGGACATGGATCAATGCAAAAAAAAGTTTTAAAAACGGCCGTTTTTTCAGGAGCAGTGATTTTAATAATGCTTAAAGTCAAACAATAAAAGTGTAATATCCCTTTAAATTTCGTACCTGGGGGGTGTCTATAGTATGCCTGTAAAGGGGCGCATGTTTCCTGTGTTTAGAACAGTCTGACAGCAAAATGACATTTTGAAGGAAAAAACTCATTTAAAACTACCCGCGGCTATTGCATTGCCGACAATACACATAGAAGTTCATTGATAAAAACGGCATGGGAATTCCCCAAAGGGGAACCCCGAACCAAAATTTAAAAAAAAAATGACGTGGGAGTCCTCCTAAATTCCATACCAGGCCCTTCAGGTCTGGTATGGATATTAAGGGGAACCCCGGCCAAAATTAAAAAAAAACGGCGTGGGGTCCCCCCAAAAATCCATACCAGACCCTTATCCGAGCACGCAACCTGGCAGGCCGCAGGAAAAGAGGGGGGGACGAGAGTGCGGCCCCCCCTCCCTCCTGAACCGTACCAGGCCACATGCCCTCAACATTGGGAGGGTGCTTTGGGGTAGCCCCCCAAAACACCTTGTCCCCATGTTGATGAGGACAAGGGCCTCATCCCCACAACCCTGGCCGGTGGTTGTGGGGGTCTGCGGGCGGGGGGCTTATCGGAATCTGGAAGCCCCCTTTAACAAGGTGACCCCCAGATCCCGGCCCCCCCCCCCCTGTGTGAAATGGTAAGGGGGTACATAAGTACCCCTACCATTTCACGAAAAAAGTGTCAAAAATGTTAAAAATGACAAGAGACAGTTTTTGACAATTCCTTTATTTAAATGCTTCTTCTTTCTTCTATCTTCCTTCATCTTCTGGTTCTTCTGGTTCTTCTGGTTCTTCCTCCGGCGTTCTCGTCCAGCATCTCCTCCGCGGCGTCTTCTGTCTTCTTCTCCTCGGGCCGCTCCGCACCCATGGCATGGGGGGGGAGGCTCCCGCTCTTCTCTTCTTCTCTTCTTCTTTTCTTCTCTTCTTCTCTTCTTCATTTTCTTCTCCGGGCCGCTCCGCAATCCATGCTGGCATGGAGGGAGGCTCCCGCTGTGTGACGGCGCTCCTCGTCTGACAGTTCTTAAATAACGGGGGGGCGGGGCCACCCGGTGACCCCGCCCCCTCTGACGCACGGTGACTTGACGGGACTTCCCTGTGGCATTCCCCGTGGCGTCACAGGGAAGTCCCGTCAAGTCACCGTGCGTCAGAGGGGGGCGGGGTCACCGGGTGGCCCCGCCCCCCCGTTATTTAAGAACTGTCAGACGAGGAGCGCCGTCACACAGCGGGAGCCTCCCTCCATGCCAGCATGGATTGCGGAGCGGCCCGGAGAAGAAAATGAAGAAAAGAAGAAGAGAAGAAGAGAAGAGCGGGAGCCTCCCCCCCATGCCATGGGTGCGGAGCGGCCCGAGGAGAAGAAGATAGAAGACGCCGCGGAGGAGATGCTGGACGAGAACGCCGGAGGAAGAACCAGAAGAGCCAGAAGAACCAGAAGATGAAGGAAAATAGAAGAAGCATTTAAATAAAGGAATTGTCAAAAACTGTCTCTTGTCATTTTTAACATTTTTGACACTTTTTTCGTGAAATGGTAGGGGTACTTATGTACCCCCTTACCATTTCACACAGGGGGGGGGCCGGGATCTGGGGGTCACCTTGTTAAAGGGGGCTTCCAGATTCCGATAAGCCCCCCGCCCGCAGACCCCCACAACCACCGGCCAGGGTTGTGGGGATGAGGCCCTTGTCCTCATCAACATGGGGACAAGGTGTTTTGGGGGGCTACCCCAAAGCACCCTCCCAATGTTGAGGGCATGTGGCCTGGTATGGTTCAGGAGGGAGGGGGGGCCGCACTCTCGTCCCCCCCTCTTTTCCTGCGGCCTGCCAGGTTGCGTGCTCGGATAAGGGTCTGGTATGGATTTTTGGGGGGACCCCACGCCGTTTTTTTTTTTTTTTTGGCGCGGGGTTCCCCTTAAAATCCATACCAGACCTGAAGGGCCTGGTATGGAATTTAGGGGGACCCCCACGTCATTTTTTTTTTTTAATTTTGGTTCGGGGTTCCCCTTTGGGGAATTCCCATGCCGTTTTTATCAATGAACTTCTATGTGTATTGTCGGCAATGCAATAGCCGCGGGTAGTTTTAACCACTTGACGACCGCCTCACGCCGATGTACGTCGGCAAAGTGGCACGGACAGGCAAAATCACGTACAGGGCACGTGATTTGCCTTCCGCGGGTGGGGGGTCCGATCGGACCCCCCCCCGGTGCCCGAGGCGGTCGTCTTTTGTCCAGCGGCGATCGGTGATGAGGGGGAGACCATCCGTTCGTGGCCCCCCCCTCGCGATCGCCGCCGGCCAATGAGAATCTTCCTTTGCTGCTGTATGCTAAACAGCAGCAAAGGAAATGATGTCATCTCTCCTCGGCTCGGTAATTTCCGTTCCGGCCCGAGGAGAGAAGACATCAATGTGAGTGCACAACACACACACACACACAGTAGAACATGCCAGGCACACAAAACACCCCGATCCCCCCCCCGATCCCCCCCAATCACCCCCCCCCCTGTCACAAACTGACACCAGCAGTTTTTTTTTTTCTGATTACTGCATAGTGTCAGTTTGTGACAGTTACAGTGTTGGGACAGTTACTGTTACCCCCCTGTAGGTCTAGGGTACCCCCCTAACCCCCCCTAATAAAGTTTTAACCCCTTGATCA
This sequence comes from Aquarana catesbeiana, assembly GCF_042186555.1. Taxonomy (NCBI): domain Eukaryota; kingdom Metazoa; phylum Chordata; class Amphibia; order Anura; family Ranidae; genus Aquarana; species Aquarana catesbeiana. The sequence continues at coordinate 19,545,579 of NC_133324.1, read as the reverse complement.
CCCCCTGTCACCAGTGTCACTAAGCGATCATTTTTCTGATCGCTGTATTAGTGTCGCTGGTGACGCTAGTTAGTGAGGTAAATATTTAGGTTCGCCGTCAGCGTTTTATAGCGTCAGGGACCCCCCTATACTATCTGATAAATGTTTTAACCCCTTGATTGCCCCCTAGTTAACCCTTTCACCACTGATCACCGTATAACCGTTACGGTTGACGCTGGTTAGTTTGTTTATTTTTTATAGTGTCAGGGCACCCGCCGTTTATTACCGAATAAAGGTTTAGCCCCCCGATCGCCCGGCGGTGATATGCGTCGCCCCAGGCAGCGTCAGATTAGCGCCAGTACCGCTAACACCCACGCACGCACCGTACACCTCCCTTAGTGGTATAGTATCTGAACGCATCAATATCTGATCTGATCAGATCTATACTAGCGTCCCCAGCAGTTTAGGGTTCCCAAAAACGCAGTGTTAGCGGGATCAGCCCAGATACCTGCTAGCACCTGCGTTTTGTGCCTCCGCCCAGCCCACCCAAGTGCAGTATCGATCGATCACTGTCACTTACAAAACACTAAACGCATAACTGCAGCGTTCGCAGAGTCAGGCCTGATCCCTGCGATCGCTAACAGTTTTTTTGGTAGCATTTTGGTGAACTGGCAAGCACCAGCCCCAGGCGTCAGGTTAGCACCAGTACCGCTAACACCCACGCACGCAGCATACGCCTCCCTTAGTGGTATAGTATCTGAACGGATCAATATCTGATCCGATCAGATCTATACTAGCGTCCCCAGCAGTTTAGGGTTCCCAAAAACGCAGTGTTAGCGGAATCAGCCCAGATACCTGCTAGCACCTGCGTTTTGCGCCTCCGCCCGGCCCGGCCCAGCCCACCCAAGTGCAGTATCGATCGATCACTGTCACTTACAAAACACTAAACGCATAACTGCAGCGTTCGCAGAGTCAGGCCTGATCCCTGCGATCGCTAACAGTTTTTTGGTAGCGTTTTGGTGAACTGGCAAGCACCAGCGGCCTAGTACACCCCGGTCGTAGTCAAACCAGCACTGCAGTAACACGTGGTGACGTGGCGAGTCCCATAAGTGCAGTTGAAGCTGGTGAGGTGGCAAGCACAAGTAGTGTCGCGCTGCCACCAAAAAGACAAACACAGGCCCGTCGTGCCCATAGTGCCCTTCCTGCTGCATTCGCCAATCCTAATTGGGAACCCACCGCTTCTGCAGCGCCCGTACTTCCCCCATTCACATCCCCAACCAAATGCAGTCGGCTGCATGAGAGGCATTTTTATGTCCTCCTGAGTACCCCTACCCAACGAACCCCCCAAAAAAGATGTCGTGTCTGCAGCAAGCGCGGATATAGGCGTGACGCCCGCTATTATTGTCCCTCCTGTCCTGACAATCCTGGTCTTTGCATTGGTGAATGTTTTGAACGCTACCATTCACTAGTTGAGTATTAGCGTAGGGTACAGCATTGCACAGACTAGGCACACTTTCACAGGGTCTCCCAAAATGCCATCGCATTTTGAGAGACCCGAACCTGGAACCGGTTACCGTTATAAAAGTTAGTTACAAAAAAAGTGTAAAAAAAAAAAAAAATATGAAATAAAAAAAAATAGTTGTTGTTTTATTGTTCTCTCTCTCTCTATTCTCTCTCTATTGTTCTGCTCTTTTTTACTGTATTCTATTCTGCAATGTTTTATTGTTATTGTTATTATGTTTTATCATGTTTGTTTTTCAGGTATGTAATTATTTATACTTTACTGTTTACTGTGCTTTATTGTTAACCATTGTTAACCATTTTTTTGTCTTCAGGTACGCCATTCACGACTTTGAGTGGTTATACCAGAATGATGCCTGCAGGTTTAGGTATCATCTTGGTATCATTCTTTTCAGCCAGCGGTCGGCTTTCATGTAAAAGCAATCCTAGCGGCTAATTAGCCTCTAGACTGCTTTTACAAGCCGTGGGAGGGAATGCCCCCCCCCCCCACCGTCTTCCGTGTTTTTCTCTGGCTCTCCTGTCTCAACAGGGAACCTGAGAATGCAGCCGGTGATTCAGCCAGCTGACCATAGAGCTGATCAGAGACCAGAGTGGCTCCAAACATCTCTATGGCCTAAGAAACCGGAAGCTACGAGTATTTCATGACTTAGATTTCGCCGGATGTAAATAGCGCCATTGGGAAATTGGGGAAGCATTTTATCACACCGATCTTGGTGTGGTCAGATGCTTTGAGGGCAGAGGAGAGATCTAGGGTCTAATAGACCACAATTTTTTCAAAAAAGAGTACCTGTCACTACCTATTGCTATCATAGGGGATATTTACATTCCCCGAGATAACAATAAAAATGATTAAAAAAAAAAATATGAAAGGAACAGTTTAAAAGTAAGATTAAAAAAGCAAAAAAATAATAAAGAAAAAAAAAAAAAAAAAAAAAAAAAAAAACACCCCTGTCGCCCCCTGCTCTCGCGCTAAGGCGAACGCAAGCGGCGGTCTGTCGTCAAACGTAAACAGCAATTGCACCATGCATGTGAGGTATCACCGCGAAGGCCAGATCGAGTGCAGTAATTTTTCCAGTAGACCTCCTCTGTAAATCTAAAGTGGTAACCTGTAAAGGCTTTTGAAGGCTTTTAAACATGTATTTATTTTGTTGCCACTGCACGTTTGTGCGCAATTTTAAAGCATGTCATGTTTGGTATCCATGTACTCGGCCTAAGATCATCTTTTTTATTTCATCAAACATTTGGGCAATATAGCGTGTTTTAGTGCATTAAAATTTAAAAAAGTGTGTTTTTTCCCCAAAAAATGCGTTTGAAAAATCGCTGCGCAATTACTGTGTGAAAAAAAAAAATGAAACACCCACCATTTTAATCTGTAGGGCATTTGCTTTAAAAAAATATATAATGTTTGGGGGTTCAAAGTAATTTTTTTGCAAAAAAAAAAAACTTTTTCATGTAAACAATAAGTGTCAGAAAGGGCTTTGTCTTCAAGTGGTTAGAAGAGTGGGTGATGTGTGACATAAGCTTCTAAATGTTGTGCATAAAATGCCAGGACAGTTCAAAACCCCCCCAAATGACCCCATTTTGGAAAGTAGACACCCCAAGCTATTTGCTGAGAGGCATGTCGAGTCCATGGAATATTTTATATTGCGACACAAGTTGCGGGAAAGAGACAAATTTTTTTTTTTTTTTTTGCACAAAGTTGTCACTAAATGATATATTGCTCAAACATGCCATGGAAATATGTGAAATTACACCCCAAAATACATTCTGCTGCTTCTCCTGAGTACGGGGATACCACATGTGTGAGACTTTTTGGGAGCCTAGCCGCGTACGGGACCCCGAAAACCAAGCACCGCCTTCAGGCTTTCTAAGGGCGTGAATTTTTGATTTCACTCTTCACTGCCTATCACAGTTTCGGAGGCCATGGAATGCCCAGGTGGCACAAAACCCCCCCAAATGACCCCATTTTGGAAAGTAGACACCCCAAGCTATTTGCTGAGAGGTATAGTGAGTATTTTGCAGACCTCACTTTTTGTCACAAAGTTTTGAAAATTGAAAAAAGAAAAAAAAAAATGTTTTTTCTTGTCTTTCTTCATTTTCAAAAACAAATGAGAGCTGCAAAATACTCACCATGCCTTTCAGCAAATAGCTTGGGGTGTCTACTTTCCAAAATGGGGTCATTTGGGGGGGTTTTGTGCCACCTGGGCATTCCATGGCCTCCGAAACTGTGATAGGCAGTAAAGAGTGAAATCAAAAATTTTCACCCTTAGAAATCCTGAAGGCAGTGATTGGTTTTCGGGGTCCAGTACGCGGCTAGGCTCCCAAAAAGTCCCACACATGTGGTATCCCCATACTCAGGAGAAGCAGCTAAATGTATTTTGGGGTGCAATTCCACATATGCCCATGGCCTGTGTGAGCAATATATCATTTAGTGACAACTTTATGAAAAAAAAAAAAAAAAGTGTCACTTTCCCGCAACTTGTGTCAAAATATAAAATATTCCATGGACTCAATATGCCTCTCAGCAAATAGCTTGGGGTGTCTACTTTCCAAAATGGTGTCATTTTGGGGGGTTTTGTGCCATCTTGGCATTCCATGGCCTCCGAAACTGTGATAGGCAGTGAAGAGTGAAAGCAAAAATTTACACCCTTAGAAATCCTGAAGGCGGTGATTGGTTTTCGGGGCCCCGTACGCGGCTAGGCTCCCAAAAAGTCCCACACATGTGGTATCCCCATACTCAGGAGAAGCAGCTAAATGTATTTTGGGGTGCAATTCCACATAGGCCCATGGCCTGTGTGAGCAATATATCATTTAGTGACCACTTTTTGTAAATATTTTTTTTTTTTTTTTGTCATTTTTCAATCACTTGGGACAAAAAAAATAAATATTCAATGGGTTCAACATGCCTCTCAGCAATTTCCTTGGGGTGTCTACTTTCCAAAATGGGGTCATTTGGGGGGGTTTTGTACTGCCCTGCCATTTTAGCACCTCAAGAAATGACATAGGCAGTCATAAACTAAAAGCTGTGTAAATTCCAGAAAATGTACCCTAGTTTGTAGACGCTATAACTTTTGCGCAAACCAATAAATATACGCTTATTGACATTTTTTTTTACCAAAGACATGTGGCCGAATACATTTTGGCCTAAATGTATGACTAAAATTTAGTTTATTGGATTTTTTTTATAACAAAAAGTAGAAAATATCATTTTTTTTCAAAATTTTCGGTCTTTTTCCGTTTATAGCGCAAAAAATAAAAACCGCAGAGGTGATCAAATACCATCAAAAGAAAGCTCTATTTGTGGGAAGAAAAGGACGCAAATTTCGTTTGGGTACAGCATTGCATGACCGCGCAATTAGCAGTTAAAGCGACGCAGTGCCAAATTGGAAAAAGACCTCTGGTCCTTAGGCAGCATAATGGTCCGGGGCTCAAGTGGTTAAATGAGTTTTTTCCTTCAAAATGTCATTTTGCTGTCAGACTGTTCTAAACACAGGAAACATGCGCCCCTTTACAGGCACACTATAGACACCCCCCAGGTACGAAATTTAAAGGGATATTACACTTTTATTGATTGACTTTAAGCATTATTAAAATCACTGCTCCTGAAAAAACGGCCGTTTTTAAAACTTTTTTTTGCATTGATCCATGTCCCCTGGGGCAGGACCCAGGTCCCCAAACACTTTTTATGACAATAACTTGCATATTAGCCTTTAAAATTAGCACTTTTGATTTCTCCCATAGACTTTTAAAGGGTGTTCCGCGGCATTCGAATTTGCCGCGAACACCCCAAATTGTTCGCTGTTCGGTGAACTTGCGAACAGCCAATGTTCGAGTCGAACATGAGTTCGACTCGAACTCGAAGCTCATCCCTAATGGGGAACCAAAAAAGATCTCTCCTTTTTTTAAATACAAGAGTCAAAGCCTCTAGCTACCAATTTTTTCAATTCCTTTTTGTACTCATGTGTGGGATTATTTGGCAATTCCATATACGTCTCACGATCTCCCAAAATACGGTACATTTCGTCCATATAATCTGATTTGTTTAATAACACAATGCCCCCGCCTTTATCGGCGGGGCGAATAACCAGGTTTTTGTTATCACAAAGTTTTTAGGCCCGCTGAAGTTAAAGGGTTGTAAAATTTACGCTTAAGAGGAATATTAGCTAAATCCCTCAGCACTAATTCCTTGAACAAATTGTTAGTTGGTGGGAGTTGTGTTGGGGGACTAAAAAGGGAGGGGTTGGATAAACCCGAATGAACCGTGCCAGACGTTGCTGCCCTGGCCACATTCCTAGTGGGATTCGAGATGATATATCTTTGAATGTTGATTTTTCTAATAAACTTTTGAATGTCAATAAACATGTCAAACTTGTTAAGTTTGCACGGAGGAGCAAATTTAAGACCCTTATTCAGGATAATTTTTTCTTCCCGAGTAAGGATCGTATCACTCAGGTTGTTTCCGGACCTCTTTTCTTGTTTTGGGGGGCCTCGCGAAAACCCAGAGTATTCCGTGGACCAGAGTAGGGTTGTTTGTAGGGGGATGGATCGTGCCCAACATTAGGAAATGGATAGACATTCCCATCGTAATGATCACGTAGGGGGGAATATCTGTTATATTACGTAGGGGGGAATATCTGTTATATGTAGAAACCGGGGGGTGTCTGTAATAGGATGGATTTGGATATTAGGGATGATAGGAAGAATCACGGTGACGTGCCGGGGAATCCCGATGATAAAAATTATCCCGTTCATAGTGCTGTTGTTCGCCATAACCGCGATAGTCCCCCCTATTTCCACCTCTACCTCTACTCCTAAAATAATGACCTCTTCCCCTTTGTTGTTTTCTAGGAGTATGCATACTTGGCTGTTGATCCCTATGTGGAGGACCTCCACCTTGGGACCGTCCCTTATGAACAAACGATTTTTGACGAGCCGAGGGTTCAATTGGAGGGGCCAAGGTATCCTGATTTTGAACGTTAGTCTCCATTGTTGACTAAGAGGCGGGCCCTGCAATGGATTTCTGCCACCCAAATACCTTACCCTCCTTGTAGTCCCCAATGTCACGGGAGTACTTTTTTTGTTTCTTGGTTTTCTGTTCCTTGTCTTCCCTTACAAGATATGCTTGCAAGTTGGAGGACAAGGTATTATATTCAACTGAATTTTTATAGGCAAGTAGTTTATCCTTCAATTCCTTAATCTCTCGATCTAAAAATGAGAGACGAATACATTTTCTATCAATAAGACTGTTAATTACATTTCCTTTCTAAATCTAATTTTCATTTGTGGGTATATTTCATTATGATGAATTTATGACCCCTGAAACTGGAAATATCATTTATTCAGGGCACTTCCGGCTTCTGGACACGCCCAGTGGGGGTCATTATCTGTTTATAAGAGCGGTGAGGAGGGGGGTTCCACACCCCAGATGACGGCTTCTTAGCTGAAACATGTCGGGTGGACCCCTTACGATTGCCGCTATATGATGTTTTAAGCTGTTTTCTGATCTTCCAACATGTGAGTTTGTTTTTTAATTACTTTTAATAAACCAGTGTTTTAAACGTTATCACGCTATGTGAGCTTTTTTATTCCTCGCATGGCATGTGAACCATTCATTTGGCCTGTGTCAGATTGCCTATGGATGTGAGAGCTGTGATATTACCTCCCCTTCCCACCGTATGCTGACGACATCTGACAAATTATATCGTTTTGACCAGATGGTCAACAAGCCCTTTTGACTTGTATGACGTATGTCATTTCAGGTCATTTATTTCCGGTAAGCCTCCTGTTGCTTCTGGGTGATGGCCCCGGCACCGATCTAGATCTTCTGTTCACTTGTGGTTGTCCCAGTTTTGACTTACCGTTAGATCCTGGAACCAATCATCCACTCACCTGTGAACCTGGGAGCCACTTATCTAATTTTTACCATGTGCAACCTTCATAGACTTTTGGTGGTGTTTCCTCACATTTTTTACAAATCTATATTATGGACTGCCACTGTTTTTCTTTTTAATTAAGGACTTTTTGGAGTTGTCACTATTTTCATTTTTAGTCACAGCTTTTACTAATTAAGTTTATTATTTATTTGATTCATTTATTTTTTGCAGGTTAGCACATTCATATTATGTAATCCATATTTATGGTCATACTTAGTTCATTCTAGGTTTACTCATTGTGTATATGCACTTAATTTTTTTGTTTGTCAGTTTGTAGCGCTACACTTTTTATATATTTTTTCATTATCTACCTAGAGTCTACAGGTGTGTTAGCTGCTATCTTAGTTTTTTTTGGTTTAGCGCAGCGCTGTACATATCCATTTATTAGGTGTTCATTATGTAAAGAAAGTTTATGCTGCTTGTCTAGAGCCGCTATCTGTTGTAAAACCTGGTTAATTTGTTGAACACGTTCTCTTTTTATACGCGCAACAAGCTCAATGAGCCGGCCTCTAATGGTAGCCTTATGAGCTTCCCAAACGATAGAAGGGGAGGTGTCAGAGGGTTTGTTTTCCCTAAAGTACTGTGATAAATGAGAAGCCAACATAGAGACCTCCGCTTCGTTAAGAGAGAAGGAAATCATTAAGCTTCCAGTTGGTGGTACGTCGGGGTAGGGAGGGCATGGTCAATGTCATTGACATAGGTGCATGATCTGAAATTGATGCGATTCCAATATGGGCAGAGTGTAAGAGGGGGAGATGAAAATGGTCTAAGAATATATTGTCTATTCTGGAGTATGATTGGTGTGTTGAGGAGTAGTGTGAGAAATCCTCCTTGGGATGAAGAAGGCGCCAGACATCCATCAATTGATGATCAAGAAGCCGTTTTTTCAAAAATTTCAGTCGTTTGAAAGAGATATTAGAACGGCTTTGTGATGTATCAGTAGTGGGGTCTAACGGCATGTTTATATCCCCCGCTAGAATAGTGAGTCCCTTAGCAAAGTGTGACAATTTAGTCAATATTTGGGAGAGAAAGGCGGGCTGGTTATGGTGCGGGCAGTAGATATTTGCAAACGTGCATTGAACATTTCCAATAAATTCCTTGAGAAAAAGAAAGCGACCATAGTCATCCGCAAGCATATCAGATAGCCTAAAAGACACACTTCTGCAAAAACCATAGGCTACTCCCTTGGTCTTGTTGGTGTCCGTTAGACTAACCTCACCTAACTTTCCGCAGTGGTACTATAGCCTAACAGGTGTCGTGTGGGTTAAGTGCGTTTCCTGAAGAAAGGCAATGGAACACGTGGCTTGTTTCAGTTCACAATATTATTGGTGTCGTTTAGTAGCGACATTAAGACCCCTAACATTATAGGATACAATCTTTACCTTAGCCATTTAAAAATAAAATGAAGGCCTTCAGCCTGTCTTGCCAAGCATGCCAGCAGGGAGGGGGAAGTGGGGGGAAAGAAAAAAAGAGAAAAAAAATAGAGATAGAGATGAGGGGAGGAGGAAAAAGATAAACATAAACAGAGAGTATACACGTAAATCAGGGAACTTGTGGGAAGTGAAAAAATATCATGCAGAAATCTGCAGTGGTCCCATTGGGGAAAGAGAGAGCGAAAGGCCATCCTAATCCTTGAGCAAGGATTAAATAGGACAACTTTGGGGCCATTCACACTCGCCAACCCCAGAAGGAGATGAGGGAGTGCGCCCCGACAGCACACGGCCTATAGAAGGAAAACAAATAACTTGCCATCAACAAGGGAACAATGAGTTCCATTTGAAAATATAAAAACCCATATAAGTAGAACCAGGATCAATAGAAACACTATGCAACCTAAAAGGAATCGCAAATGTAGACCAATTGGAAACATGCAACAACAACATAAAAACAAACTAAAAAAAGAAAAGAAGAGAAAAACAGACATTGGTCAGCTTAATGGCGAGTCCGCTTTGGTCTTATGTATACAAATAAAAGGTAGAAAAAACACATCGGCCAGAGCCGGACTCGGCAGAAAAAACCTTTTGTAAGAGAAAGATGGTTCACATTATTAGTAAAAGCATGGGTGAAAAGATGAATGTTTCAACCATGTTTTTGTGCAGAGCCCGGAAGAGAAGTATGCATCTTCTTTGAGGGTTTTTTTTTTCCAGACAGAATGCATGGGACAGGAAAATTTGGGGATTGAATCCTGCCAGCCTGGAAGTTCCATGGGTGAGAGATGTAGGTCCTGCAATAAAGTTGGAAGTTCCTCAGGAAATCTCAATGTATGGGAACGGCCATTTTTTGTAGCAATCAGGCAGGCAGGAAAGCCCCATCTGTATGTGATCCTGTCAGATCGTAGATTGTCCAGAAGCGGTTTTAAGGCTCTGCGGCGATCCAAAGTATCTTTGGAGAGGTCTGGATAGATATCTTCACCATGATAGCATTTTTATCTTCAAAGTAATGCAGACGGCAGATAACATCTCTGGGCTGGTCTGAGTTAGCGTTACGGGGTCGTAAGCCCCAATGCACACGGTCAAAGCGTAACGGTGCAGTAACAGGGTTACCCAGGATAGTATTAAAAATGCCTCTTATAGAAGGTTCAAGATCAGTATCCCCACCACACTGCATCCAGCTAACAGAGACAGCCACCCAGCTCAGCTCAAGATATACCAGCCGCAGTCATGTGTATTTGGCCTCTAACATTGTGAGCCATCACTGGCCCAGAGAGACACTCAATATACAGGCCCGTATTTCTACAACACCTCAAGCTGCTGCTAAATCAGCCCTGGGTCCCTCTGTCTGTGGCCTCCCCACCACGGGCCCCTCCGTCTCCATCCCTCCTTCCTCCCCTCCCTCCCCGCTTTGGGTCTCCTGATTTCAGGAGTTTCCCACGTTGTCAATCAGGTCTGTCATCATACTCCCCACCACCTAAGCAATCTTCATCTGCCTCTATTTGCTGCTCTTTCCTGACATTTAAGGACTTTCAGCATATCAATGCATTTAATTTACTTAAGTAATTATTACTGTATAATCTTACTGAATGAAGTTTATGTGCTTGGCGTGAGAGGCTGGCTGTGAGAGGTGGCCACCTGCGTCTGTCCATGACAATGTTGTCCTTTTTAACTGGTGATGGTACCTGTTTTTACAGTATATGTTTGGATTGGTGTTCATAGTGAGTTTTTCAATAAAATAGCATTTATATTTACCATATTGACCATTGCGCGTTCCTCATTGAAGAATTCACTTTTCTTTTTTGTTTTTTGTTATATGCCATATGAATTCAGAGGAACACACCCATCAATGGTTGGTGTTAGCAATTGTCCTTAACTTATACAGACGTGGCTATTCGTGCCTCCAGTCTGCCTCATTAATACTTGATCGCAGAGTATATTGGTTCTTTTATTACCTGTTTTCTTTTCAGTATCCCCAGTGGCTTCCAGCAGACCTCTAACTCGAATATTATTTCTGCGGTTGCGATTCTCGAGGTCTTCAAGCTTATATAAAGATGCACGGTGGGCAAAAGCCAGCTGGGTAACAGTGTCCTGTAATTCTTTAATGGCTAATGCCTGCGTGTCCTGTTGCTGCTCCGCTTCCTCTACCCTGATCAGGATATGTGACATATCAGATCTAACGGCAGTTATTTCTTTTTTGATGGATTTCTCCAAACTGTGAAACATACCTGCAAGTTCTTTTTTGAGGCCGCTCATGAGTGCAGACATTTCAGAACCCGCGGGGGATCCGGGATCATTCATAAGATCCGAGCAGTAGGAGGAAGCCAGAGAGCTCTCCCTCACAGAGGCAGCGTGGGATGATGGAGAGGCGCTTGTTCTCGAGGTTCTGGCTTGGTCGCTACATGCATTGGCCAAGTATTGCTGAATAGAACCTGTAGAGACTGGAATAGAGAGTGATCTCTTGTTTGGACATTTAACTTGGGCAGACCGAAGCTTAGGTGTTTTGGCGGGCATAACTGAAGCTATATGGCCGATAGCTGCAAAGGGCACTCTCCCTCACATCTGAGCAAAATCACACATACATCAAAATGTTGTCAGCACATAGAGGGGACCTCATGTAGGCAGAACACATGTAACAGTAAATGTACTCCAACAACATTAGGAAAGAGCAAGAGAAATTATCGTGATTAAATCTCATAGGGACAGAAGCTGTGGAGGTGGTGCGAACCGGGAACACATAGATGGCCGTTAGACTCCGGGAGTAGGCCGGAGCCGCGGACTTTCCTAGCAACAATGGCCAGCCAGAAGCTACGATGATATACGGGCCTCTTAAGATACATCAAAGATCTAAATTCAGAGTCACATACTTGCCAATAGTCCCGAATTTCCCGGGGCATGCACGAATTCTGGAGCATTGTCCCGATTTTATTATTTCCCGCGATTTGTCCCGAATTTCGGAGCTTGTCCCGGAGGATCGTAAATTTTTTTGGGCAATAAAGTGTTAATTAGCATCGCCGCAGCCTCGGTATCCTACCCCCTGCCTCATTTTGTCTTCCTTGTCCTCTATTGGACAAGGAGGACACCTGCTCCTTCTGCCTGTCTTGATTTGCCAAGTTAGTATGGCAAGCGGGGGTGTGGCTACTTAAATTACCACGCCAGCCCAAAGACCCGCGCAGTTGGAGCACATGGACTGATGGGGGAGGACGTGCCTCGCCGCTCTGTGTACGCTGACTGCGACTGTGCTGGCTGCCTGCCTGTGGCTGTGCCAGTGCCTGCCAGGACTCACTTGGAGGAGGTTCGCCTCCTCCTGTTAGCTGCTTCACGCTCAGCCTAGGAGGAGAAATTGAAAGGTCCGGGGGAGCCCAAGGCCGCGGCCACCACTTCACTTGGAGCCACGTCAGGGGAGCGAACTGACAGAACGGAAAGGCAAAGTGTTCCCAGCTTCTGGGGGGGCTAAAATTCTCCCTTTTGCCTTTTGAGGGGGGGGGAGGATTGTTACACCAAGAATTGTAATTTTTGTTTTTGTTTTTTTTTGGGGGGGGGTTGTTACAGCAATTGTGTGACTTTTTTTTGGGGGGGTTTGTTACAGCAATTGTTTTTTTTGGGGGGGGGTTGTCGCAGCAATTTTTTTTTTTTTTTGGGGGGGGGTTGTTGCAGCAATTGTGTGGTGTTTTTTTTGGGGGGGTTGTTACAGCAATTGTGTGGTGTGTTTTTTTTTGGGGGGGGGGGTTGTTACAGCAATTGTGTGGTGTGTTTTTTTTTTTTTGGGGGGGGTTGTTACAGCAATTGTGTGGTGTGTTTTTTTTTTTTTTTGGGGGGGTTGTTACAGCAATTGTGTGGTGTGTTTTTTTTTTTTTTTTGGGGGGGGGTTGTTACAGCAATTGTGTGGTGTGTTTTTTTTTTTTTTTGGGGGGGGGTTGTTACAGCAATTGTGTGGTGGTTTTACATCTAAGGGAGACATATATAAAAAGAGACCAAAAAAGCTGCACACCCCGAAATAGATTTATCTAAAGGATTTTTGGATTCCCCAGTGGGGCTTTAAAACAGCACAGTGCAACATTACAAAAATCATTGATATTGGTATTGTGAAAACAATTTATTGACAGAGTATCCAGTAAAGACATGCTTATACAAGATCTGATCCAATGGTAAGTTCATATTCCATAAAACGGTAAAAATACAATTATAGTCCAGAAAGCGGTAAAAATGTATTAACATTTCATTAAAATACCGAAGCCCCGACGCATTTCGACATGTCTGTGGTCTCTTCAGGGGGCACATTTGAATCTGTAAAATAGTACAAATAGTCAGAAATTATAGAGATTTTTTAGAAAAATATCACATTAAATAGATCATGGTAATGCGTTTTACCGTTAGGGATGAAGAAGATGTTTCGAATAGGGGTATTAAGAGCCGTTGAGGGGTCCGAGTGGTACGCAGGCCATCCCCACCTGCCCAGACGGGGAGAGAGAGCCAGCCCTAAGGGGCTTACAAGGAGCCACACTGATGCACGCCCCCCCGGGGGGTGAAGGAGTGCACACCTGCATCAGACATCCATTAGTAGCCATTAATGAAGTAGTATACTATTATTTAAGTCATCATTTTAAGTGTTTATCTTGAGTAGTATGTTGAGACCAAATGTGTGTACATATTTAAGAGTATTAATTGCATCACATAGAGTAAAAATGTAAAAATAAAATAGAAAATATAAAACAAAAATGAGTGGATAATCCAAATGAATGGGTGTTACGGCCAAACACAATATGGTACACAGGGAGTGCCCAGTGTGTGTGTGAAAGTGTATACTGTGGATGGAATTGTGAAGTCCCTGAGGGAGTGCATGATGTGATGAAAGCATAGTGAAATGGGCCAGGTGTGGTGGCTTTATTTTGTTTGTTTGTTTTTTTGGGGGGGATGGGGGGCACAAAGAGTTCAGTTTTTGGGGGTGGGGGGGTGTGATAGGAAGTGACAGTGAGCACAGCCTTGATGGGTGGGATTTATTTTGGGGGGGATAGGAAGTGGCAGTGGGTGACCCCCGTATGGTGACAAATAGCTGATGGTGGCCCAGGTAGATTTGTGTATTTAAAAAATGAACAGGGTCACCCACCGCCACTTCCCATCTACCCCCCTCCCCCCCATCAAGGTCGTGCTCACTGTCGCTTCCTATCACACCTCTCAAAAATGTGAAAAAAGGAGGGGGTCCACCTTCAGCCATCCAACCCCATGAAGGCCACCTATTACCGCCCCCCACCCCCTAATTTTTCTTTTTTTTTTTTTTTTTTTAACAATTTCTAAGCTGGCCCACCACTTTAAAAAATTAACCGAGTGACCCACTGCCACTTCCTATCCCCCCCACCCCACCCCCAAAAAAAAATTCCATCAAGGCAGTGCTCACTGTTGCTTTTTATCACACCCACCCAAAATGGGGGGGGGGAGAGAAAGAGGGGGTCCACCTTCAGCCATCCATCCCCATAAAGGCCACCCACTGCCGCTTCCTATTACCGCCCCCCACCCCCTAATTTTTCTTTTTTTTTTTAACAATTTCTAAGCTGGCCCACCGCTTTAAAAAATTAACAGAGTCACCCACTGCCAATTCCTATTCCCCCTACCCCAAAAAAAATTCCATCAAGGCCGTGCTCACTGTTGCTTCCTATCACACCCACCCAAAATGTGAAAAAAAGGAGGGGGTCCACCTTCAGCCATCCATCCCCATAAAGGCCAACCACTGCCGCTTCCTATTACCGCCCCCACCCCCTAGATTTTTGTGTATGTAAAAAAATTAATTAAAAATTAGGGGGTGGGGGGCTGTAATAGGAAGCGGCAGTGGGTGGCCTTTATGGGGATGGATGGCTGAAGGTGGACCCCTTCCTTTTTTTTGTTTTATGTTTTTTTTTTTTTTTTTTTGGGGGGGGGGTGGTTGATGGGAAGCCGCAGTAGGTGGACAGTATGGGGACACATGGCTGAGGTGGGGCCTGTTTCTTTATTTTTTATTTACATTTTTTTTTTGGTTGGGGGGGGTGCCATTATTTATTTTTTGGCTAAATTATGGTATGTGGTAGGGATGTACTGATATCGGTGCCAATATTAAAGTTGGTTATAAACCCTAATAAAAAATGATAAAAAAAACCCCCTGCAAGACAAGGGCACAATGAGCTAGTATGCGTAGCATACCTCAGATCGAAGCCCCCGCAGCCGTCCTAGTCACTCCCACGCATGCTTGTTTGCACCAGTGCACATGTGCCAATGACATCAGCACTTGTAGATACAGGGGATATCTCCTAAACCCTTCAGATTTAGGAGATATCCTGGGTAGCTACGGGTAAGCCTTATTATAGGCTTACCTGTAGCATAAAGTGTTTGTAAAGGGTTTCCAACCACTTTAAGCATTTGTACGAGTAACAGTGCTCGTGCAAATGCGCCGATACCTTCAGGTTTGGTTCTTTCATCTGTCAGCAGGATTCCCCCGCTGTCAGATGAAATGTATACAAAAGATTGCAGGCAATTATCGGTTAAGGAGCATCCCTGCCACCAACCCCTATTCATGCGCCCTGCCCCTTTCAGGATGCCAGACACATGGATTCCTATGGCGGGATTGTTCTGTTTTTTCATTTTTTTTTTTTATTTTATTTTAGCACCTGATTGGAGCCAAAGGCTCTAAATAGGGTGGGCTTGGGGGTCAGAGAGTGTGCCCCGATCCCACCCAATTGTGTCATGAGGGCAAATGAATTTTAGCTATTTTCACACTAACATTCCTCCCCACCAATCAGGACGCGGATGAATGTTAGACCTGTTTCCTGATTGGCCAAAGCGCCAGGCGATCATATAGTATGCTGTGCGCTTGGACCCCTTTCACACTGAGGCGCTATAGTGCTAAAAATAGCGCCCGCAAAGCGCTCTGAAAAAGCCACTGCTTTCACACTGAAGCGGTGCGGTAGCACAACGGTAAAAGTCCTGCTAGCTGCATCTTTGAGGCACTGTAGGAGCGATGAATACACTGCTCCTAAAGCGCCCCTGCCCATTGAAATCAATTAACCCTTTTTCGGGCACTAACGGGGGTTAAAAGCACCCTGGTAGCGGGCGAATAGCTCCGCTAACACAACGGTAAATCGCCGTTAAAAATAGCGGCGCTTCATCGCCGACATCCCCACCACCCCAGTATGAAAGGGGTCTTCGGAAGTGGAGGCACGAGCAGAGGAGACGCGTGCTGGACTTGAGGAAGGACACCGCTGCTGCTGCTTTGCAGGAGACACCACGGCCCAGTGGTAAGTGCCGCAAGCGATGGGTGCCGTAAGCAGTCAGTGCCAATCTGTGAGGCTGAGCTGATGCTATATTCACTGATCAGTTATGCTGTATACCCTGATCTGTGAGGCTGAGCTGTATACTCTGTCATGTGATGCTGAGC
This sequence comes from Aquarana catesbeiana, assembly GCF_042186555.1. Classification (NCBI taxonomy): domain Eukaryota; kingdom Metazoa; phylum Chordata; class Amphibia; order Anura; family Ranidae; genus Aquarana; species Aquarana catesbeiana. Next base: position 19,529,314 of record NC_133324.1, on the reverse strand, counting down.
TGTATACTCCTGACACTATGGGTGGAATACAGGAGACAAAGTGGGTGGATTCTATAAGGGGTTGGGCTTATGAGACGTGGGAGGGATCAAAAGGGCAGGGTCTGGAGGCCCCCCATCCTAAAATGTAACCAGCTGCCACTGAGGGGGGAGGGCAGCTCTGCTGGATGTTGTAGTCCAGTGATTGGCAGCTCTAGGGTTCCCAAATACCCCCATTCCCCTCCTTTCCTGTATATACCAACAATAACACCACTTCACTCTAAACAATAACCTGCCTCCCCTCCCCACCTCAAACATTAAAGGTACAGTGTTAAAGAAAAAGCAAAAATAGGAATCGGTACTTGTACTCAGTCTTAGAAAACTACTATCGGTGCAACCCTAGTATGTGGTTGTAGGATATAACCCCCCCCCCCCACTCATGTGCAGTGCTAGCAGTCTTCCTCTCTCACATTGGTGTATCTATCTTGTGGATGTGTAATGCCTCATTTTTATCCTTGCTTTACCCTCAGTTTAAAAGGCTAGTGCGATCAAAAATATTTGACGGTGCCCTGCGTAGAGAACTACTTTGCTGTGAGCATCTGTTTGCCCAAAAGAAGGTATGTGGTTCTAGATCCTTCTATGTACAGTGCTAGCGGTCTCTGACCCTCATTTTATAACTCTGCTGTGTGTATTTTTTTACTGTGAAAGTGTTAAAGCAGAGTTCCACCCAATCTTCCAGGTTATTTTGCCGAGACCTTGCCATGGCGAGATCACTGGGAATGTTTGGGGGGGGGTGTGTTTAGGGGAGGTGGGCCCCCTCCTTCCCCTGTGTGCGTAATAGGGAACCGGCTGTGAAGCTAAAAGGCTTCACTGCTGGTTTCCCTTACTGGCAATGGTGCGCCGTTGGCAATTAAGAGCCGATTAAAACATTTAAGCAGGAATGTGGTCAACTACTTGTTATGCCCTTGTTTTTCAACATGCATTAAGGCTGCTTTCACACGGAGGTGTCGGCATTTAAGCTATTTTTAGTGGCACTTTACCGCCGTTTTTGCAGAGGTATTTGGCCGCTAGCGTGGTGCTTTTAACCCCTGCTAGCAGCCAAAACGGTTAAAACCGCCCACAACACGCCGCTGCCGATTCATTTCAATGGGTAGGAGTGGGGTACACACTGCTCCAAAGATGCTGCTTGCAGGAGTTTTTTTAAATGTCCTGCCAGCGCATCGCCTCGGCTTTCACACTGAGACTGCAGGGGAGCTGTTTTACAGGTGCTATTTTTAGCCCAAAAGTACCTGGAAAAACGACTCAGTGTGAAAGGGGTCTAGATGTCATCATGGTTGAGTTGTAGTTGCTCTGATCTAGTGTAACAACTTTACTACCACAATGTAGGCAAAAGCCAGCTAGATCATGGTTCTCTTGTCCTGGGAGGGTGTCTATAGACGTCCTCCCAGAAGGTGCCTTATGTGTGGCCCCTTGGGCACACATCAGGCATGCTCCTGTGAAATTTCTCAAAGCTATATATAAAAAATCATTTTTTATAGGGACTTGCTAGTTATTTTAGACAAAAATAGGACACTTCACGTGCACCGCATATTTCTTGGATGGCTTTTATGTTTAGGTATCTCTTTAACATGCAAAGTCTTGTCTACCATTGCCTTACCGTGACAAGTTGATCACATATACCCTCGCTGGCCACTTTGTTAGGTACACCTTGGTAGTATCGGGTTGGACCCCATTTTGCCTTCAGAACTGCCTTAATTCTTGCTGCTATAATTTCAACATGGTGATGGAAACATTTCATGCATCCTGCTGGAATAAAATGGGTACACTGTAGTCATAAAGGGATAGACATGGTGAGCAACAATACTCAGGAAAGCCGTGGCATTTAAACAATGCTTAATTAGTACTAAGGTGCCCAAATTGTGCTAAGAAAATATCCCCCACACCATTACACCACCAGCCTGAAACATTGAAGCAAAGCGGTATGTATCCATCAGTGGCGGTGCGTCCATAAAGGGCGCTCGGTTGCCGCCCTCTCTCCTGCCGTCCCTCCCTCACCATAGATTCATGCATCGCATGAATCTATCTATGGTCGTCATTGCCACGTTTGCTGTTCACTCAGCTGTGTTAGGAAACCGCCTCTCAGCTAATCGGGTGCTTGGGTCTGTTACCTGTCACCTGATTGGCTGAAACAGGCTCTGTGATTGGACGCTGCCTATCAGGCGTCATATCATAGCAGAGGGTGGAAGAAGAAATCGAGGTGCATGGAGGACACAGCCACCGTGACCCAATACCCCAAGAAGAGGTAAGTGCCGGGCAGTGAATGCACAGTGGCTGCGGTGGATGAGCACAGTGGCTGCGTTTAATGGGCACAGTGGCTGCAATTGATTTTTTTTTTTTTTTTTTTTTGCACTACCCCCAATATTTTTGAGCACAGCTGCCACTAGTATCCATGCTTTCATATTCATGCCAAATTCTGATGAAATTGAGACTCGTCATAACAGGCAGTTATTTTAAATTGTTGTCACATTTTTTTGAGCCTTTGGGAATTGTAGCCTTTCCTGTTCTTAGCTGTCAGGAGTGGTACCTGGTGTGTTCTTCTGCTGTACCTTGGATGTAACAAGTGGTTATTTGAGTTACTATTGCCTTTCTATCATCTGTAACCAGTCTGCCCATTTTCCTCTGACATCAACAAGGCATTTTCCTCCACACAACTGACGCTCACTGGATTATTTCTTTTCCCACCATTCTCTGTAAACCCGAGAGATGGTTGTGGGTGAATCTCAGATCAGCAGTTTATGCCATAATCAGACCAGCCCATGTGGCACCAAAAACCATGCCATCTGTTAAGTCACATAAATCCCCTTTCGTCCCCATTTTGATGCTCAGTTTGAACTTCTAGTTGTCTTCACCACATCTAGATGCCTAACTGCATTGAGTTGCCGCCATGTGATTGGCTGAATTAGCAATTTGTGTATTAATAGTGTGGCCAGTGAGTGTATATCGTGAAGACCATCATAAGCACACTAATATATATTACAATGGCGACAGGCTATAACTATTTTTTTTTTTTTTTTTAAGAACTTTTTTTTTTTTTTCTCTCTACTACAGTCCACTGTGGTAAATCTAATAGTTTGATTTTGTCCTTTAAATACAGTATGATACTGAGAATCTGAAAATGAGTTGGACCAAAAAAACCTATTCAATTTCTTCAAAAAAAAAAAAACCTGTATGCAGAAAAGATGCTGATGTATCTGAACAGGATGAAGCAGTCATTTCAATGCAAAACATGTCAGTTGTTAAAAAAAAAAAAAAAATCAACTTCTATTGTTCAAAATATCACAGTAATGCATCCTTTTTTTGAAAAAAAAAAAAATACCAGTCACAGTGCAGTAGAACCAGAACCCGTACAATCCATTGCAGTGTATTATGTGGATTCTGAAAGCAATGATTCTGATTGCCATGACGAAGCACAATCCTGTGATGGATCATTCTGTGTCAGTAACTTAGTAGATGTGCACATAATAAGTTCAGAAAATAATGAGGGTGACAATGTAAGTGTTTTGCAGCAACGGGAGCAACTAGCGCCACAAATGGTGACAACAAAGGAGAGTCATCCTAATTTGGAAGACTCTACTTCTGAACTGTCTCTTGACATTCAGGTATTGCCTGAACAGGAAGTCGTATTGCCTGAACAGGAAGTCGTATTGCCTGAACAGGAAGTCGTATTGCCCGAACAGGAAGTCGTATTGCCCGAACAGAAAGTCGTATTGCCCGAACAGAAAGTCGTATTGCCCGAACAGAAAGTCGTATTGCCCGAACAGAAAGTCGTATTGCCCGAACAGAAAGTCGTATTGCCCGAACAGAAAGTCGTATTGCCCGAACAGAAAGTCGTATTGCCCGAACAGAAAGTCGTATTGCCCGAACAGAAAGTCGTATTGCCCGAACAGAAAGTCGTATTGCCCGAACAGAAAGTCGTATTGCCCGAACAGAAAGTCGTATTGCCCGAACAGAAAGTCGTATTGCCCGAACAGAAAGTCGTATTGCCCGAACAGAAAGTCGTATTGCCCGAACAGAAAGTCGTATTGCCCGAACAGAAAGTCGTATTGCCCGAACAGAAAGTCGTATTGCCCGAACAGGAAGTCGTATTGCCCGAACAGGAAGTCGTATTGCCTGAACAGGAAGTCGTATTGCCTGAACAGGAAGTCGTATTGCCTGAACAGGAAGTCGTATTGCCTGAACAGGAAGTCGTATTGCCTGAACAGGAAGTCGTATTGCCTGAACAGGAAGTCGTATTGCCTGAACAGGAAGTCGTATTGCCTGAACAGGAAGTCGTATTGCCTGAACAGGAAGTCGTATTGCCTGAACAGGAAGTCGTATTGCCTGAACAGGAAGTCGTATTGCCTGAACAGGAAGTCATATTGCCTGAACAGGAAGTCAGAGGAGGAGCTCATTGAAAGTGCACCAGCTGAGGAAGATAAACGCAAAGGTTCTCAGACTTTAGCACAATTAAAAGCAACCAAAAAAAAAAAAAAAAAGGTCATGCAGCTTTAATGCTGAATGGCTGACAAAATATGCCTTTATAAGAAAGAGTTATCTTGGCATGGAGTATGCCTTTTGTACTCTTTGTTGCAAGGATATTAATATTGGCCATGGTGGAGCACATGACATCAAAATCCATAGAAAGTCTCGGATCCATACAGAAAAGGCTGCACTAGAAGACTCATTGACGGTTAATGGAAGAATAACCACATGGGCCAGTACATCAGGAAACGCCGCACTAGATGATCAAGTCAAACGAGCTGAACTGCTGTGGACTGCCTTCTTAATTGAGCTCAACATTTCCTTTCTAACAAGTGACCATGCAACTAAGCTGTTCAAAAAAATGTTCCCAGGAGAGGTCACGGCTAGATTTGCATGCGGTCGAACCAAGACCACACATCTGTGTAATGGTGTTTTAGCACCAGAAGCAAATAAAATTGTTGCTGATGCATTGTCGAATACAGAAGATGGCTGGTTTGCTATTGCTACTGATGGAAGTAGTGACACAGAGGATAAAACTTTCCCAATTCTTGCCACACATCATGAAAAGAACTCCATGAATGTTGTTACATCATTGCTGGATATGTTTCCCTGTAACAAGGCAACAGGTGAAAACATATTCAACGCCATCAATGAAGTGATTAATGAGAAAGGCCTTAATTGGAAAAAATGTGTAGTGTACAGCAGTGACAATGCAGGTGTCATGATAGGAAGGCATAACAGCGTGCTTAGCAGAGTAATATCACAACAACCTTTAGTATTTGATGTGGGTTGTCCGTGTCATCTTGCACATTTACTAAGTCAACGATCCGTCAAGGTTTTGTCTGTGAATGTGGAAGAACTTATAATTGACACTTATTATCACTTTGAGAAAGCTTGTGGCTGAAAACAGGATTTGCGAGACTTTATGGTCTTCTGTGGTACTGATGTCAGGAAAGTTCTAAAGCACAGCTCAAACCATTGGCTTAGCCAAATGAAATGTGTGGAAAGAATTCTTTCTAAATGGGATGCAAAAAGAAAAACGTTTGGTTGCAAAGTTTGAAGACCGAATCACAATGATCTACCTCTATTTTATCCATGCGGTGTTAAATGGTGTTGACAGCTTTAATATACTTCTGCAATCCAAGGAACCCAAAATTCATGTTTTGCATGAAGAAGTTATAAAGTTGTACAAGCACTTTCTTGTTAAAGTCGTAAGATTGGACATTTTGGCAAACAAGAGTGAAGGTGAGCTGCTGGAGATCGACTTCTCCAACGAATCAATCCAAAGAGATAATAGAAGCCTTTTCATTGGTTTTTCTACCAGACAAGCTCTACGAGCATATGAGGATGACCGGAGCCAAATTCACATTAACACATTTGTTTTCAGATGTGAGATCTTCCTACTGTGCTGAACTCAAATATATGCATCTGAAATTCCCTCTGGATAACCAAGTTCTAAAAGCTGCCAGATGTCTTCATCCAAAAAACAGATCAGTTGTTGGATTTGGAGAACTAGCTGATCTGCTTGATAAGTTTCCCGGCATAATTTCTTCTGAAGAAATTGATACATTGCAATCTGAATATGAATTGAACCAAAAAGCTCAAAACGCAGAAATCGGAATTGATGAAGACACAGCTGTTGATAGAATCGATTCTTTCTGGCAGAATATTGATACGCTGACTTGGACTTCATCAGGATTTAAAAAATACCCCCTTCTCTGCAAGCTTTCCAAATGCATCCCGCTCATTCCACATAGCAATGCCTACTGTGAAACTATGTTCAACATGGTGCGAAAAGTACAAACAGAATTACGAAATCAGCTTGGAAAAGACACCAAGCAGGCTTGTTCATCCACCAGTGTGTACTCGGATTTTACAGGAATCCGAAACACGTTGGTTGCAATTTTATCTTCAAAAATTAATTTGTTTTCCAGTGTTTCTTCTCATGAATGGAAGCCAAGTGAGCAGCTTGTAAAGAAGGCAAAAAGTATTAAATATACAACATTGAAGCAGAGAAGGGATAAAGTTTCCCAGGAGAGCAGGCAATGATGCTATTTTTGCTAAGGAATTGGGTGTTTTATACTATTTGTTGGGCCTTCATTTTGGGTGGTTAGTGGCCTGTTTCTAATTAATACAACCCTAAAGTCAAGCATAAGTCCAGCAAAGTTTTGGACCATAGTCAATTCTTATAAAACACAGAATGCAATGATTTCCATGTCTCAACTTTTTTTTTTTTTTTTTACCCCCCCAACACAAGAGGAAATATTTGTTTCAACTGTGAAAATGTACCATTTTCAAGAACAAAACTTTGGTTCTTTTAACGTTGATGGCAGCGACAGTGCCACGTCCTGGTTGGTCTGTAAGCTATGCAATCTGCTTTGATTCAGGATGGGACAGGAGCTAACTGACCGTTTTGGATCACAGCCAGATGAAGCTGCTGTGCTGACACCCCCCAAAGGGAGAGAGCGCTTCTGCTCCTCCTCCCGTCCTCTCCTGTGTCTGCCCTGCACGCATTCCCTGACAGTGTTCGGCCTAAGAGGAAATGTGTGCAAGAGAGGTAAGATGAACCATACCGATCCATCCACTCCCTCCCTTATTACTCCTGCTTTGGTTGTTCTTCTTCCTCTCCCTATCCCTCCTTCCTCTCTCCCTTTCTTCCTTCCTTTCCCTCTCCCTATCCTTCCTTTCCTCTTCTTCTTACTCCCCATTTTCTCAAATTATACTATGGTTTATTCCTCATCCTTCTCCAGTCCCCTTGGAATGCATCTATTTAATCCCCTTCTACCCTCATGCCAGCACAAATCCTCTGTAGAGCTGCCTCTGTGGGTTGGCACCCAGACCTTAGGCTTCTAAAACTGGGTTTTGGCCTTGTCCCTCTCACACTGAGATGTATCCAGATTCTTAATCTTGTGATATGTACGGTAGATGTTGTTTATAAAAATATTTGAAATTTTTGATATTGAGGAACATTTTTCAAAATGGACTATTTTTCTTAGCTCAACAACCTTTAGTGTTTGGTTACCTGTGACATTTTGCACTAAAACTGGTTATACATTATACAATCTTCTTATACAATTTATCTTTAGATTTACCAAAACCATATGAGGTGAAAGCTAAACACTTTCAATTTCTATGCAAACAGCCAGGCCTTTGCACTACTTAACTGAAGGTCAATCTAAATGAAATAGAAACAGAAAATTGTATAATGTATGGCCAGTTTTCGTCAATGATCTGTGAAGGCTTTGAGTGATCTGGCTCAGGTCAGCCTCATGTACCCTGGCTGTAAAACCATTGAAAATACTTCAATTATCGCTTTAGATTACTTCATTGGAGAATTCAATCTCCAGGAGCTCACTTTCACTCGTTTGACTTTCTGTTCAGGATTGTAAGATTGGACATTTTGGCAATGTGCAAGATGACGCTGACAACCCACATCAAATACTAACGGTTGTTGCAATTTCACTCTGCTAAGCAAACTATTGTGCGCTCCTATCATGACACCTGCACTGTCACGTTCTCAATCACTTCATTGATTGCATTGAATATATTTTTCGAAGTTGCCTTGTTACAAGGGAATGTATCCAGCAATGATGTAACTATTACTGGAGTTCTTTTTCATGATGCGTGACAAGAATTGGGAAGAGTTAATCCGGTGTCACTACTTCCGTCAGTAGCAATAGCAAACCAGCCATCTTCTGTATCCGACAATGCATCAGAAACAATTTTATATGTAGGAAAACCAATGAAAATACTTCTATTATCTCTTTTAGAATGACTGCTCCAGTGAAGCAATCTCCAGCAGCTCACTTTCACTTTTTTGTTCGCTAAAATGTCCAATCTTACAAGCTTGATAAAGTGTATGTGCAAGATCACACGGACAAATACTAAAGGTGGTTGCAATTTCACTGCTAATGATACTATTATGCCTTCCTATTATGGCAACTGAACTGTCATTGCTGTACGCTACACTTTTTTTTTTTCCCCTCAATTAAGGCCTTTCTCAATCGATTTATTGATATCGAATATATTTTCCGCAGTTGCCCCGTTACAGGGGAACATAACCTGCAATGATGTAACATGTAATATCAATAGCAAACCAGCCTTTTTTTTTTTTTTTTTTGCGCGTCCTGTCTGCACACTGCTCCAGGGGAACATAACCTGCAATGATGTAACATGTAATATCAATAGCAAACCAGCCTTTTTTTTTTTTTTTTTTGCGCGTCCTGTCTGCACACTGCTCCAGTGTGAAAGCCCTCGTGGCTTTCACATTGGACAGCGGCTTTCAGGGCGCTTTGCAGGCGCTATTTTTAGCGTTAAAGTGCCTGCAAAGCGCCCCAGTGTGAAAGGGGTCTAAGATGAACATTTTTCTCAGCTGAAAAGTTTGATATTTTCTATTGAGACTAAAAAATGGTTGAGATTTGGAAATCATTGCATTCTGCTTTATGTGCACATAACATACCAAGATTTCAGGATATTGGGTTGTAGTTTTTCAGTTTTGACAATGAGTGGACCAAAGTGTTTGTTTTTAAGCTTTTTGTTGTCCTAAAATTAAAACATTTATCAAATGTTATAACACTCCATGTGCAGTTGTAAACCACTATGATAGCTTAAGGTTCTTTAGTCTGTAATTTTTTTTTTTTTTGTGCAATTGTTAGATATTCTATATTGCACTTAGGAAGTACTTTGAATGTTTGGATATTGCATCTGTGTGGCATTCTACATGTAGCCATACAGGAGAGTGAAAACAACAGTGACTTGGACCCCTTTCACACTGAGGCGCTTTGCAGGCGCTATAGCGTTTAAAATAGCGCCTGCAGAGCGCCCTGAAAAAGCAGCTCAATTCACTTAAAATAACGCTGCTTTACAGCTGACGCCTGGGGCGGCACAGTGTGAAAGGGGTCTTTAGCTTCTTCTGAACTGTCTCTTGACATTCAGATATTGCCTGAACAAGAAATCATATTACTTGAACAGGAAATCATAGAGGAGGAGCTCATTGAGAGTGCACCGGCTGAGGAAGATAAACACAAAGGTTCTCAGACTTTGGCACAATTAAAAGCAACCAAAAAAAAGGTCATGCAGCTTTAATGCTGAATGACTGACAAAATATGCCTTTATAAGAAAGAGTTATCTTGGCGTGGAGTATGCCTTTTGTACTCTTTGTTGCAAGGATATTAATATTGGCCATGGTGGAGCACATGACATCAAAATCCATAGCAAGTCTCGGATCCATACAGAAAAGGCTGCACTAGAGGACTCATTGACGGTTAATGGAAGAATAACCACATGGGCCAGTACATCAAGAAATGCCACACTAGATGATCAAAGTCAAACAAGCTGAACTGCTGTGGACTGCCTTCTCGAGCACAACATTTCCTTTCTAGCAAGTGACCATAGAACTAAACTCTTCAAAAAAATGTTCCAAGGAGAGGTCACGGGTAGATTTGCATGCGGTCCAAACCAAGACCACACATCTGTGTAATGGTGTTTTAGCACCAGAAGCAAATAAAATTGTTGCTGATGCATTGTCGAATACAGAAGATGGCTGGTTTGCTATTGCTACTGACGGAAGTAGTGACACGGAGGATAAAACGTTCCCAATTCTTGTCACACATCATGAAAAGAACTCCATGAATGTTGTTACATCATTGCTGGATATGTTTCCCTGTAACAAGGCAACAGGTGAAAACATATTCAACGCCATCAATGAAGTGATTAATGAGAAAGGCCTTAATTGGGAAAAAATGTGTAGTGTACAGCAGTGACAATGCAAGTGTGATGATAGGAAGGCATAACAGCGTGCTTAGCAGAGTAAAATCATAATCTTTTAGTATTTGATGTGGGTTGTCCATGTCATCTTGCACATTTACTAAGTCAACGATCTGTCAAGGTTTTGTCTGTGAATGTGGAAGAACTTGTAATTGACACTTATCACAAGAATTCTTTCTAAATGGGATGCATTAAAAGGCTACTTTCTAACATAGGCAAGGTAGGAAGAAAGGAAATGAAAAAGAAAACTGTTTGGTTGAAAAGTTTGAAGACAGAATCACAATGATCTACCTCTATTTTATCCATGTTAAATGGTGTTGACAGCGTTAATATACTTCTGCAATCCAAGGAACCGAAAATTCATGTTTTGCATGAAGAAATTATAGAGTTGTACAAGCATTTTCTTGTTAAACTTGTAAGATTGGACATTTTGGCAAACAAGAGTGAAGGTGAGCTGCTGGAGATCGACTTCTCCAACGAATCAATCTGAAGAGATAATAAAAGCCTTTTCATTGGTTTTTCTACCAGACAAGCTCTACGAGCACATAAGGATGACCTGAGCCAAATTCACAATAAAACACTTTTTTTCAGATGCAAAAGCTTTCTACTGTGCTGCACTCAAATATATGCATCTGAAATTCCCTCTGGATAACCAAGTTCTAGAAGCTGCCAGATGTCTTCATCCAAAAAACAGATCAGTTTTTTGATTTTTGAGAACTAGCTGATCTGCTTGAGAAGTTTTCAGGCATAATTTCTTCTAAAGAAATCAATACATTGAGCTATTTGGTACAATTCATATTCAGATTGCAAAACTCAGAAATCGGAATTGATGAAGACACAGCTGTTATAATCGATTCTTTCTGGCAGAATATTGATACACGGACTTGGATTTCATCAGAATGTAAAAAATACCCCCTTCTCTGCAAGCTTTCAAAATGCATCCCGCTCATTCCACATAGCAATGCCTACTGTGAAACTATGATCAACATGGTGCGAAAAGTGCCAAGCCGATTTAGTAATTCTGTTTGTAAAGACACCAAGCAGGCTTGTTCATCCACCAGCGTGTACTCGGATATTAATGGAATCCGAAACACGTTGGTTGCAATTTTATCTTCAAAAATTAAATTTGTTTTCCACAGTTTCTTGTCATGAATGGAAGCCAAGTCAGCAGCATGTAAAGAAGGCGAAAAGTATTATATATACACAACATTGAAGCAGAGAAGGGATAAAGTTTCTCAGACCAGGCAACGATGCTGCTATTTTTTGCTAAGGAATTGGGTGTTTTATACTAATCTTTGTTGGGCCTTCATTTAGTTTTTTTTAACAATAGATTTTTATTGAAGTTGGGCCTTCATTTTGGGTGGTTAGTGGTTTGGTTCTTTTAACATTGATGGCAGCGACAGTGCCAAGTCCTGGCCGGTCTGTAAGCTATGCAATCTGCTTCGATTCAGGATGGGACAGGAACTGACTGACTGCTCTGGATCACAGCCTTATAAAGCTGCTGTGCTGACACCCCCCAAAGGGAGAGAGCGCTTCTACTCCTCCTCCCGTCCTCTCCTGTGTCTGCCCTGCACGCATTCCCTGACAGTGTTCGGCCTAAGAGGAAATGTGTGCAGGAGAGGTAAGATGAACCATACCGATCCAATCCCTCACTTCTTAGTCCTGCTTTAGTTGGTATTCTGATGTAAGGGGCCGCCGCCCGTCCTCGTCCTCCTCCTCCCTTTTCCCTTTTAAGGCCCCATTCACACTAGCGCGTTTTTTGATGCATTTTGCATTTTGCAGAAATGCACGGGAATTTTTTAACATGGGTTCCTATGGAACATGTTCACATCAATGCTTTTTTGTATCTCTGCGTTTTTGGAAAGGGTCAGGGACTTTTTTAAACGCAAAATGCAGCGTTTTGCATGTAATAGAATTCAATGGGCATGCAAGAAAAACGCAAGTCCATAATTTGAGATGCGTTTTTGATGCGTTTTTGATGCGTTTTGCATTTTTGGAATCACCATGTGATCAAACACCTGCCCTTTAAAAATAAACTACCCAGGATGCCTTGAGAACCAGCAAATCCCAGTTTGGACTCTAGCAAAAATGGTGAGAACTGAACATCTTATCAGCTTGGTGAGGCCAAGAACATATCTTTATACTCCTTCTGATCCCCAACACAAGGATCGTAGAAAACGGGACCAGGGGTGGCTTGAAATTGCCAAGGAGCTGTATCCACAATGGGATCTTTTCTCCAAGAAACAAGCAGACCTCAAATGTAAGTAATAGATAAAAAGTTTACACACACTTGTTAAACTTTGAGTTTTCAGTGATGTTGAAAAATTTGACAAAGAGAAATCATTGCTAGAAATTTTTAAACCTTAATGTGACCTATAAACTGTACAAACTCAACAGAAAACTTACTAAAATCTTTTATTGGGTAGTCAATATAAGAAACTCAAATAATGTTGTTTTATAAGTGTGCACATCCTCTTCTAACTGGGGATGCAGCTGTGTTCAGAATTAAGCTATCACATTCAAAAACATGGTAAGGAGTCAGTCCACACCTGCCATCATGTGCCTCTGACTAACCCCAAACAAACTTCTGAATTAATTAAAGATGGAACAAGTTCATCAATTATATATGTTTGTTTCATTTTTAAACATCACATAAACCTGACATTTTACCAGGGGTCTGTAGATTATTAGATCCACTGTAATTATGTATGTGTTCATGTGCATGATCCAAACATTTTTGACAGTTTATGTTTTTTAAATTATTTACTGACCTAAATACATGTATTTAAATTAGCTATTTTTTTGAGGATCGAGTTAGTGGAGTTCTGCTTTAGATTTTGGCCAATATCCCTTTAATTGCGCGAATTTCCCTCAAATTGGGTTAAATTTCCCTCAAATTGGGTCAAATTTCCCTAAAATGGGTCAAATTTCCATAAAATTGGGTCAATTTTCCATAAAATTGGTCAAATTTCCATAAAATTGGGTCAAATTTCCCGCAAATTGTGTTAAATTTCCATAAAATTGGGTCAAATTTCCATAAAATTGGTCAAATTTCCATAAAATTGGGTCAATTTTCCATAAAATTGGTCAAATTTCCATAAAATTGGGTCAATTTTCCATAAAATTGGGTCAATTTTCCATAAAATTGGGTCAAATTTCCATAAAATTGGGTCAATTTTCCATAAAATTGGTCAAATTTCCATAAAATTGGGTCAAATTTCCCGCAAATTGTGTTAAATTTCCATAAAATTGAGTCAAATTTCCCGCAAATTGGTCAAATTTCCATAAAATTGGGTCAAATTTCCCGCAAATTGTGTTAAATTTCCATAAAATTGGGTCAAATTTCCCGCAAATTGGTCAAATTTCCATAAAATTGGGTCAAATTTCCCGCAAATTGTGTTAAATTTCCATAAAATTGGGTCAAATTTCCCGCAAATTGGTCAAATTTCCATAAAATTGGGTCAAATTTCCCGCAAATTGTGTTAAATTTCCATAAAATTGGGTCAAATTTCCATAAAATTGGTCAAATTTCCATAAAATTGGGTCAATTTTCCATAAAATTGGTAAAATTTCCATAAAATTGGGTCAAATTTCCCGCAAATTGTGTTAAATTTCCATAAAATTGGGTCAAATTTCCATAAAATTGGGTCAATTTTCCATAAAATTGGTCAAATTTCCATAAAATTGGGTCAAATTTTGAGCGTTTTGAGCGTTTGAAACGTTTTGCGCGTTTGGGAACGTTTTTTGGGGCGTTTTGAGCGTTTGAAACGTTTTGCGCGTTTGAAACGTTTTGCGCGTTTGAAACGTTTTGCGCGTTTGTGAGCGTTTTGGGGGCGTTTTGAGCGTTTGAAACGTTTTGCGCGTTTTGGGGCGTTTTGAGCGTTTGAAACGTTTTGCGCGTTTGGGAGCGGTTTGGGGGCGTTTTGAGCGTTTGAAACGTTTTGGGCGTTTAGGGACGTTTTGAGCATTTTAAACGTTTTGTGCGTTTGAAACGTTTTGCGCGTTTGGGAGCGTTTTGGGGCGTTTTGCGCGTTTGTGAGCGTTTTGAGCGTTTGAAACGTTTTGCGCGTTTGTGAGCGTTTTGAGCGTTTGAAACGTTTTGCGCGTTTGTGAGCGTTTGGTGAACGTTTTGAGCGTTTCGGCCGTTTTTGTATGTAAAAACGCCTATGCCATTTGCATCTCAAAAATGCCTAGGTGGGCATAAAGCCATAGACTAACATAGACAGGCGTTTCAAAGCTGGCCAAAAGGCAAGAAAAAAATTGTGTACATGGACACATAGGATAACAGTGAATTAGTTCAGGTGCAGTTGGAAAAACTGTCCAACTGCCTCTGAATGCACGTTTAACAGCGCCTCATGGGCATGAGGCCTAATGTTCATTGAATAAAATTATTACACCAAAAAATGGACAAATTAGGATATTTGTTTTTAATAGTATCTTAATGTCAGATACACATTTTTCAATGCATAAAAAAAAGTACAGCATACGTTGCAAAATTTGACAAACATAAGCTTCAAAAAAACATACATTTACAATGTTTAGAAGATCTGTTACATTGGGTCTATCTAGGCTATTGCATCTAGCTGCCATGGCAGCTGACCTTCTGGAGACATGAAATATGAACATAAAGTTTCACGTAAAGCAGCACCACTCCTGCTGCCCCGAGTGGATGTCATTTCAGCTCCTGTCATGGCCTGATTGGCAAGGGTGTCCTCAAATTGGAAACCGTCATGCTCTCTAATAAAATTATGGAGAGCACAAATAGCTTTCACTGCCTGTATAGCGTGTTGCATCTTTAGATATATTGGTGTGTGCAACAAACGCCATTTGTTGGCCAGTATGCCAAAAGCACATTCAACAACTCTCCTGGCCCGAGTGAGTCTGTAATTGAACACTCTTTTTTCTTGGCTCAAAGAGTGGCTTGAATAGGGTCTGAGAAGGTGTTCCCCTAGCGCAAAAGCTTCATCAGCCACAAACACATACGGCATTGCAGGCCCAATCGTTCCAGGGAGTGGTGTATTGGCTGGTAGTGCCAGCCTATTTTCTTGCAGAAGATGCCCTAAGGTTGAGTGGGTAAATATACTAGAGTCTGAGCTTCTGCCATAGGACCCTATATCAACATATATAAAACGGTAATTGGCATCTGCCATTGCAAAAAGCACAAAAGAAAAATATTTTTTATAGTTATAAAAGCTGCTGCCACTGCCTACTGGCTTCTGGATGCGTATATGTTTTCCGTCAATAGCACCCACGCAATTTGGAAAATTGCACTGCTGCCAGAAGATATCTGCTATCTTTGCCCATTCATCAGTTGTAGGTTTCGGGAAGACAACCTCTTTAAGAACGTCCCAAATGATGGAACACGTGTCCCGGATTAGGTAGCTAGCAGTTGATTTCCCAATCAAGAACTGATAATGTAAACTAGAAATGGAGTGTCCAGTTGCCAGGTATCTGAAATTAAAACAAAAATATTTTTTCATTGTTTTGCAGTAAAAGCTTTGCAAACCAGATGGCGGAGCGCAAAGGATAGTTTTAATAGTCATTTGAAAAAGGAAAAGAGTATGAGAAGTGGTTCAGGTGCAATGTCTTTCAAACCATACTCCTATGCGAAAGACCTTGAGTTTTTGAGACCTATTCTGGAGATGCGAAGGTAATTATTTTAAAAAGGATATTATGATTCTGTGTTTCTGTGCAATTATTACCCACACACCCTAAAAAAAATGGTCTGTTTTGTTGTGATTTGCAGCACAGACACCTGCTGGGAGGATGAACCTGCAGAAGAAGAATCATCAGTGCAAACACAGGAGCCTACAAACCCACAATCTCCAAATCAGGAAATTGCAGAGATACCTGGAGAAGAGGAACAGGAGGAGGGGGCTGCTGCACCATTGCGCACTACTAAAAGGGGGGGTGCCACCAAACGGCAAATTCAGAAAGAGTCTGATAAAATGTACAGTTTATTAAAAGATCTGTCAGATCGTTTCACAGGGCAATTGACACTCTCACAACAATTTGCCAATACCCTGGTGCCCTATTTTGATCAGGTGCCCGATGCTATGAAAATGGATATGCAAATTTCTGTCATGCAGACCATAAAATCATATATCCCCAGTCCCCAAAATATTTATCACACAGACAGAAGTCTTCCAATGCAACCAACACAGACAACCAATTATGCTTCTTGGCAAAATCCCCCTTTATCTTACCAGATGCCTAGGCACCAAACTTACAGAGCTGAAAATCCTTACGAATCTAGACAAACACTTTGACGGCTTGACCACCACCAACCTCCTCTACCTCCACCATCTGCACTTGGGCCACCAGGATCAGGTTTTGGAGCACCAGATGTGGGCAATAGGGGTCCACCTTACCATTTCCAAAATGTCCCAAGTGTTGCTCAGGAGCAGCAGTAATGTAGAAAGTGCTCCTTGTTTGTCATCCCAGCAACCTGAATCATGCCAAGACCCATTTAATTATCATACTTTATAATTTAAAATGCTAGTTATGTTTTTGTTATATTTGTAAAAAACATATGGTGGAAACCTAACTGAACTCATTTGTCTATTGAAATTGCGATGAGCCTAATACTTCGTTACTTATTTTGTTATCGGAACATTGTTCTTTTGAAAGAATGAAGCAATTCTACACATTATGTTTGTGTTCAAAATTACAATTAAAATCATATTTAAATTATTTTGTGGAAATATAAACTTTGTGTGCCTGTTCATTTGATTAACACTTTGTGTGTTAAAGTCTAAAAGCAAAAAGTTTACATTTACCTTAATGTAATTATTAGCCTTTCAACTGGTGGAATACAATCCCTGAAAGATGTGTTCTGACGTTGCAGCTTGCTGCTGAGTAAACCAAGCAAAACATCAAAACTGTGTGGGCAAAAAAGGACATTGAGAAAACCACAAGCACAATGTCACCTAGACAAGCACCTACATTGAGCCTATTTAGTCATTCGATTTCACTTTAAAAATTTGTTTAGGGGTTAAGACTAACCCTAACCCTACTTTAAATCCTAACCCTAACCCTACTTTAAATTCTAACCCTACTTTAAATCCTAACCCTAACCCTACTTTAAATCCTAACCCTACTTTAAATCCTAACCCTAACCCTACTTTAAATCCTAACCCTACTTTAAATCCTAACCCTACTTTAAATCCTAACCCTAACCCTACTTTAAATCCTAACCCTAACCCTACTTTAAATCCTAACCCTAACCCGACTTTAAATCCTAACCCTACTTTAAATCCTAACCCTAACCCTATTTTAAATTCTAACCCTAACCCGACTTTAAATCCTAACCCTAACCCGACTTTAAATTCTAACCCTACTTTAAATCCTAACCCTAACCCTACTTTAAATCCTAACCCTAACCCTACTTTAAATCCTAACCCTAACCCTACTTTAAATCCTAACCCTAACCCTACTTTAAATCCTAACCCTAACCCTACTTTAAATCCTAACCCTACTTTAAATCCTAACCCTAACCCTACTTTAAATCCTAACCCTAACCCTACTTTAAATCCTAACCCTAACCCGACTTTAAATCCTAACCCTACTTTAAATCCTAACCCTAACCCTATTTTAAATTCTAACCCTAACCCGACTTTAAATCCTAACCCTAACCCGACTTTAAATTCTAACCCTACTTTAAATCCTAACCCTAACCCTACTTTAAATCCTAACCCTAACCCTACTTTAAATCCTAACCCTAACCCTACTTTAAATCCTAACCCTAACCCTACTTTAAATCCTAACCCTAACCCGACTTTAAATCCTAACCCTAACCCGACTTTAAATCCTAACCCTAACCCGACTTTAAATCCTAACCCTAACCCGACTTTGAAACCTAAACGAACTCTAAACAAGATTATGGCTAGGTAATGGTACTAAATCAAGAACTCACCTTTTAATAGACATACGTGTGTAATCCATAAACTTGTCTTCATGGGCTCGGAGGTCGTTGTAAATTATCCAGAATTGACCTCTCTGCTCCCTATTGGCAATCACTGGATGCACCCAAAATCTTCGTTTTCTCCTTTGTTCTTCTTCTTCAGCTTCCTCTTCAAGCAAAACTGCAGCAGCAGCTGTGGCTACTGCTAGAAAAAAGGACATTGAAGCCAGGATAATCTAAGCACCAAAAGACAGCAAGACTAGGGAGGAAGCAGGAAGTACTAATGTCAGCTGACATTCTGTGATATAAGCAGTGATGTTTTCCAATTGGTTCTTTATAAAATGCATAAATGAAAACCGCAAAACGCAAAACGCGGCAAAAACGCCGCAAAACGCGTCAAAAACGCATGTTAAAAAACGCGGCAAGCATGAAAAAAAAACCTCCAAAAACGCTCAAAAGCAACATGCATAGGTGTGAATCGAGCCTGACTCCTCATCCTTCTCCAGTCCCCTTGGAATGCATCTGTTTAATCCCCTTCTACCCTCATACCAGCACAAATCCTATGTAGAGCTGCCTCTGTGGGATGGCACCAAGACCTTAGGCTTCTAAAACTGGGTTTTGGCCTTGTCCCTCTCACACTGAGATGTATCCAGATTCTTAATCTTGTGATATGTACGGTAGATGTTGTTTATAAAAATATTTGAAATTTTTGATATTGAGGAACATTTTTCAAGATTGACTATTTTTCTTAGCTCAACAACCTTTAATATTTGGTTACCTGTGACATTTTGCACTAAAACTGGTTATACATTATACAATTTTCTTATACAATTCATCTTTAGATTTACCAAAACCATATGAGGTGACAGCTAAACACTTTCAATTTCTATGCAAACAGCCAGGCCTTTGCACTACTTAATTGAAGGTAAATCTAAATGAAATAGAAACAGAAAATTGTATAATGTATGGCCAGTCTTAGTCAATGATCTGTGAAGGCTTTGGGTGATCTGGCTCAGGTCAGCCTCATGTGCCCTGGGTGTAAAACCATTGAAAATACTTCAATTATCGCTTCATTGGAGAATTCAATTTCAAGGAGCTCACTTTCACTCTTAGGCTCGATTCACACCTATGCATGTTGCTTTTGAGCGTTTTTGGAGGTTTTTTTTTCATGCTTGCCACGTTTTTGAGCAGCGTTTTTGCGGCGTTTTTTGCCGCGATTTGCGTTTTGCGTTTTTTTTTTTTCATTTTTTTTTACAGTCTTAAAAAAAAAAAATCACAAAAAAAAAAAAAAAAACGGCAAAAACGCACCAAAAACGGTGCAAAAATGGTGCACTTGCGTTGCTTGTCCATTGAAATCCATTACATGCAAAACGCTGCTTTTTGCATGAAAAAAAGTCCCCGACCCTTTCCAAAAATGCAGAGAAACAAAAAAGCATTGATGTGAACATGTTCCATAGGAACCCATGTTAAAAAATTCCCATGCATTTCTGCAAAATGCATCAAAAAATGCGCTAGTGTGAATGGAGCCTTATGCCCCGTACACACGGTCGGATTTTCCGATGGAAAATGTGTGATAGGACCTTGTTGTCGGAAATTCCGACCGTGTGTAGGCACCATCACACATTTTCCATCGGATTTTCCGAGACACAAAGTTTGAAAGCAGGATATAAAATTTTCCGACAACAAAATTCATTGTCGGAAATTCCGATCGTGTGTACACAAATCCGATGGACAAAGTGCCACACATGCTCAGAATAAATAAAGAGATGAAAGCTATTGGCCACTGCCCTGTTTATAGTCCCAACGTACGTGTTTTATGTCACCGCGTTCAGAATGATCGGATTTTCCGACAACTTTGTGTGACCGTGTGTATGCAAGACAAGTTTGAGCCAACATCCGTCAGAAAAAATCCTAGGATTTTGTTGTTGGAATGTCCGATCAATGTCGGACCGTGTGTACGGGGCATTATTTGCCAAAATGTCCAATTTTGCAAGCTTGAACAGAAAGTCAATGTGCAAGATGACGCTGACAACCCACATCAAATACTAACGGTTGTTGCAATTTCACTCTGCTAAGCAAACTATTGTGCCTTCCTATCATGACACCTCACCTGCACTGTCACGTTCTCAATCACTTCATTGATCGCATTGAATCTATTTTTCGAAGTTGCCTTGTTACAAGGGAATGTATCCAGCAATGATGTAACTATTACTGGAGTTCTTTTTCATGATGCGTGACAAAAACTGGGAAGAGTTAATCCGGTGTCACTACTTCCGTCAGTAGCAATAGCAAACCAGCCATCTTCTGTATCCGACAATGCATCAGAAACAATTTTATATGCAGAAAAACCAATAAAAAGACTTCTATTATCTCTTTAGATTGACTTCTCCAATGAAGCAATCTCCAGCAGCTCACTTTCACTTTGTTTGCTAAAATGTCCAATCTTACAAGCTTGATAAAGTGTATGTGCAAGATCACACGGACAAATACTAAAAGTGGTTTCAATTTCACTGCTAATGATACTATTATGCCTTCCTATTATGGCACCTGAACTGTCATTGCTGTACGCTACACTTTATTTATTTTTTTTTCCCCAATTAAGGCCTTTCTCAATCGATTTATTGATAGCGTTGAATATATTTTCGGCAGTTGCCTCGTTACAGGGGAACATAACCTGCAATGATGTAACAATATTCATGATGCGTGAAAAAAATAGGGAAAAGTTTATTCTGTCACTACTTCCATCGGTAGCAATAGCAAACCAGCCATTTTTTTTCCCCCTGTCGGCACACCACTCCAGTGTGAAAGCCCTCGTGGCTTTCACATTGGAGAGAGAGCAGCTCTTTCAGGGCGCTTTGCAGGCGCTATTTTTAGCGTTATAGTGCCTGCAAAGCGCCCCAGTGTGAAAGGGGTCTAAGATGAACATTTTTCTCAGCTGAAAAGTTTGATATTTTCTATTGAGAATAAAAAATGGTTGAGATTTGGAAACCATTGCATTCTGCTTTATGTGCACATAACATACCAAGTTTTCAGGATATTGGGTTGTAGTTTCTCAGGTTTGACCATTAATGGACCAAAGTGTTAAACTTTTTGTTGTGCTAAAATTAAAACATTTATCAAATGTTATAACACTCAGTGTGTAGTGGTAAACCACCATCATAGCTTAAGGTTCTTTTCGTCTGTAAAATTTTTTGGGCAACTGTTAGATATTCTATACTGTACTTAGCAAGTTCTAAAGGAAAATTTTGTCAGCCATTCAGCATTTTTTTTATTTTTGGTTGCTTTTAATTGTGCTAAAGTATGAGAACCTTTGAGTTATCTTCCTCAGCCAGTGCACTCTCAATGAGCTTCTCAATGATTTCCTGTTCAAGCAATATTTGTTCAGGCAATCCGATTTCTTATTCAGACAATATCTGAATGTCAAGAGACAGTTCAGAAGAAGCTAAAGACCCCTTTCACAATGTGCCCCCCCCCCCCCAGGCGTCAGCTGTAAAGCGGCGCTATTTTAAGTGAATTGAGCTGCTTTTTCAGGGCGCTCTGCAGGCGCTATTTTTAACGCTATAGCGCCTCGGTGTGAAAGGGGTCCAAGTCACTGTTTTCACTCTCCTGTATGGCTACATGTAGAATGCCACACAGATGCAATATCCAAATATTCAAAGAACTTCCTAAGTGCAATATAGAATATCTGTGTGGCATTCTACATGTAGCCATACAGGAGAGTTAAAAGAACAGTGACTTAGACCCTTTTCACACTGAGGCGCTTTAGCATTAAAAATAGCGCCAGCAGAGCGCCCTGAAAAAGCTGCTCCATTCACTCCAGTACACTGGAGCGGTTAGTTGGCAGGGCATCAGAAAGTCCTGCCAGCAGCTTCTTTGGAGAGGTGAACTAACCGCTTCTCCCCATTGAAATCAATGGGGCTGCACTGCTATACCACCGGCAAAACGCCGTAGTGTTTTTCGGGTGGATTTAACCCCTTTTCAGCCGCTAGCGGGGGTTAAAATAGCGACGCTTTACTGCTGACACCTGGGACAGCACAGTGTGAAAGGAGTCTTTAGCTACTCTGTTCTTGATGCCCTGTGTTGCTATAGTACACAATAGCTGTATCTGTAAGGACTGAGCTGCTGAACAGCAAGAATTCCATAAGGCTAAGGCTAGGTTCACACTAGTGCAAATTGGATGCAGATTTCCCTGCATCCAATTTGCATGATCGGAGATTGTGGGAGCGGGTTCACACATCTCCGTGGTGGCTACAGAGTGGCTTGGACAGGAGTCCTGTGCATCTTTGGCTGAGTTTCAGGGATGACTTCAGGCACAAATTCAGCCCCCAGTTTGTCCTGGACACTGTGAACAGGGAAGCACCAGACCCCTGCTGTGAGCCGCATCCGCAAGCAGTGTGAACCCAGCCTAAGTCACACAGATATAACTGTTAAGCAGGTCACCAATGTATGGCAGCAGCTATAGAGAACAGCTGCAACCATTGTTTCGACAATCTACATTCTTAGCCAGGCACCTTCATACAGAAATACTGTATTTTGTACAGTTGCGCTTCAAAAATATTTCCTATTGCACTATGTTTAAGGTGGAACCATGCAAAATCCAAAATCCCTACATCTATAGACAACAGGGATCAAACACTAACCTCTCTCTATCCCTGTAAAGAAAATATGAGTAAACATAACTTTTTTGGAAGCTGGTCTGACCTGCTGCGACCCAATCTCCACAGCAGAAGCTCTGCAGAAGACACAAGCTGCTGTGAAATGAATGGGACATGACATCCCCCTCAGAGTTACTATGGGGCTTCTGTTGCCTGTCTCCTCTACACCTGTCTACATAGAGAAGCCACAGCTGACAGCTCAGCATGGGATCCGGTAAGAGCGGGTCAGATTGGCTTCCAAAAAGATATGTATATCTTTACAGAGATAGATAGGTTAGTGTTCGATTCCCTGGTGTCTATAGATGCAGGCATTTTAGATTTTATAATACACACTGTGTCAGGATGCGCGCTTGTCACTATATATGTATTGTATTAGGGTCTTTTGTATTTTTTTGACTAACACTAGCAGCTGCACCTAATATTTCATTTTATCTAATTTGTCTGGTTAGCGCAAAAGTTCTTCTTTCTTTATATTTTAGATTTTACATTGACTTCAACTTTAATGCAAATCTTGCACTTTTTGGTGCCTGAAGTGATTTATTTATATTTGATTTATTTTATTTTTTGTACTCGGACATGTTAATTCAGGCTGCTTGTATCAAACAGTGTGTGAAGATAAAAGCACTTGGGGAAAATGTTATAGCAATCTTCACTACTACTGTCTGTGATGGCTGCTATTTTTTCTGTAGCTGGTAAATAGTTTATTCTCATTTAAGTTGATTTTTTTTGGCACTGTATCTGCCTTGTGAAAGTTTGTTACTATTTATACATTTTGCACTTTATTGCCCTGTGAGTTGTTGCTACTGTAATCTGAAATGTTTTTTTTTGTTTTGTTTTTTTTTTTATTTATGACCATTTTGACAATGTTTGTTAAAAATTTAAAATGGACAAAATAAAATATTTTTCAAATATACAAGGTTTGGTTCTTCTGTCTTGGTGTAGTTCTTGGAAGGTGTTCTTACTAGAATACTGAGTTTTTGGATAGATTAAGCTTTTGGTAACAACACCCGGAAGCTGGTTGGTTTCTAAGCAGAGCTGCATCAGATTTTGTACCATCCAGTTTGTTACTAAACCCCCTTTAGGAGGTAAACCATCTCATGGATGGTGTGATAAACAGCACCATGGGCTACGAAAAGAAAGGAGGTAGATTTTCTCTACATCTTTTGTGATGCCTATTTTGGAGGATTTATTCCACTGTCCTATTTTTACAATGGGAGATACACTACCCTACATTCTACGGGCCTCTGTACAATGCCCTATGTCTTAGACCTGCTGTACATACTACAGTCCTCTGTAAAATGCCCCATCAACATTTCCTATTTAACATTACCACATTCTCCACTATGCAAGCTATATCAATCCGACGAGCAGCAGAGCCAAGGGACTCTGTTGTGGGCACCTGATGGCATCTGGTGGCAAGTGCGACTCAGGGATCCCACTGATTCTGCATTATGGTGAGTTGAACTATTTTATATTGCAATGTAATAGAAATAATGCACTTCAATGATCACGGCACCATGGTTGGTATGGTGTCTGGATGACTGCATACTTGCCAACAGCCTAAATATATATATATATATATATATATATATATATATATATATATATATATATATATATATATATATATATAATTATATATAATTTTTTGCCCCGGTAAAATCCCGATTTTGGGACCCCTGTCCCGATCAATTTTCTAGGATTTTGTCTGTCCTGGGAAAATCGGGAATGTTTTAGGGAAAAACATTCCCCCTCCCCTTGTGTTCAGTGGAGAGGGGAGGGATTGGCTGCCTCTCTCCACTGAACACACGAGAAAACCGGGAACTGTAGTTGTCGCACTGCTGGGGGACACAGATCGCTCTGTAAGGAGGGCTCAGCTGCTGCTGCCAGGAACACTGAAGTAAGGTGGGCTCTGTTGCTTGGGGCACAGATCACTCTGTAAGGAGGGCTGCCAGCTGCTGGTGACACTAATGTAAGGAGGGCATTGTTGCTGGGGGACACAGATCTGTAAGGAGGGCTCCGCTGCCAGGGACACTAGATGTAAAGGAGGGCTCAGCTGCTGGGGACACCAGATGTAAGGAGGGGCTCTGCTGCCAGGGACACAGATTTATATGGAGGGCCTCTGCTTCTAGGGATACCTGATGCAAGGACAGACTCTGTTGGGGGCACCTGTTGGCAGGCGACGTGGCAGGTGACACACTCAGGGGTCCCACTGATTCTGCTTTATGGTGAGTTGAATGATTTCATTCTATATTACAATGTAATAACAGAAATAATGCGCTTCAATTATACTGACGCCATAACAACCACGGTGCCGGGATGATTGAAGCGCTAACACCAGGTGTTTGGAGTATCTTTAGCTGCTAAGTGTTAAAATCTGGAAAGCACATCTATTGTGGTGTAGGATCTGGGGCTGCCGTCCCTCCATCCCTTTCCCGCTCCACCCCTCATTCATCTCACGCTAACCACACCCCCTTTGAGCCACGCCCATTATTTGCGTAAACCACGCCCATTTTTGGTGCTGCGCGCGCCGGCATCTCTGCTTTTCTATGTCACACCCACAAACGCATGCCCCGTCCCCTAATTATAATGTGACTCTGCCTACGGCCAAAAAAAGTGTCCCTAAAAATTTTTTTGCAATGTTGGCAACTATGGAGTCACATCAATGGGTGTACAGCTCAGCTCTATAGAAAGGGAGTCTTGCAGAAGGATGAGTGCCGTGGGAAAATTTTAATGAGAAAGGCAATTGAGCAGAGTGGTTAGAGGAGTACTTGGAGCACCAAGATGGCCGCCGACCTCCAGGACCAGGCCGAAGCCGCGGACTTTCCTATCGGCTGTATCCGGCCGGGTGAGTGCCGTTGCCAGTAAGGGATGTAGACTCTGCGCGGTGCGTGGGAGAGAGGGAGAGCTGTTACTCACTGTGTCCCAGGGGTTAGGAAGGGGAGATCCACTCTAGGTCGGTGCCCGGCTCTTAGATGGTACAGGTCGGAGGCTCCAAGTAAGCGGTAGGCCGCAAGATGGTGTTAGGCCTCCGTGTATCAGAGCAGAGGGATCGGGCTCACCGGCTTTTAGATATTAAAACAATAATTAGCCATGGAAGTTTCGGTTAGACCAATGATTATAGACTATCACCATAAAATGCACAATTACAAGTCCAGGGAACATCCGCACAGTTGTTAATAGGAGGAAGATCTCTAGAATGATTATTGAGTTGTTTCAAAAAGAAGTGAATAAATGGAATAAAAGCGTGATGTGCTAAGGAAAAGCTCAATAACATGATTAGCATTACAATGAGCACGTGCCCGATGTCTATTCCATATTTAAGAATGTGTCTGCGCCCGTACGCGCAACGATTCTGCGAATCCGGCGCAAGTCGACAGCTGTTTTCTATTTGTTTAAGCATGTGCCATGTCACAATAATTGTTCCTGCACGTGCAAATGCGCCAACATTTTCGTAAATCGGCCCCAAGCATTTCAGTCATCATCATGGGTAGGTACCCTAGGTGCCTAAAGTTTTGAAGAAACTTTAAAAAAGGTTGGTAAACATTGGTGGGGGGGGGGAGGGGGGGTAATTTTGTTAGGAGTCTTTGCAAAGGGGAATCATTCTGAATTTGAGACAAATTAGGATTAAACATCGAGTTTGACCTGAACCGTTTTATTTTGGTTACTTTAGGGATCCACTTCCCTCTCTCTGTATATTTAATATTTTTGAAGTTTCTTATAATGTATTGAATATTTTAATATCATGTGTATTACTAAATTACTAATATATTTTACATTTGATGTTTGTAGTTTAAAAAAAAAAAAAAAAAAAAAAAAACTTTACCGGATGCCCGCGGGTGATGTGATATAGTCAATTGTATTCCTAATTTAGTGAATATTTGTAGCGATGCAGCTGTGCTGACGCTGCTTGTTTAATATTTTGTTTCAAATTTTCTGCTGTATGCCGTAACGATGAGTGACCCCCCCCCCCAAACTGTGGAGTATTCTCTACTTCTGGGACAGAGTTTATTCGAATCACGCAGCCACAGAGAAGGCATCAGTATTTCTATCACAACGTTCTCTCTTTAAATAGATCTGGGTGACATCGTGATTCGGCCCCGCTGATGAAGTCCTATAGGACGTAACGCATATGGGAGGAGGAGTCAAGCTCTGTTGACGTCACCCACTGCCATCTTAATTGATTGTGTACTGCGGAGAGTCACTCGCCGTTTTAAATAAGGCTTCATTCAAGATGGAATAAATTGTAAGTGCGTTTCTTAATAAATCGATTTGATTATACTAACAGAGAGCACTTAGATTGTGTGTTTTTCAATGTTTTATGACCTCGGGATGACGATTACCATCTGAGGAGGTCCTGTGACAGGGTATCATCCACTGGTTTCATCTCCCCCTGTGAGTGGGAAAACTGCTCTTTTGGACCTATCTGTGGCTACAGAAGTCAATATATTAAGGTGAGTGAAGCACTATAATGCCCCGTACACACGATCAGACATTGATCGGACATTCCGACAACAAAATCCATGGATTTTTTTCTATGGATGTTGGCTCAAACTTGTCTTGCATACACACGGTCACACAAAGTTGTCGGAAAATCTGATCGTTCTGAACGCGGTGACGTAAAACACGTACGTTGGGACTATAAACGGGGCAGTAGCCAATAGCTTTTTATTCTGAGCATGCATGGCACTTTGTGCGTTGGATTTGTGTACACACGATCGGAATTTCCGACAACAGATTTTGTTGTCGGAAAATTTTATAGCAAGCGCTCAAACTTTGTGTGTCGGAAATTCCGATGGAAAATGTGTGATGGAGCCCACACACGGTCGGAATTTCCGACAACAAGGTCCTATCACACATTTTCCGTCCTAAAATCTGACCGTGTGTACGGGGCATAAGTGTTGGTGGTGGGCTCATTTGCTCAAGGAATCTGGTGTATCCTGGGAATTTTAAGCACAGGGGAGTCTTCTTATTCATTCCTTCTCATTTGTCACTTTCATCTAAATATGGACATTCTGTAATTAGTATATATGTGCTGCACCATTGTTATTTGTTGAATTTCCTAGGTGTTCAGCTTGCGTAACTTTAATTTTTAACGTATTTATTTTACGTAGTTCAGTAAGGTTGTGCTGATTGTACATTTTTTACATAGTTGGGAATAGAGGTGATACTTACACTTTTAAATGTGCTCTTTATTCCTTTTTTCCAGATTTAATACCGACATCTGCGACTGCCACACAAAGATCACCCACTGTTCCAACATCCAAGTATTTTCAAGGAGTACCTATTTGATATAAAACATATGTAGCACCCTCTAGGTTGCTAGACAGGTGTAAATAAAGTTTTTTCGCAAAGTAGGAACATTTAGGCAGGCCTAAGCTGGTAAGCTAGGCCCATTTGTTTTGATCTGGGTTGGGAGTGGCCCAGTGTAGAGCTGGTGACTCACAAGCAACATCATTAAGACCTCCCATTTCTTTCCAGAATGTTCTTGTACTTTCTGGAAAGAGAAGTGGAGCTGTTTGTGGTGTTTTAAGGAGTCTTGACCCATCCCCAACTTGAATTGGCAGGCGGCAGGCCTCCTTAAATACCTAGGGTCAGCCCAGCTGGGGAGGAGTTGTTCAAGAGGAAGCTGGAGATGGAGTACTAGGCTGTCTGTGGCCTTTTAGGGAGCTCCCCAGTCTAGGGAGGGGACCTTGGGCCTGGGCTCGGGTGTGGATGGGACCCTCTGAGAACACGTGGAGGTGTCCTGGACTGGAGGCATGGGAGCATGGAGAGAACAGTTGGAGACAGCACTGCCAGGAAAGTATCCAGGGAACAACAGCAGGTCGCAGCCGGGAGGGCTGGTGAGAGATGCAGTCAGGAAGACTGAGGAGGCACGCCTGAGAAAACAGTCTTGGATGGGTGCAGAACCAGAAGAGAGGACTGTAAAGCATGGGCAGGAGAGAGAGGCAGCTGCATCCATGAGGTCTGGCAGGGCCTGAAGAGGTGGTGCTGGGAGCAGTAGCCACGTGTAAGACAGCTAGCACCAAGGACTATCATATTTTGCTACACCATAGGGATCCTTGGTCCCTACCTGCAAAGGGAACTTGCGAGGCCTGGCTGAGCCAGTGTCAGGCCTAAACCTGTGCTAGTTGGTCCTGGAAGTACAAGCAAGCGATGTGCTGGAGGTGTTGAGGAGAAATAGTCTGCAAGCAAGTGTTGTGCTGGAGTGAAGACTGGAGTATATATAGTTGGTCCCATGTAAATATTCTGCAATTCAGTGGGCATCCCATATTCCCTTACCCCATCCAAGTTAATTCCCCTCAATAAAAAAACAAAACCAAGTGCATGGACTGTTTTCGGTCTAAAGAATGACTGGAAATTGTGGTGACTACAGGACAGGGTGCCTACAACATTCAGCAGCCCTTACGGGGGTACCGCTGCACAAATATACAATGTTGATCATGGATGACATGTACTTTTTTGTGTTTATACTGTGCAGACAGCGTTGCCCATAAAAAAATAAAAATAAAATAAAAATATGTCTAAATTATTTAGCACCTTCACTTGCGATTGGCCTCTTGTTTTGCTGTGACGCCTGCTTCCCCACATGTTCCTGTGCTTTGCTGCTTATGTCCATCCCTACACACAGGCAGTTTGTCATGGCCTTAGACTGACGGCTGTGGCAGAAGGCTCCCACTGGCACTGCTCCTATCGATTTGCCAGGTGAGGTGAGTGAAATTTATCTCGCAAACTACAACTTGAATGTAATTTTTATCATTTAGTTATCATTGGTGTTGTCTTGCTTGGGGATTCTATTAACTTTCAAATGTTGGCTTCATTCAGAGATGGTAATAAAAACATTTATTTTTATACGAACTAAGATTGTGGATGAGATGTTATGAAGCTGGTGCACTGTGCATCTCCAGCAGCTTGGCAATCTATCCAATTATTATAGAAAGACAGTCTCAGAACACAGCATGCTAAGCATTAAGGGCTATGCATTCCATATCTATACAATTTCCCTCCACAAAAAAATTTAACCTCTGAGGACCAGACATTTCTAACGTTAAATAGGTAAATCTACCCTCTGCCCGGCCCCAAGTACCCATCCTAACCCTGCGGCGTTTCTCAATCTAGTCAATAGGGAGCTAGAGAAACTTAAGATTGACACCAAGAACCCCATGAATTTTATATCCGCATTAAAACAACGTTTAGACAACAACGTTTAGACAACAACTCAATTACCATTAAAGCCTCTGATAAGGGCGGTGGACAACGAAAATTATATCGATATGTGCAATCAAATACTGAGAAACTTGAACTGGTCCTGCCGGATGCCGGGCAGTATTGTTGATAAATTTATTAGGGACTCTTACACTTTGGTTGATACTGCCTTCTCCAACAATACAATAACTAAACAACTTTGGAACTACATTAGAAATGACTTCCCTCGAGTGCCCACTTTTTATGCACTGCCAAAAGTCCATAAGAATGAAAAAAACCTTCCAGGTAGACCCATCATCTCTGGGGTAGGGGCAATCAGTGAGAACGCCAGTAGACTGATTGATGACTGTTTAAAACCTTTTGTGATGGCATTACCCTCCTTTGCAAAGGACACCTCACATTTTTTTACAGATCTTAGATAACCTACTCGTTCCTGATGACGTAACTTTGGTTACAGTGGACTTTGAAGTGCTTTATAGCTCTATCCCACATGGCAAGGGTATAGTAGCTATCAAGCACGTTCTGCAGAGGGATAGAGACATAGATCCAGTGTATAGTGAATTTATCATCTCATTACTGGAATTCATCCTCAAGCACAACGTGTTTGTGTTCAATGGCTCCCACTACCTCCAGGTGCAGTTAAAGCGACGCAGTGCTGAATCGCAAAAAGTGCTCTGGTCTTTGGTCAGCCAAATGGTCCAGGGCTGAAGTGGTTAAAACATTTCTACTTATAATCACAACTTTTATATTTTTACCTTATAACAAAGTTATTAGGTCAGCAAATACTAATTATAATCATCTCTGTGACTTACCATATCATACATAATTCAAATGACATCACCATATAGGTACTTTTAAAATATTTCTGACTTGCACAAACTTCAAATCTTTTCCATGTGTTGAACTGAACTTTGAACAGTTTCAATGGATGTTTAGATAGTTTAGCTGTATACACAACTCCTAAAATCTAGCACAATGAGTTGTGTTTAGCCAAGGTTTATTCCTATGTGATAATAGTCTGTATAACCCTTTTTCCTATGGCTGTTTTTGTAGGTTTTAATTTACCCACCAAGATAGGTACACATGTTTTGTGAAATGGGACGTTATTGTTCCCGCAAGTCTGTTTCAATGGGTCGTATAAATTAGTCTCCTAATTCTGATGGGAGGGGAAGTGTTCTTTTGGGAGCAAAATGTATTATTTCTTTATCATAATTACAACAACCCCCCCCCCCCCCGGTGAAAAGTTCAAATGCCGTATCCGTTTGAAACATTTTACCGATGCAGAATATTGAAGAAATAAGGCTTCATTTGGGTCTTGTAAGTCTAGTTAGGGCAAGTAAGGGTGTAGACATTTGCAGATAGGTGTAATTCCTTGGGAGAAAGACGGGTTTGTGATCAATGTGTGCATCTCAGGGCCGTCATCTGTAGGTTGGCGGGAAATGGATTACTCCGGTTTACCTTTGGTCTTGGCCGTCCTAGTGGGTTTGTCCATGTAGACTGGCCATCAGTGGTGTCCCTGGATCCCCCACACGGTTCCTTCTCTGGATGTCTCACAGATGTTGGACTCTTGCTTCTGTTGACCGATTCATGGACATCTTAGTCCTGTAAAAGGAAAATGGATTCCATGAGAAAAGATGTATATATTTTTTTTTTTACATGATCTGTGTTTGAAATCTCAGTGTCAAACTAGTATCCTGGGCTTCCTCTTTATTCCATTGTCATCAGTCCTTTATCTCAACACTCTGGATGGCAAGACAATGTATGAAACTTTTGCTATGGGAGAAAGAGCTCTAGGGCTCATTAACATGAGAACATTCATTTATAGCTATGGATACCAGACATTTACAACTGACTTACACTCTTCAGAACCATTTTTGAGCTTAATTGTAGCGGTTCTGGAATAATAAAATCATCCAAACATTTCAGTTTTACAGGTGACAACTTACTGTCAGTAATAAAAGATTATTTTGGTGTTCTTTTGTAACCATTCTAGTTCATTTTGCATTGTCATTATAGACTCGTGATAACGATCTGACTTGTCATTGGTCTCCTATATATTTTTAGTGAGCTCACGTTCCCTTTCTTTTAAAACGGGACTGGGACCCCAAGATTTCCTTCCCCTGTTGCATATTTTGACATTTAAACTCTTTATAAAAATACAGCAGGACAGGGCATAGTTCCAAAAGAATGTGATTAAGCCTTATTTATTCCCTTGTCTCAGAGAAGCGGTCTGTGAGTTCATAGATTTGACCTTCCACGTTCCACACGTCCTTTAAGGTTTTTAATGTATGCTTCTAGATCAGTCTCAGTAGACAATCTTTTCCTGACATGATCCGCCATTTCAATTTTAGAAGTTATGTCCTGTACTTGTACCAATTTTGTCAGAGTATTCATACTACCACTAAGGGCTGACTCTTGATAATCCCTAGCAACATAAGATCCACTTTGACCAGACATTTTTGGGCAAACATTTTATTTAATTTTTTTCAAAAATGAATAATTTCATGCAAAATATTATTTATGTCACCACAACTATGATTGATCCTGTACAAAATATCAAGGTTATCTCAGCAGTGCCTCCATATATATGTTGTGCTTATTAAGGAAAGTTTTCCTGCACAGTATTTATAACTAAGTAATTAACAATATTTTTAAGATACAAATTCAATCCATTATGACCACAGTCTAAAAATGATGAAATTTATTCACCAGACATGTAATCATACAAAAATAATTACAAATATTGATTGACATAAACAAACGTTACACAAAAATTAAAATACCAATTGCATTACATATAATCTTGAATATCAATTTGAAACACTCGCTAAATTGGAGTGTAGTACCTTTGATGTGATACAACAGTGATGAACTTCCCTGTAGATTCAATAACCTTGTAAAATGACAATTAGACAGAACGTCTATATTTCACAAATTCAACCGTTACTATACTGCAGGTAAGTAAGTGGTTAACAGCCTGAAATAAAATTGGACGTTTGTTATGTCATAAAATGGAAACTATTCAAAATGAAAAATATATATTGGAAATCGAATCTTTAGAGAAAAATCTACAAGGCGGTTATTGATTCGGGAGAAAAATTATCAATTGTAAAATACTCAATATATCAATCTTTAGGAGAACACAAATGAATACAAGATAAAATCAACACGACATAATTACCAGTTCCAAAATGGCTACTGGTTTGAATTGCTGGTTACCAGTTTTTAGAATGGCTGCCGTGGCTTTCAAGATGGATACTCTGAAAGAGGAATTACTTCTTGCGACCTCTGAGTTCCAAAGCATAAGGTGTTCAGGAATCTTCATGAATGTAAAAGTGTGAGTAGATGAATGGTGTATGTGTCTGCGTGTATGATTGATGGTAATCGTGTGTGTGTGTGTGTGTGTGCCTGAGTGTCCTTTCATGGCATCTTTCTTGCTTCTAAAAACAATCTCAGACAATAAGAGCATTAAGATTATAATATGTTCAGCCCAAAAGGTATGGCTTCTTTTCTATTGGTTATGAAAAATATAATGATTTACTTTGGTGAACTTCATGTAATATCACCTTCAACCACTAGGCATGTCTGAGAGCAGAAAAAATGTGTTCTGTACTATCTTTTAAATAAAAATGTTAAATTTTTACAATTTTCATAATATTTGTTGTCTCTCTCCCCCCTCCCCTTCCTTCTTTGGTCTCTTGCTCACAATCTCAGGCTTCCTCTTCCTTCCTCTTTTTTTTTTTCCTCTCCCACTCTTTCTTCTTCTTTTCCCACTCCCAGCTCACTATCTCTTTATCTCCCTTTCTCCTTCCCTCTCCTTTCCTCTTCAGTTTCTTGTCTCCTGCTCACATTCTTCGTTTTCGTATCCTAGTACACTAGTCTGATGTTCAGACCCATGCCATACTAATTATATCTTAATTCTTGTTTATTTGTAGTCCGTCCCAATAGTCCCCCGTGTCCACCCCCAGGGGGAACACCCGTGCTTTGTGGGTGTCTCAAAAATGCTGTCTGTTGCCCCTTTTGGCATTCATTGGTGAGTCATGTGATTTTTTTGGTTAAATACTCCAATACTATCATGCCTTTGGCAATATGATTATATTTTACAATTCTGTGTTACTGTAATCCTCGTTATATGTTTTATAGATGTTATGGTTGGACGCCTGCTGAGGAAGCTGCATTGGCCCCGAAACTGTTGAGGTCAACGTCTATACCCACATCAGTACGCCTCTACACATTCGTGGGGGTTTTTCAAATGTCAATTTTTAATGATATTGTTTCTATGTATTTTGTGTAACAATTACTATGCTGTTTTTGTTGTAATTTGTACCTTTTGTAACTATATAATAAATTGTATTTTTTATTTATGTCTTATCGTATATATTTGGGTACCGTAATAGTCCAAATCCCCCCTGGAGATCTAGGGCAATTTTTGGAGTAGCCCTTGCAAATTTCTCCTCCCTCTCTTTACTATATTACTATAGGATGATAGTACCCCTCAATGATTTACTTTGTTAATACTCTGTGGCAATACTTCCTTATTCATCAAGTGGGTGGATAACACACCCTGATCTTTGGATCAATCAGTCCTTTTCTGCCACTTATTTATCTGTTTAAGAATTTGCTTTTGATTTCTTTGACTGATCTTCAATTTGCACTTGTCTGATGTTTCTCTCCCATTATATAATCATTACTTGTATTTCTTTACCTTTGGGAACTCGGCAGGGGAGCCTGGACGCGTTCGTACTGAAAACCCCCATGCCCAGTACCTCTTCGACTATACTAATGTAGATCCAATTGATAATCCACGTACACTTAACATTATCAACCTCACATCGCACATTTTGAACCCCTGAGGAGG
Source organism: Aquarana catesbeiana (assembly GCF_042186555.1). Lineage (NCBI taxonomy): Eukaryota > Metazoa > Chordata > Amphibia > Anura > Ranidae > Aquarana > Aquarana catesbeiana. Next base: position 19,494,429 of record NC_133324.1, on the reverse strand, counting down.
AACAGGTCCTCCAACTGGGTTTGGGCTTTTGCCCTTCTGAATCCATTGACATTTACAAAACTATTAAGGATTTATATCTCTTTGCTCGAAATCTTACATATAGTTTCATTTTTGATCGAGATAGGAAAAAACCTCAACCTTGAGAAAGAATTGGCAGAGAGGACCAAGCATTTTACCATGGCGGAATTTAGGGCTCTGCATGACTTGATGCTCCACTATGATGAGGGAGCGGTCGATTCACCAGACCCCGGGGATAATACTGATCGACTCAAGTTGATTTCGTGTACATCTGTTCCCAATTCATCCCGAGTCGAACAAACCAAGACTGCAAATAAATTCAAACTCAAATCGCGATCATTTCCTGACCTCATGACATGTCCCTCAGTGTGGGCTTTTTTTTACATGAATTCATTAAATCCCTCAAAAAACAACACTGGCCATTATTGCCTTCTAATTTAACTAAAAAACAAAACAAGGCTGTTAGCCAACTCAAAAAAAACCTCGGAACTGATAATCAACAATCTGACAAGGGGGGTAATCTGGTACTTATGACGCACCAGCAATACCAAACCATGTGCATGAATGTACTACAAAATACTACTTGATATTCTCATATAAACCTTCATTGTAGAGTTTCGTAGATTAATTTTTGGGGCATTTTGGGAGGGCCTCATCGATGAGGACACATTCAAATTTATTAACACTCAGATGCCACGAACGCCAACCTTTTACACCTTACCTAAGACCCATAAAAACCTCAAGTCACCACCTGGTCGACCCATAGTCTGTGGCATTGGGTCATTGACCGAAAATGCCAGTAAACTAGTTGATGCTTTTCTTATGCCACATGTTCTAAGTTTGCCCTCATACATTAGGGATACCACAGATTTACTCAGACATATTGAGGGGGTCCAGATCCCTCCGGACGCCCTCCTCGTGGCTATTGATGTTGAGGCATTGTACTCGAGCATCCCCCACGAGCAGGGCGTCCAGATGGTTGGTACCTTCCTTATGGAACAAGATCACAATACTTGGCCTCTGAACAATTTTATTTTGAAACTTTTGGACTTTATACTTACCTAAAACGACTTTATTTACATGGACCAGCTCTATTTACAAATCCAAGGCATCGCCATGGGTACTTCTTGTGCCCCTTCCTACGCAAATCTATACTTAGGAGGGTGGGAAAGGTCGATTTTTGGAGATGAATCTCTACAACCCTTTTTGAACCATGTACTTTATTGGCACGTGTTCATAGATGACCTGCTGGTCATCAGGACGGGTACTGAACAACTGCTTATAGACTTTGTTGAACGTCTGAATACGAATCAATTTAATCTCCATTTTAGTTTCATTTACGATGACCACAGCATCTCCTTTTTGGATGTGAAAATTATTAAAAATTCTTCTGGTAAACTGACTACCGATCTCTATTGTAAGCCCACAGCGGGCAACATGCTTCTCCAAGCGTCCAGTTCCCATCCCCATCCTCTGATATGCAGTATTCCTTACGCTCAGTATTTGAGACGGAGACGGAACTGCACAGAGGACGGGGATTTCCACCTACAAGCAGATGCTTTACGTAAAGGTCTGCTGGCTCGGGGTTATAGTCGCACTAATTTAAGGAAGGCCTTCGCCCATACCAGACAATCTCTTCTATATGGCCCTCCCCGCACCGAGAGACCCCCCCCAGTTAAAATCATTACAAAATTCTCGATTCATCATAATCATCTTCGTAACCTCCTGACACAACACTGGCATTTACTTACCGAACACCATGTTTTAAAAAAAATATGTGAGGCCCTTTCCGGAACTGGTCTTTAGAAGAGCCACTTCCCTCAGGGACAAATTTACCAGCAGCCATTATAGGGCTCACCTACAATCTTTGGAGGGTCCTCGTGGCACCTTTAAATGTGACGACTGTCCACAATGTCCGTGGATACAGGAAGGACATAAATTTTACCCTCCCAAATGGAGAGATATTTTTCCCTTGACAACACGCCAACTGTGGCACTAGAGGGGTTGTATACCTGATGGTCTGTGCCTGCAAGGCCTTTTACGTAGGCAACACCATCAGGGAATTACGACAGAGGTTAGGTGATCACCTATATGTTTCCACCAATGGCAAGCTCACCACGGTGGGCCGCCACATAGGGATTGACCATAGGTTTAACTCTGAATGTATAAGATTTTTTTGGCCTGGAAGTGATTCCAGAAGACCCCAGAGGAGGCGATTGGGATTGTAAAATCCTAAGACGCAAATCAATTTGGATCGAACGGCTTAACGCCCTCACACCTCCTGGCCTCATATAAATATTTTTTATAACATCTCCAATTCCCTTTCCTCATATTGTCCCTTTTCTTATTCTGGCTGCTATTTCTTCCCTAGGGGGGGTTTCCTTCCCGATTATTTCTCTCTGTGGTTATTCATCATGGTTTTCTTGCCCACTGGTCCTGGCCTTTAACCTTTGTGGTGTACCAGCTCAGTTTATTTTTCTATTAAGGTATATCTATATTGAATATGTTCTTGCTTTTCAGATCGATCCAATTGCTGACAGATCCATTTTTGGAGAGACTCTGTGCTTTGTAAGAATAGTCCCTTACAGTTATGTATTTGTGTTTAATTACTAATACCAAAATCCTACGTTTGTGTCCCATCACAGGGGTTGGATAATCCCTTGCCCCTCCCCCCTGTGGCACATCAACCGTTTGATGATTTCTTACTGTTGTAGTTACGTTTAATTTATCAGTATGACTCTCCAGTGTTTACAGCGGCTTTAGGAGTTCATTCTCCCCCTGGTGGCGGTCATGCGCCTCTCCAGTAAGGGGCGTGCCCTCCTTTGAGGTTGGTTCTTCCCCCTGCTTCCCTGTGGTGACGCTGACCAGCGTCCAATACTGAAGGGCTCTGCGCATGCGCACTTGAGCTATTGCGCATGCGCAGCTGGGAGAGTCAGAAGCGATGACGCCGGTGCTTTATGCGATTACGAAGCCTTACGTACATCTGGGTTGGGGGTTATTTAAGGCGACCGAACAGTCGCCTCTTATGTGACGGCTGACACCCAGGATTCTCATAACTATTGATTTCTAAAGGTAAGCTTTGTTTTACCATCTAGGGATTTATGGATTGCTAATTGTCTCACTCCTCCCCCTGGCCCTGTGAAGCTTGGTTTATTACCTTTGCTCCGTACAGGATTAAACCTTGCTCGACTTTTCACCCCTGGCTAGTCATGAGACGACTTTCTCAATTCTTCCATATTTGAATTAATCCCTTCACTATTCTAAACTATTCTCAGATCCCTTCTTCAGCTACAGAGTACTATTTTCTTCCTATTGTTAGGTGGGTTTTCCATTAATCATACCTGAGCACATTGTGAGTGGCGCCTTTTCCGGGTGGTGGTCTCCTTTTTCCAACACCTACCTTTTCTTTCCCGGTTTTTCCTACCCTTTCCTTATCTGCTACTCTCCCTTCCCTCATTTCCCAGTCTTTCCTCTCTTCCTCCTTGTCTGTTCCAGTCTCCTTCCCTCCCCAATTCTCCCCCCCTTCTCTTATCCCCCCTTTTTTTCCTCTCCCTTCCTCTCTCTCTTTCCACTACTATTCCTCCACCTTTTCTTTCCTCTCTCTCCCCCCCTCTTTCCTTCTTTGGTCTCTTGCTCACAATCTCAGGCTTCCTCTTCCTTCCCTCTTTTTTCTTTCCTCTCCCCCCCTTCCTCTCCCTCTCTTTCTTCTTCTTTTCCCACTCCCCAACCACTATCTCTTCATCTCCCTTTCTCCTTCCCTCTTCCGTTTCTTGTCTCCTGCTAAAATTCTTCATTTTCGTATCCTAGTACACTAGTCTGATGTTCAGACCCATGCCATACTAATTATATCTTAATCCTTGTTTATTTGTAGTCCGTCCCAATAGTCCCCTGTGTCCGCCCCCAGGGGAACACCCGTGCTTTGTGGGTGTCTCAAAAATGCCGTCTGTTTCCCCTTTGGGCATTCACTGGTGAGTCATGTAATTTTTTGGTTAAATACTCCAATACTATCATGCCTTTGGCAATATGATTATATTTTACAATTCTGTGTTACTCTCTCATTATATGTTTTATAGATGTTATGGTTGGACGCCTCCTGAGGAAGCGGCATTGGCCGTGAAACTGTTCATGTCAACGTCTATACCCACATCAGTCATCCGTGGGGGGTTTTCAAATGTCAATTTTAAATGATACTGTTTCTATGTATTTTGTGCAACAATTACTATGCTGTTTTTGTTGTAATTTGTACCTTTTGTAACTAAATTGTATTTTTTTTTATTTATGTCTTATGGTATATATTTGGGTACCGTAATAGTCCAAATCACCCCTGGAGATCTAGGGCAATTTTTCGAGTAGTGCTTGCAAATTTCTCCTCCCTCTCTTTACTATCTTGGTGAGAATATATATATATATGTGTATTCTGGTAACCGGTCTAATATAAAATGCGCTCAGTATAGTTTTGATTATCACATTATATACTGTATATAGCCATTTTGTGTGATATAATTAATCAAAAACTATACTGAGCGCATCTTATATTAGACAGGTTACCAGAATACTTAAATATATATATATTCTTCTCACCAATTGGTGGCTGACTAAATACATTTTTGCCCCACTGTGTAATATATATACACACACACTCTAACACACATATATATTAATATCACATAAAATGATTATCTATATGGATAAATGTATAATTCTGGTATATCCGATGAATATTTGTTTATCTAAAAACATGTGTAAATTCTTATACAGTTATAATTACAATTATATGTTTTGCATAATACTAATTAGTTTCTTAAAACACTTCTACTTATAATCACAACTTTTATATTTTTACCTTCTAATAACTTTGTTATGTCAGCAGATACTAATTATAATCATCTCTTTGACCTACCATATCATACATAATTCAAATGACTTATAATCACCATATAGGTACTTTTAAAATATTTCTAACTTTCACAAACTTCACATCTTTTCCACCATGTGTTGAATTGAACTTTGAACAGTTTTAATAGATGTTTAGATTGTTTAGCTGTATACACAACTCCTAAAATCTAGCACAAAGAGTTGTGTTTAGCCATGGTTTATTCCTATGTGATAACAGTCTGTGTTTGTTTATTTACCCACCAAGATAGGTACACTTCTTCTTTGTTTTGTGAAATGGGACGTTATTGTAAGTCTGTTTCAATGGGTCGTATAAATTAGTCACCCAATTCTGATGGGAGGGAAGTGTTCTTTTGGGAGCAAAATGTATTATTTCTTCATCATAATTACAATAAAGACCTTTTTGAATATTTAAATGTCAAGTGGCCTGTTACCAGTGTTGCCAACCGCCTGTAGATTTACGGGCAGCCCGTAAAAAACAATGCATTTTTCCGGTGCCCGTGAAAGCCCGTAGTAAGGGAAAAGAGCCAGTAAAAATGGCGGCGATCGGCTCGGGTCAGAACTGCGCATGCGCAATTCCGGAAATCCCCGAGAAGATTTGATCTGCTTGAGCTGCCGCTGAGTCTCCTCGAGTCCTCTGCTCTGCCCAGCCCACCCCACCCGTGGCGCAGCCAAAGTTTTAGGCGCATGTTTGTGCACGGCCGCCCGCCCCATAAACAGGCGGAGCCGAGCGGGCAGACTGAGCCTCGTGGAGTGGAGAGAGACCTAAGCGGTGGCGGCAGAACGGGGGAGAGCCCAGGCATTGACGGAGAGGACATGACGGAATCACGGGACTGGACCATCATCACTCACCACCACCCGAGCGAGCAAGTGTCGGAGGAGGCACGGAGCGGACCCTCACCCCTGCTGCCAGTGCCTGGCTGCCCGTCTGACTGAGCCTCGCTCGGCCGCCCAGGCCACCCTGCCCTGCTGCCCGCCGTCGCCGACTCGCAGTGCCTGGTGTCTCTCGAGGCAGGTGAGTGTCAGTCAGTCTGTCTATCTCTGTCAGTGTCTTACTTCGTCGTTCTTTGTGTCTGATGAAGGGCTGCCCGCCTGGGGTGTGCGTTGGATGGACAGTGCCGGACCGGTGGTGCTGGTGGGTTGCGCCGTGGCCAGGTTGTCACAGGTGCAGGTGGCGTGGACAGAGACTAGAGTCTGTCTCACAGACACACTGTACTGCAGTGCAGAGGCGCTCAGGGCAGGTCCAGACAAAGCCCCCCAGACTGTTGGCCATGACCCTGTGTCTAAGTGCTGCAGCTGCTGTCTGTGCTTGCTCCCTCCTCCACAGACAATGAGTGCACTGCACTCAGTGAGTAGACTGTTGAAGATGCATGTTATAATGCTTGCTGCTGCAGTACTAATACATTTTTTTGCTGGCTGGGGCCTGGGGGACCCTGGGGTGGGGGGTTAAGAAAATTGGGTTGGGCAGTCATGGAGCACAGTGTGATTGGTCTGATTAGAGCTACCTGAGAGAGGCTGAGCAGAGACTGGTGGTGCTGACAGTATACACTGTGAAGGACTATCTCTCTGGTATCTGGGGCCCGGGGGGCATAGCACCACAATCTGTTTGTGTATTGTGGGGGGGGGAGCAGTCTCTGTGGTCTGTGTTGGGGTTGGGGACAGCCTGTTTCATGTTGATTTTCCTCTTCTCCCCACTGTGACCAGCCTGCTCCTTCCAGCCGCCTTGGACCGGCCTGCTGCTCCTTCCAGCCGCCTTGGACCGGCCTGCTGCTCCTTCCAGCCGCCTTGGACCGGCCTGCTGCTCCTTCCAGCCGCCTTGGACCGGCCTGCTGCTCCTTCCAGCCGCCTTGGACCGGCCTGCTGCTCCTTCCAGCCGCCTTGGACCGGCCTGCTGCTCCTTCCAGCCGCCTTGGACCGGCCTGCTGCTCCTTCCAGCCGCCTTGGACCAAGTTTTACTGCCCTGAAAAGGGTTGCCTGCAAATACCACAGCTACAGATTACGGTAAATACACAACTTCATTTGTGTGTGTGTGTGTGTGGGGGGGGGGGGGGGGGGGGGGGGGTTTAATCTCTTAGCTGTTTTTCTCATTTTAGGTTTCCTCTTTCCTGTTTTTTTATATATGTAGATTTTACCAAACTTTTCTTCTTGGACCAGCCTGCTCCTTCCAGCCTTCCTGGACCAGCCTTCTTGGACCAGCCTGCTCCTTCCAGGCCAGCCGCATTGGACCAGCCTGCTCCTTCCAGGCCAGCCGCATTGGACCAGCCTGCTCCTTCCAGCCGCATTGGACCAAGTTTTACTGCCCTGGGGAAAGGGTTGCCTGCAAATACCACAGCTACAGATTACAGTAAATACACAACTTCATTTGTGTAGGTGTGTGTGTGTGTGTGGGGGGGGGTTAATCACTTAGCTGTTTTTCTCATTTTAGGTTTCCTATCTCCTGTTTTTTTATATAGGTAGATTTTACCAAACTTTTCTTCTTGGACCAGCCTGCCGCTTCCAGCCGCATTGGACCACCCTACTCCTTCCAGCCACCTTGGACCAAGTTTTACTGCCCCGGGGAAAGGGTTGCCTACAAATACCACAGCTAAAGATTATGGTAAATACACAACTTCATTTGTGTATGGGGGGGGTTTAATCACTTAGCTGTTTTTTTCATTTTAGCTTTCCTCTCTCCTGTTTTTTTATATAGGTAGATTTTACCAAACTTTTCTTCTTGGACCAGCCTCCTCATTTGAGCCTGCTCCTATCAAGTTACTCCCCTGGGGAAAGGGCTGCCTGCAAATACCACAGTTACAGATTACGGTAAGTACACAGCTAATTTCTGGTGGGGGTTTTTAATCACTTAGCTGTTTTCTCATTTTAAGTTTCCTCCCTCCTGTTTATTTTTATATAGGTAGATTTTCCTGGACTTGGCTTTTTTCTTTTCCTTACACTCAGATCAATTTTGATTTTGATGTTTTTTTCTCCTATAGAAATCAAGTTATTGATGAAAAGATAGCCAGCTGTATGGCTCTACAGCCAACACCACCATCCAGATTAGAGAAAATTAGCTACTGTAACTGTAATGCCCCGAACACACAGTCGGATTTTCCAATGAAAAATGTGTGATAGGACCTTGTTGTCGGAAATTCCTACCGTGTGTAGGCTCCATCACACATTTTCCATCGGATTTTCCGACACACAAAGTTTGAGAGCAGGATATAAAATTTTCCGACAACAAAATCCATTGTCAGAATTTCCGATTGTGTGTACACAAATCCGATGCACAAAGTGCCAGGCATGCTCAGAATAAAGAGATGAAAGCTGTTGGCTACTACCCCGTTTTACGTCACCGCGTTCAGAATGATCGGATTTTCCGACAACTTTGTGTGAACGTATGTATGTAAGACAAGTTTGAGCCAACATCCGTCGGAAAAAAATCCATGGATTTTGTTGTCGGAATGTCCGATCAATGTCCGACCGTGTGTACAGGCCATAAGTGTTTTTGTATTATACTAGCACCACACACATTTTATGGAAAATGGGCAAGATAGACTACATTATTTCTTTTGTTTTTGTTTTTTTGTAGACATCCACCTGCAGTTTATCACTTAAGCAGCAGACATGGAGATTTTTAATTTTATGGAAAATCGGACAATTATTTTAGAAGAAATGTTTACCACTAACCCCAGTAATGACACAGGAGATTTAGATAGTAATTTTAGAAAATTTGGACATTTAATGGAAAAGAAAGTCAGCCTGTGGTGGGATGTTGCCACTCATGAACAATATATTAAGGATAATATCGTACCAAGGCGGCTCAGATGGGATATTCCCATCAATGACGGACTTACAGATGAAGAGGGGATCAGTGAATGGTATAAGTTTTTTTAATGATAAAGGTATGGATTTATTGCATTTTTTACTGAAAAGAAAACAAAGAAAAATCGCATTGATTAACCAACAAATCGCAGAATATAAAAACGCTTTGGAAGCTCATAAAGATACCTCACGAATCAATTGAACAAAGTTCTGGAGAGGAAAGACGCAGAAATCAAACAAAGAAAAAGAAGGAAATATTTAAGGGACACTAATGACTACAAATTAGAACAAAGCTATAAGTGGCGACTAAACTTGAAGGAAGGGAGAACCGGATCTGTAACATCTTCCCCAGAAAGGAAGGTATGGATGTTAACCCCTATTAGGGACCAAAGGCAGAGATCTCCAATAAGACAATAGGAGAATGAGCAAGAGAGACAACCCATGAACAATACGGATGGACCACCTAGACAACATGAGCATAACGGACCTAGAACACCAAGGCCCTGGTGGCAGAATAGGAATAATCAGTCTCAACCATGGAACAATTCCCACCGGAAAACCGTTTTGGAAAAACAATGGAAGAAGAAAACCAAGAAATCACTCTAACAGTAACCAGGATCACCCCAGGAACAGGGGGTATGATCAATATAAGGACCAATATTATAATGATTATACAAACCAATCTAATTATGGGTATCAATTACAGAATAATCAAGGAAGATCTGGGGACCCTAGCTCAGATAACTACTATCAGAACCATCAAGGTAGACACAAGAAGGAAGACCACATCCCCAGTACCAACAGCAATATGAAGGAAACCGAGAACAGTATGAACAATATCAATATGGACCCCGATATAGTCCAATCCAAACGCATAATCGCTATTAACCATTGAGAGACTATAGGGTTGCTAATCCCACCACTCCTTTTTTAGACCGGCGCAGAAACACCACCCCCCCCCCCCCCCCAAGACAAATAAGACCGACAGATCCAAGAAGTCCAAACGAAAGAAGGGGTGCAGAGGAGGACACAAGGTCAAAAAGGAAAAGGGAGCAGTAGGTGAAGGGATATACAACCTAAGTGGAGTTGAATTATCACAAAATGAAGTAAAGTTACTGGACAAGGGCTTGAAGTATGCACCGAAAAGGAATCTCAATAAATTTAAATTTGTATGTGGATATACAAAAATACACGAGAAAACTAAACATCAAAAAATACATGTTGAATAAAATAGTGGTTACTAATAGGGACAGTAGGAAAACAATTGATACTCCTGAAAGAGTTGTACATAGTCAATTAAGAAACAAATTTCTTTTTAACCCTCCAGTGCATAATAATCAACACATTGAAGTTTTTAATAGGAGGATCACACAGGAAATTGAGAAGTTAAAAATAAGAAAAATTAGTGATCCGCTAACAATAAAAAATGGAATAAAAGAACTGGAGAAAAACAAGAAAGTAGTGGTCAGACCGGCGGACAAGGGAGGAGCTATTGTGATCTTGTCCAAAGAATACTATAATGATGAACTTCAAGGACAGCTTAATGATAGCAATACCTATATAAAATTGAGAGGTAACCTTACAAGGGAATATAAAATGGAACTACAGGAATTAATCAAAAGAGAAAGTATGAAAGATATCTGAACTAAGAAGGAAGAAAAATATCTTGTACCAGACACATGTAGGGTACCAGTGATATACACAGTACCCAAATTACACAAAGATCAAGTATAACCCCCTGGATGGCCTATTATAAATGGGATCCAATCCATCAACTCCTGACTTGGAGAAGATGTTGATAATTATTTGCAACCGTTAGTACCGAAAACTCCAGCCTACCTAAAAAAGACACGAAACACTTAATACAGGAACTCAACAAAATCGCAATTCAGCCAGATCAGAAATATATACTTGTTACAGCTGATGTGTCATCACTGTACACCAATATAGGACATGAGAATGCTATATCAGCAACAAAATGGGCTATGAACAAGTTTAGCAACCTAGTATCGAAGCAAAAAAGATTCATCTTAAGAAGTTTAGCATTTGGTTTAGAACATAACTACTTCTGGTTTAATTCGGATTATTACAGACAACTAAATGGAATAGGTATGGGGGCGAAATATGCATTAAGGGTCGCAAATCTATTTATGGCCGAATGGGAGGAGGAAGCCATATATACCAACACCCCCATGCAACTGGTAATGTACAGACGATTCATAGTTGTTATGATTGCATAATGTTATGGATGGGTGAGGAGGAATCCCTTCGAGGATTCCTGGAAGAACTAAATCACAACGATAAAAACATCAAATTGAACTATGAATTAAGCACCCAATCTATACAATTTTTGGACCTAGAGGTAGAATTAACTAAAAATGGAATTGCAACGAAAACATTTTTTAAACCGGTGGAAAGAAACAGCTTTATCCCGGTGGATAGTTGTCACTTTGATCCTTGGCTCATTAATATCCCAAAGGGACAATGTATCCGCTTAGGAAGGAACTGTACTGAAAAAAGATATTTTTCTTGAACAAGCTGGAAATGTAGGAGAAAAGTTTATTTAGAAAGGATATAACAGGTCATTCGTAGAAGAAAAAATCGGGAGGTTGCTAATTTAAACAGAGATGAACTGGTTCAAGATAAAGTAAAAGAACCCTCAACAAAATTGCAAGATGTCCCTATGATCATGGATTTTAACATTCAGCATCGACAAATAGAAAGAATTTTTAAGAAGCACTGGCCACTTTTACTAGCTGATCAACAATTGAGGAAAATACTATCTGCTAAACCAAAATTTGTCTACAGAAGGGCACTCACATTGAGGGACATAAATCACAAAAAATGTTTTGGACCCTCCCAAAAGATCATAAGAATTGTCTTTTTTCCAAAGGAAAGGCTTCTACCCCTGCAAGCGGTTCTATGCATGCAAAAACACTAAATTAAATGGACAAAAATGTACCAACTTTAAAGCCACAAGCAAGGATACTGAGTATGCGATTAAGGATTTCTTTACATGTAGAAGTGAAGGGGTAGTATTATGTGCTGCAATGTCCGTGTTCATTGCAATACATTGGAAGAACAAAAAGGCCGCTATGGAAAAGAATTAGAGAACACATACAAAACATCATGAAAGGATTTCCCAAACATAGCGTTTCACACCATTTTGCCTCACATCATAATAAAAATCCAGCACTCCTAAAATTTTGGGCATTTTGAAAAATGTAGTGCACACTGGCGAGGGAGTAATAAGGTGAGAGAATTGAGCAAACAAGAATCAAAATGGATATTTAACATGCGTACACTCACGCCACTAGGCTTAAACATAGATTTTGATTTGAATTGTTTTATATCTGATTTTTAACATGCACTCCCTTCTTTTATGTTTTCGGGTAAATGTCCGGATTAATTATAAGTCTATTGCCAAAAAACTTTTTTATCACTATGTCACAGATCACACAGATTTTGTAAGTATCTATATTCTGACACACAAGTCATATGTAATTGTAGTTATGTCAGGAATATTGAAACTATGTGGATATTAAGTTAAGTTTGATTGGATATATTTCAATCTGAATGTGGAGGGGATGTAGTTCTATGATTTAACCATAAGGGGGAGCGCAATACCCCACACTAACACACATTTTAAAAAATCTTTTAACTATCGTATCAATTTTAATGTTATTCACTTAGGGTTTTACAATTATGTATATGATTCTATTTTTAAAGTATTGTATTAAAGATTTGATATTTGTATAATGAAAAATCATGGTGTATAATAGCAAATTACAATGATTACCATTATGTAAGAGAGATTGCGCTATTGAAATGATGATGCAGTTTTACTCCCAGGGTTGCCATGACCACCAGCAGATACACACTATAAGTATTCGGCAGGCGCACGACACAGGCAACCTTGAAAAAGTCACGTGGCTGTGACGTAACGCGTAGGGAGGAGGAGCCTGTGAAGTCCCCAGCACTTGCAGTGTGTGAGCAGTGGCGACGGATGAATAGCCTAAGCGCTGAGCTCCGTGCAGCTGATCAATACAAATGCGATCATGTGGAGTTGAGTATGTGAGTGAAATTGAGTAGTCTGACACTTAGTATTCAACTGGCATAATCTCTGCGCAATGGATGTATATATTTTTTTATCTTTTCATGTCCTGGATACGAGCGAATTAGCGGAGTATAACAAAACAAGAGAAGAAGTGAAAGTAAAACTTTTTTGTTGACACTATTTTTTTATTTATAATTTTGTCACATTGAAACTGGCACTAATTGTATTTATTTATACAAAGGACACTAGATGAATTTTGAGCACCTTATGTTGATGATTTTTTGAAACTTATCCTATCATGTATCTATATATTGATTTCAGTTCATGATATTATTATATTTGGCACTATACACATATAAATTTCTAAAGCAGCAGATATAACTGCGAGCACTTTTATACCAAGTCGTTTTTTTTTTATTTCATTTATTTATGAGTTTATTCACGTTTATGAAGGTGGTTTAATTTCAGTGTTGGCTATTGAATTTATATATAGTTTTTAGGAAATTTTTGATTCCTGAGATCACTTTGAGGTTTTTTGTTTTAGGAGGAGTGTTTTAGCTAATCACTGATTAAAGTATTCACATAGTAATAAGAGGATAATATCAGCGCAATTAACCACTATATAATTTATTGATCCACCTGCAGAACTTCACATGTGATGCCTCTGAGCTTTAAACTTTCAATAAGTTCCTGTGATCAGTTTTCATAGCTATTGGGTTTTTCTCAGGCAGGCACACAAGGCAGTTTTCTATTAGTTCATGGTATATTCTTTTAAGATTTGTTCAAAGAAAGTTTGCACCGTGACCTTGTAATACAACACATTTCAGGGCTTGAGTTTGCCGTAGGTTGCACTGTCTCTGTCTTGCACCACAATCTCATGCAAAAAAAACTCACAAAGTTAGGCTTTGTTTTGTTGCTGCTTGGCTGACGGACGTTGAGTTCAAATTCTGGTTAAGAGCAGATGCTGAATCAAAACATAATGCAAAGTGTGCGTGGTGCATAAAAAGTCTTCAGCATTGGATATGGTGGTGTTCGTGATGTACGCAGTCATTGCACAAGTTCAAAACACAAGGCTATTGCTGCAGCTAGGCAAGCCAGTACTGGCATTGTTAGTTTTGCTAAGCAAACACTACCAGATCCAGTAGTGTTGGCTCATAAGAAAAAGACTTTCGAAAGTGAGCTACAAATGGTAAATTTTATTGCACAAAAAAAAAAAAATTGCATTAAGCCTGTTATATGATCTTAACCATAATGTCACTGACTGGTTTCCAGACTCCAAAATTGCAAAATCCATCAATTGTAAGCAAACTAAAGGTTCCATGTTGGTTAAGAACGTCATTGGCAAGTGTCTCAAAGAGGAGTTGTGCAAAAGGCTTACATATTGTCACTTGTCCTTTCTGATTGATGAAACTAATGACATATCTACAAAAAATTAGCTATGGTTGTCATTTATTTTGATGAAGAAGCTGGTAGAACCAAATACCAGTTCTACCGCCTCCTTGATCTCACTGAAGCAACTGCTGATGCTATTTTTGAGAAGATTAAACAATCTTTTCTGGAAGATGGTATACCCCTAAGAAATGTAATGGCTCTTGGTACAGATGGTGCAAGTCTAATGGTTGGTCCTAGAAACTCTGTACTGTCCCGCTTCAAAGTAGAGCAGCCTTATATTTTTCACATTCATTGTACCTGCCATGTTGCTGCCTTGTGTGCTGCAGATGCCTGTAAAGCCATACCAAAAACTATTGAGCAACTTTGCAGAGACATACATAGCCACTTTGCACATAGTTGTAAACGTTTACAGTTGTATCATGAATTTCAGGAATTTGTAGATGCAGATTGTCTAGAGATTCTACAACTTTGTTCTATCAGATGGCTTTCAATGCTTGATTGTGTCAACTGCATTCTGAATCAACATGATGCCCTCTTAAGTTATTTTCTTTTTTTTCTTTTTCCTTGTCAAAAGAAGTTTATTGAGTATACAATGTTATAAAGATACATAAAGTAAGTTTACAAGGATCTATAAAGTAAGCTCATTGTTTTACAGTAGGGTTTATATAGGTAAATATCATGAAATTTCAAATATTAAACATTGGGTTCACGTAAACCTAAATTAAAGATATATATCATTTCCTTAGTTACTTTTGTAGGTATTTAAATGATTTATACCTACTATACATATTGTTTACAAGTAGAGTGTATATAGGTCAAATTAATTCTGATAATGAGCTTTAATCGTAAGGTGGAGAAAAGGAAAGAGAAAGAAGAAAAAGGGTTGAAAGGTAGAGGTATGGTCCACAAGGTTGTCCCGCTCGTCAGTTTATTATTCTTTTTAGTTCTCTTTGAAGCCTTAGAATGGGTGTCTCTGTAAGTCATTTAATCTGTTACCATGGCAACAGGACAGAGTCATTGAAATTTGACAGGAACTGTTGTTTTATCCAAGGGTGCCAAAGTTTTTCAAATTTTGGAATTTGATTTTGATCGATGGCTACCATCTTAGCATGGGACATTGTATTATTCATTCTGTGAATTGTTTCTGCTAGTACCAATGTAGGAGATTTCCATGCCTTGGCCACTGTTTGTTTTGCAGCCGTTATTAGTTGGATCATAAGTTTGAATTGAGAGAGTGTTAACCATTCCGGTTTTAGATTAAGTAAAGTTAAATATGGATCTGGTTGTATTATCTTTTTAAATATTTTAGATGCAATCACGAAAACTTCCTTCCAGAAGGTTTGGATTACTGGGCACGTCCACCATATGTGTAAATATGTGCCTATTTCTGGGCATCCTCGAAAACAAAGAGCTGAGGTATTAGGTGAATATTTTGCCACTCTAGCGGGTACATCTTTTTTTTCTTTTAATCTTTATTCAATTTTCTTTCAAGTCTTACCAATTCAGTTAAAAATGAGTATATAAACATTATCTTCGCAATAGGATTAATAAATCATCAAGACATAAAAACACATTGTGGTAGGAAAAAATAAGATGAGAGACAGACCAAAAGGACCAAAGAGCCCTTTTATCCCACTCGCTTCACCTATTTCCAGTATTATAAACTTAGCATTGCTCCTTAATCCCTCCCCTCTTTTCTACCCCTCCCATTACCCTTCAAGTGATCTCATAAATAAATTCATAGATCAAATCGCTCCATTTCCATAATTTTGCGTACTTTACATTTAATATTAAAGATCCCTTTGCATCTAATTTATATGGTGTGTCCTTTTCCTGTCAATTAATCTAATTTTTGTTGTTCTCCAATCTATTATTCGTTTTTCACGCTATAGGAGGGAACCCATTTTTTCCAACCAACGCCCCCACATCGTATCAAATTCCTTGAGATTGCCTCTCTTTGTATACACTGCTCTCTCTTTACAGATGGTCTCATTTATTTCCCTAATCCAGTCTCTTACTGTAGGGAGTGTTCTGGATTGCCATCTAGTTGCAATAATTTTCCTGGCCTGAAACAAACACCTTAATATTGCAATTGTGGTACTCTTCCTCTCCCCCCAGTAAGCATAATACAGCATCCATCTTCAGTGTTATTTCAAATATATCACTTATGGTATTAAGCACAGTACTGAAACAACTTGGGGCATCTCCACACCATGTGTATGAGATCGCCGGTTCCCTGACATCTGGGGCATTTATCTGATCTTCTGCCAAACTTAAACAGCCTCTTAGGGGTATAATAAGCTCTATTAATCAACATCAGGTGGAATACCTTCTGCGGGGGTGAGACCGATACCATCGGACCCATTTCTAGAATTCTTCTCCACTGCTCCTTTGTTATTACCCCTATATCCTCTTCCCATCTGTTTTTTTTCGTTGTGGATTTTCCACTCAGTATTGGCTTCTTTGCTTATCTGTCCATATAATTCAGATACAAGTCCCTTCATGGAGCCTACCTGGAGTATACTATGAAAAAAGGGCATTTCACTCCACACTAAAGTTATTTTCAGTCAAGTGACGATTCAGATCGTTTGGTAACTGTTGACAGAATAAGCATTAAGCTACTTTTTTTGTTTCTTCAAGCAGTTTTTCCAAATTTCATAGTTCAATAAAAATTTTCCAGAGCAATTCACCTATGTTACCTGACTTGTACTTCAAGTATTGCCAACTGCTGAAAAGTCTCATGGGCTAGTTTATCAAGCCAGAGCTGTTGGTTTCCATTCACAATGATTCACTGATTCGATGTGACCACACTAATGCCCTGTACACACACACACACACAATAGGATTTTCTGATGGAAAATGTGTAATAGGACCTTGTTGTCGGAAATTTCGACCATGTGTAGGCACCATCACACATTTTCCATAGGAATTTCCGACACACAAAGTTTGAGAGCAGGCTATACATTTTTCCGACAACAAAATCCGATCGGTTAAATTCTGATCGTGTGTACACAAATCCGACGCACAAAGTGCCACACGTGCTCGGAATAAATGAAGAGACGAAAGCTATTGGCTACTGCCCCGTTTATAGTCCCGACGTACGTGTTTTACGTCACCATGTTCAGAACGATCGGATTTTCCGACAACTTTGTGTGACTGTGTGTATGCAAGACAAGTTTGAGCCGACATTCGTGGGAAAACATCCATGGATTTTGTTGTTGGAATGCCCGATCAATGTCCGACCGTGTGTAAAGGGCATAATAGTGCAAACTTCAAAATCGACAGATGGCATTTTTATTGGATACCAAACAAAAGAACATTTGTCTACAGTAGATGATTTGTCAGCTGTTCACCAGTTCATGGTGCAAGTAGCGACATTTTACACAAGAGCTGTAACTGCAATTATAAAAGGAATGCCTATTGGAAACCGAATCATTCAGCTGTTGGCTTTACTAAAACCTTTAAAACAGGTCTACTGCAAATTCTGGGGACATTTTAGAACTTGTCAAGCATTTTCCTCCAATTGTTCCCTCATCTGAATTTCACGCACTGCATACTGAATTTATAGAATACCAAGTGACAGATTTTAGTGATCCTGAGACTCACACTTATTTTTTTTTTTTGGCACATGGTAGGACAAAGCTGCAGTATCGATCCGGACAATCTCAAAGTACCTAAATTCCCACATCTGGTTAAATTTGCAACAAATACGCTTTCCCGTCCCCATGGGACAGCTGAGGTAGAACATGTGTTCTCTTCTGTAAAGTTAATGAAAACTGATCGTAGGAATAAACTTTCCACTCCAATGTTGGAAGGAACTGCGGTCAGTAAAGAGTGGCCCAGGCAAGATTACTTAGCACCTGATTGAAAAGGTTGACGTCACAATGTATGACCACAAGGTTGAAACTTTATCAAAATGTAAACATAAGCAACTGTGCGTGTCTTCTGCTGCTGGCAAGGACAAAGATGATCTGGTGGTGGAGGAAGAGGAATGACTACAGATAAATTTGATTCCTTTCTGATGTAATGGTACAACACATTTTAGACAGGAATATTCTGTTCTGTTACATTTAAGTGATTTTCTCACATGGATTACTGTTGTGAAAATGATGGGGATAAAACTGTTTGTCTCCACAAAAGCTGCTAAAGTGTCTTTACCAAAAACGGCAATTTTGCTTCGTTTTTGGAAGGAGCATGGCCCACTGGGAGGAGGATGTTATATTCCATGACCCTCCTCTCAATTGTCATGTTAAAAGAGGTACATAGATGATTTGATTATGATTTGGGAGGGGGATATGCCTAGTCTCCAGTTATTCATAGATAAACTAAACAATAACAACAAAAACATTCAGCTCACTTGGACTATTGATCAGCAGAAGGTCACTTTTTTAGATCTAGAAATTTTTAAGAGTGAGGTTGGTTTCCAGACTAGAAACCATTGTAAGGCCACTGATAGGAATGCTTATATTCCATTAACCAGTTGTCATCATAGGTCATGGCTGTGTAATATACCGAGAGGCCAATTCATTCGGCTCAGACGCAATTGTACGTCGGAAGATGACTTTATATCACAATCCCAGATTCTAGCAGCCAGGTTCAAGGAGAGAGGATATACACAGTCCATGATAGATTCGGAAATTGAGAAAGTAAGGTCTACAGATAGGAGTACTAGAGTGGCAGATAAGATAAAAACTACTGAGGTTGATGATGATACAGCAAGATATAGAGTTGTATTGGATTATAATATCCAATATAAGAAACTTGAGAGAATCTTAGCCAAACATTGGTCGATTCTTAAATGCAATCGGACTTTGGGACCAGTTCTTCCCCAACACCCCAGGTTAATTTTTTTTATAATCAAATTTTTTTCTTTATTTTTCTATTATAAATTTCATCTTCACAATTCAATATTATACAATTCTTCCATTCAACGATTTACATAAAATACACAGAAATAACCAGTTAACATCCTGTGGCAAAAATTATAAATATGATGTAAAGGCTGGTGGTGGGTCAAGTGAATACAAACCCCAGGTTCATTTACCGTAAAGCCCCCTCCCTTCGTGACCGTTTGGCACCAGGATTAGTGGACCCACCCAAAATTGCAGATAATAGGCTTTTCAGTTTTTTTTGTCTGGCTTTTATGCATGTGAAAGATGCGCTACCTGCAGGAAAGCCAGTAAAAACATCAAGAAGCGCAAATTATTTGTTTCTAGTGTTACGAAAAAATGTTATCAGATTGAAAGCCTTATTACATGCTCATCTGTGGGGGTGGTTTATATGCTTGAGTGCGACTGCGGCCTACAGTATGTAGGCCGCACCTCTAGAGCACTACATGTACGGGTGGGTGAACATATCAGCAACATCAAAAGGGGAGTTGCTGTGAGTCAGTGTATCCAGGCACTTCAGAATCTGTCATCAAAGAGACCCTAAGGCCCCTTTCACACTGAGGCGTTTTTGCAGCTAAAATTACCGCCTAAATACCGCATGAAAAACGCCCCCCATGCATCTCAGTGTAACCTTTCACACTGAGGCGTTGCGCTGGATGTGCGTTGGAAAAAATCCTGTTTACAGCTTTTTTGGAGCATCTTTGGGGCGCATAAAATAGCGCTGTAAAAACGTCTATCCCAATTGAAATGAATGGGAAACGCTGTAAAACCGCGGTAATACCGCTGTAAAAACGCTTTAAAACCATCCAGAAGCTGTGGGGAAGGTCACATGACCGCAGTAAAGTGGAGTATGCTGGAATACCAGGAAATCCTGTTGAAAAGGGGAGAGGAGACCAGACAGAGACAGAGCAATACAATGGAAGAGGAATCTGTAGAGATGCAGCCTACAGCTGCAGGAGTCAGAGCAGAAAGACCCTCTGGCAGTGGAGATCCAGAGGAATTCATAGACACAATGCGGAGGCACCCAGAACTGTGGGACAAGAAACATAGCTGGTACTCCAACCGCTTGAAGAAAAGTGCTGGATGGAATGCTGTTGCCGATCTACATATACAAAACTGGAATTCACTATCAAGAAACCAAAAAGCTAAGAAATGTAAGCTGAAATTCCAATCTAGTTCCTATTCCCAATGCCGGTATTCTATACCGTATTCCATGTCTCTGTAGTCCCAAACCACCAATCCTAACCCTAATCCCACCCCTCCAAGTCCCTAACCCCCAATCCTAACCTTAATCCCACCCCTCCTAGTCCCTAACCCCCAATCATAACCCTAATCCCACCCCTCCTAGTCCCTAACCCCCAATCATAACCCTAATCCCACCCCTCCTAGTCCCAAACCCCCAATCCTAACCTTAATCCCACCCTCCTAGTCCCTAACCCCCAATCATAACCCTAATCCCCCCGCTGGATCCACTTCTGATTTGTTGTTGTCTGATTAACTCTCGTTTGAAGTTGTCTCTTAATGTTTTCCATCGCTGCTTGATCAGTTTTACTGAAAGATAAATTACATTTTTTATTTTACAGATATCTTGCAACGGGAAATACATACTCATCGCTGCAATATGAATTTCGCATTGGGATATCAACCATAAGTGAAATTGCGAAGTAAACATGTGATGGAATCTGGGATCTGCGAAGTACAGTCATGCCAATTCCAAACAAGGCAAATGGGAAGATGTTGCACAGCGATTTTTGAACAAGACCAATTTTCCAAACTGTTTAGGAGCTATTGATGGAAAGCATATTAGGCTAATAAAACCATGTCTTAGTGGAAGCCAGTACTACAATTATAAAAAGTATTTTTTCTGTTGTTTTAATGGCAGTTATCGATGCTGACTATAAATTTATTTATGTAGATATTGGATCATTTGGCAGCAGTGCAGACTCCAGCATAGTAAATTTGTTTTCCATTATAGTAAATTTGGAAAACGTCTTGCCTGTAATGAATTAGATTTACCAGATAACCGACCACTGCCCGGAACAGAGGGACCCGAAATGCCATTTGTGTTTGTAGCCGACGATGCTTTCGCTATTCACAAACATCTCATGAAACCTTATTCGCTGAGAAATCTAGATACACGAAAGAGGATCTTCAATTACAGGCTGTGTCGGGCACGTAGACTTAGACGTAGAATGCGCTTTCGGTATACTGGTGAACAAGTGGCAAATTTTCCTAAAACCAATAAACCTTAATGTTGAAAACGCATGTAAGGTAATTAAGGCTGCGTGTATACTACATAATGTGGTGGGAGAGAGAGATGGAGTAATTTTTGAGGATACTCTGTCACACAATATTGAACCTGCCGATTTTCTGCATGTACGTGGACCAATAGTAGGATTCACAATTAGAGATGCTTTTCCAGACTATTTTATGAGTCCGGCTGGTGCACTGATTTGGCAAGCAAACATGATCTAAACCTTCAATTTATTCCGACTAAATACTTCCTTTGAATAGTTTGATGTATGTTTATTAAGCCATGTATCTATTTGCTTCTGTTACATGTTATAATAAATTCAATTGTTCATATGTTTCGTGAGTCAATAATAAAATTACTACATTACATAATAAAGTTATGAACCATATTTCATAAAGAGATTAAAGTCACTTGTACAATGATGGGATTAGGTAGGTGGTTGGGACTAGGAGGGGTGGGATTAGGGTTAGGATTGGGGATTAGGGACTAGGAGTGGTGGGATTAGGGTTTAGTGAACTAGGATATACTTACGTTGCAATGCTCATCCGAGTGTAGTTTCGGAATTTATCAGGGTGCTCTCTCAGGTCACGATAGAGCAGCACAAATTGTCCTCTCTTAGAGTGCATTTGGGTGATGGGATGAACCCAAAAGCGACGTTGTGGTCTCTGTTGTTGGAGAATATGTTCATAAACATATAGCACAAATAACAACAGCAGCTCATGGAACCCCATCTTCTTCCTGTTCTATTTCTTCTCTGACGAAAACACAGGAAGTGCACAGGATGTGATGTAAGGGGGACGGGTTGTTTGCTGACGCGAACGCTTAAAAAACGCTACAAAAACGCGATCAAAACGAATGGGCGTTAGCGCTATTTTTAACGCTAATGCGGCAAAAACGCGGTTAAAAAACGTGCTAATAACGCTCATCATTTTTACCGCGGTTTTGCAACGCCTCAGTGTGAAAGGGGCCTAAATGTCTCAAGTTCCCCCCATCACTGGAGAGGAGGCCACTACATTAGACAGTTTCTAATAAAGTATATATATATTTTTTATTACTCCTGGGTACCTGTATTACCAATCATATTATCCCTTTCAAAAAAAAAAAAAACCCTCTTCCCTCCTTACTTCTTAGGTAGTTTACTTCTACTCCCCCCCTCACCCGTACAATCCCAAGGTCTCTTTTGTTTATCTCTCCATACATTAGACAGTTGAGTCACAGAGAATTCTTCTGGATTTATGAAACTAAGGTTTTGTCACCAGCAGGAATGAATGTAGACTTTGATCTCAACTGTTTCATCTCCAATAGATAATCATTATATTTTTTTATCATTATATTTTTTCTAGTATAATACTTCATCTTTATGTATTATTTTAGTTATTTATAGTGTATATTTTTTATTTGTATATATGAATTTGTTGTATGTGGTTTTGTCATTGAGATGGCCATGGATTGACATCTGATATATTTTTAATTTTATAATCTCTTCAATTTTAATTAAGCAATGTGCTGTTTGACAAAAAAAGAAAAAAATCTTTTTTGGTATATATTTATGCGAATGGAGGCGTCTTTTTCTTGTCATTTTTTACATTTAAGAGGAACGACTGTTCTCTACAAGTAATTTTAAATGAATTAGCACTATTTTTCGTACTTAAGCACATCAGCACTTTCTATGTATTTATCCTCAGTGATAGCCTATTGGGTCTCTCTGAGATGGAACTGGTTATTCGACCGTTGTATCCAGTCTCCTGATTGGCACACTGTTGGTTACCATGACCATATATTCAACAAGCGGCCCGTCTGTGTGTATCCTGCCCTAAGCTGAGGAAGTCCTGCCTTTGGACGTAACACGTACAGGGGTCAGGTGTCGCGCATGACGTCACCCGCGGTCATCTCATCTGATATTATCACACGCTTGTTTTCCGGCACTCGGATCTGAGTGTGGCTCCATGTAAGTGCAATATCTTTCTTCTTTTATAAATAAATATGATATACAGAGAGCACTAGATCTTGTTATCTCTTTTCATATACGTTCTTACCATCTCACTGACTCGGATGAGCGTTGGAACTGTTATCTGTGGATTGCTTTACCAGGACTGCTGTATCTGATAATGGATCCCCGCTATGTGACCTGTCTCAGGTCGAATCCTTGAGGTGAGAGGCCATCGATGTGTGGTGGAGGGGTCACTGTCACCGGATCAGAGATCCTTGTCTCCTGTGTGTGTCACCTGCACTTTTAACTCAGCGTTAGTTACACGCACACCAATTTTTATTTATGGACATTTATGAATTGTGCAGCACTGTCTTTATGTTCATGTTTTTGGAAGCCGTTCGTCACTGTTAGGAAAGTTTGCACTTGTATTGTCAAAAAGGGACAAAAATGACATATTTACAAAATAGTGGTTGTCAGTGGAACTGGAGGTGAAGCCAAACCTTCACATGGCGATGCCTGTTCCATTGTCCACTGCTGCAAGGTTGAAGTAAATTCTCTCACTTTTGGAAAAATGCATTTCTATTTTGCCAGTTATGTTGAAAAGACTGTTTTGTTTTTTTTTATTGCTGTCTGTGACAGTTATTCTCTATTTTTGTCCTATTTACTTCTATCACCAAAAGAGAACTTGATTCCAAAACAGGAATAGAGGTGAATGTTCAGAATTTTGTGTGACCATATATGGTGTATTGAAAAGAATAGAATCAACTCTTTTTAAAAATCACATTTTGTTGCTTAGTCTGAAATGAAGACAGTCAGTTTGGATTTTATCCAGCTGTATTTACTGATAGCATCCAAGTGAAGGATATAACACCAACACGTCAGAAAATAAAGCAAAAACCGAATTGGTGAGTTGGAAACGATCACACATACCCTTGTCTGAATCTAAATGTGCAACATTAGTAGAGACATATCCCAACAGACCAAAGGCTGGAATTAAATCAAAAAAGCTGGTTTAACAAAATACTGACACAAAGGGGTGGTTCCATTTCCAACTCAGTGCTTCTGTTTGAGTTTTTTTTTGGTGACATGTTGGTGTTTTTGGCTGACATGTTTAAAGAGGGGATGTTACTGAGGCTCCCCACTGACAACCAATGTAAGGATGTTATTGGGGCTCCCCATTGGCAAGTTCAACCAGTGTAAGGGGGATGGTACTGGGGCTCCTCACTGATAACCAGGGGGGATGTTACTGGGGTTTTCCCACTGACAGCCAATGTAAGAGGGAAATGGTGGTACTGGAGTTTTCAAACTGACAGCCAATGTAAGGGTATGGTACTGACACACCGCTCCACCGATCGCCGCGATGCACGCCCCCTCGGGCACGCGGCGGCATGTTATCCTGCTGGACATCATATGACGCCCAGTCAGGATAACGGAACCACTTCCCGGACGTCAAAAAAAGGAAGATTAAGGTCTGGTGTGACCCCTCTGACACCTCCATCCCTAATAGTGCACAAAAAAACAAGAAAAATAGCACTGGGACTTTAGATGAGGTGAGAGAGGTTTAGCCAATGTCCACAATGAACACTGAGACAAAATCAATTTATTCATTTCAAAATGTTATGTAACTGAGCGGTAACAACGATTGTGAGTTACCAGGCATAATAGCCAATGTACACAACACAGATGAACGTAAATATACAAAGATTTATTACAAATGTTATACATCAATGAGCAACAATAAAACTTGAAAATTGCTGGGTCAGTAAGTACACATACAAAATAAGATGATAAAATGTACATACATGTGGACAGGGAAGTATGTAAACAACATTCCCGGACGTCAATCCACTATAGGGTGGGCAGGAAGTGGTTAAAGT
The DNA here is from genome assembly GCF_042186555.1 of Aquarana catesbeiana. Classification (NCBI taxonomy): domain Eukaryota; kingdom Metazoa; phylum Chordata; class Amphibia; order Anura; family Ranidae; genus Aquarana; species Aquarana catesbeiana. The sequence goes on along the minus strand of NC_133324.1, from coordinate 19,469,318 downwards.
CTTCTTTTTTACATCTTCTTTCTTCTATGTTCCTTTGTTTTCTTCCTGCATCTTCTTCTTGCTCCGATCCTCTGCTTCTTGCTCCGGTGTTCTCGTCCGGCATCTTCCTCCGCGGCGTGTTCTTCCCTTCTTCTTCTTCTCGGCCCGCTCCGCATACATGATGGGAGGCTACCGCTGTGTGACGCTTCTCGTCTTCTGACGGTTCTTAAATAACGGAGGACGGGACCACCCAGTGACCCCGCCCCCCTCTGACGCACGGGGACTTGATGGAGAATTCCCTGTGGCCTTCCCGGTGACATCAGGAGGGGGTCAACCGTTATGTAACGGTGACCCCACCCCTCTCTAACGTCATGCAGAAGCGTCACACAGCGGGAGCCTCCCATCATGTATGCGGAGCAGCCCGAGAAGAAGAAGAAGAAGGGAAGAAGACGCCACGGAGGAAGATGCCGGACGAGAACGCCAGAGCAAGAAGTAGAGGATCGAAGCAAGAACCAGAGGAAGAAGAAACCAAAGGAAGAAAGAAGGAGGAAGACCCGAAGAAGATGGAAAGAAGAAGACTTGAAATAAAGGAATTGTCAAAAACTATCTCTTGTCATTTTTAACACTTTTGACACTTTTTTGGTGAAATGGTAGGGTTACTTTTGTACACCATTACCATTTCACACAGGGGGGGGCGGGATCTGCGGGTTCCCTTGTTAAAGGGGCTTCCAGATTCAGACAAGCCCACCCGCCCGCAGACCCCCACAACCACCGGCCAAGGGTTGTGGGGATGAGGCCCTTGTCCTCATCAACATGGGGACAAGGTGCTTTGGGGGCTACCCCAAAGCACCCTCCCAATGTTGAGGGCATGTGGCCTGGTACGGTTCAGGAGGGGGGGTCCGCGCTCTCGTCACCCCCTCTTTTCCTGCGGCCTGCCAGGTTGCGTGCTTGGATAAGGGTCTGGTATGGATTTTTGGGGGGACCCTACGCCGTTTTTTTTTGGTTTGGTGTTCCCCTGTAGGGAAATCACAAACAGTTTTTAGCAATGAACTTTTATGTGTTTTGTTGGACCGACAATTCATTAATATCCGCAAGTACTTTTGAATGACTTTTTTGCCTTTGAAATGTCATTTTGCTGTCAGACTGTTCTAAACACGGGAAACATGCACCCCTTTACAGGCATACTATAGACACCACCCAGGTACGAAATTCTAAGGAATATTACACTTTTATTGTTTCAATTTAAGCATTATAAAAATCACTGCTCTGAGAAAAACGTCCGTTTTTCACAGTTTGTTTGGCATGTACATGTCCCCTGGGGCAGGACCCAGGTCCACAAACACTTTTTATGACAAAACCATGCATATAAGCCTTTAAAATTAGCACTTTTGATTTCTCAAAAGTGTGTTCCGCAGATTTAAAATTTACCACGAACAACCAAAAATGTTTGCTGTTCGGTGAACTGGCGAACAGCCGATGTTCGACTCAAACTCTAAGCTCATCCCTAATTGCCCTAAAAAGTTTGGGAACCTGGGTCCATGGACTTTAAGAATGTTTAAAAATTAACCAATAAAAGTGAAATATTCCTTTACATTTCATAACTGGGTGGGGGTGTGGATGTCTATAGTATGCCTGTAAAGTTGTGCATGTTTCCCATATGTAAAACCAGTTCGCGAGCAAAATTACATTTCCAAAGCAAAAAACTGACAATTAAAAGTACTAACGGTAGCGACAGAATTTTTAAACATACCTTATTCTCACGGGTACTCTCGTAACGTTCGTCTCGCGCCTAAACAGAACGCAACATTACATCACACGCTCATTCAATTTATATACACTACCTATACGTGAAAACTCCGCTTTTCGAACGTCATGACGCATTCGTTCGTACCGCGTGTTAACTTGACATAGACAGCGCATGCGTGAAACTCCGCTGGTGTCGTCCACCCCTGACGTTCTTTTTGTATAATATTCCCCGCCCCTTATCTCTTCGGTGCGCAGTGAGGAGCAACATGGCAGAGACACAGATGTGTGATGTGTCATCATCCAGTGGGGAGGAAAGGCCAGAGGTACAAATCGCACAATCCAGGAGGAGGAGGCGATGTAAGGCCACCAACATGGCCTTTGATGAAATGGTGGAGATGGTGGACATTTTAATTAGGGAGGATTATGATGGGAAACATGGTCCATACGCCCATCCTAATTTAGTCAAAAACAAAATCCTGTCTCATGTCGTGAGGACTCTGGAGCGCAAGTTTGATGCAAGGCGAAAAAAGGACCAACTGAGGAAGCGCTGGTCCGACCTCAAAAACAGGGAGCCGGATCAGTATCTAAAAATTAAGAAGGTACTTCGAAAAAGTAAGTACTTGTCGTGTGTCCTATTTATGATTATTCACTTGCATGCTGCTCCATGTGTTTTTCTTTTACTGTTGTACTTAATGTTTGTAGGTGGGAAATAACGTTCATAGCTATGAAATAACATTCGCAGGGACAAAAAGGGTCGTTTGCAAATAAATATGATGATTTTAGCAGATATAGGCTTATTACTGATTTGGACATGATAATTTGTCTGATTGAACGAAGTTTAAGACATTGTTGTCTAGATGTCGGAAATTTGAATTGCTAAATAGATTCAGTGGAATGTAAGGAGAGGACACTCAGCAGCTGTTTACACATCTGGACTCAGGAGCACTAGTGTGGGACACCAGAGAAACTTGGCCAAATAAGGTAAGTATTGCATTTTGGGTAAAAGGGAATTTTAATCATGTCTTCAACTTGGTTCTCTTCCTAAACAGACAATTTTACACCACTTGAAAGCAATGTTTCATATTCCTATTTGTGGCCACAAAAATCTGTGTGCTAAGTATACCTTTTGTTTCTTTCTCATAGGGGATAAAAGACGCAGACAACAGGTTCACCAGGACCCCCAAACTCACCGGGACACCCAACCTCGCCAGGACACCCAAGCCTGCCAGGACCCGCTACCTCAACTTGAAACAAGCCCAAGCGTCACTGAGGATGTGGAAGAGTGTACCTCACCAGGTGAGTGTCTGACACCCCAGCTTCAGGTAATCTATGTATGCCTGCATATTTCTAAATACATGTTTAACACATTTTTAGGTGATGTTCTGGTTGTGGAAGAAGAATCAGACCGTTTCACGTCGGACAGCGCCCAAAGGCTAATTGGGAAGATCATGGGCTGGAACGCTGAAATCGATGCCATGAGGAATCGCCTGGACAGAATGTAGCAGCAAATGAAGAACATGATAGATGTTTTGGGTAGAATATAAACCCTTTTTAGGTCAGCAAACATTTATCATGTTCTTCATTTGCTGCTGCATGATGATGTCCACATGCAAAATTTTCTAAGTTGAACTTTGTAAGTTCCCTAGTTGTGTGGTATTTTTGTAAATATAGTTATTTTTTAAAAATTAAAAAAAAAAAATATATATATAATTTATTAAAAACAAAAAAATATATATATATATATATATATATATATATATATATATATATATATATATATATATATATATATATATATATATATATATATATATATATATATATATATATATATATATATATATATATATAATTAAAAAAAAAAATCATCTATATTTTCTTTAAAAAACAAAAAAACAAAAACAAAAAAAACAACAAAAAAAAAAATTATATATATTTGCTTTAAAAAAAAAAAAAAAAGTGTGATATTTGCGGAATTTTGTCAAAGTTTAACTTTGTAAGTTCCAGTTATGCAAGTTATGTTTTAGTACATGGCTGTTTGTTAGAAAATTAAAAAAAAAAAAAACATACATGAGTGTGCACAGATAAAAAAAAATTTCTACAAAACAATGTGTGGTTTCTTATATCAATGCTCAATACCAGTATATTTGTTAAGTTGGTGTAGTTACATTGACAGTGTACTCTAAAATGTGTGTAGCCGAGACACAACACAATATAATAGTTAGCTCAAAGCGAGATTGTCACCTCATGTTGCACATCAGGTTGGTTTGCACTAGTAGCAAAAATTATAAAGATCAAGGCTATTTGCAAAGCTGGTAAACACAGACAACAGTAGTTCAAAGGAAATATTATTTTATTACTAAGTCAAATAATTAATCAGCAAGTACATTTTGCTGCCAAGGCACTGCCCCTCTACCGACCAAGTAGTCCATATATTGTTCACAGACAAGACGGGCATTCTGGGAGCCCAAACCAGCACGTGCACTTTCCAGGGCTGGCATCACAGCCTTTTCAGCTGGTCGAGAAAAACCTCATCACTTTGCCCTGAGGCAATGTAGCTGGAAGCATTCCACCTTAAAAAATTGCGGAGGATGCAGCAGCATAAAACGACATGATTCATTTTATATTCTGCCAAGTTAATGGCAGTTAAAAAGAGCCTAAACCTACTGGAAAGAATGCCAAATGCATTCATCACGACCCTTCGGGCACGGGAGAGGCTCCTCATTGGAAACGGTTTTAGAATATGTTCCCCCAAGGAAAAGGCCTCATCTGCCACAAAGACAAAATTTAGATCCTCAATATTGTCCTGAGCATTTGGCAAATGTTAGGTCCCTTTTTGTAGACGGTCATAAAATTCTGTGTGCATCATCACACCTCCATCAGAGTGGCGTCCATTCATCCCAACATCAACAAAAAGAAACTCATATTTGGCTGACACCACAGCAAGTAGAACTATGCTGCAAAAACCTTTATAATTAAAATAATATGAGCCCGAGTTTGGCGGTGGGACTATCCTCACATGTTTGCCATCAATGGCACCTCCACAGTTGGGGAAATCCCATAAATTGTAAAACTGGGCAGCCACATCCTTCCATTGCTGGGTGTTTGAAGGAAACTGTGGAGTCAAACAAATAAAAAAAATTAAGACTTGAGCACATAAAATTGCAACCATATTTGACAGAAATATTGTGGGGCAACATAATATTATAACATTTAAATGTGGGTTTACAAAAAAAGGGATAAGTTATAATTATATGCTCCCTCACCCCCTCTGGTGGCACATTCTAAAAATGTTAGGGGGGGGGGATTGAATGGGTAGCTGTTTTTGACAAGTAAACCTCTACACTTCCATGAGAGCTAAATGCATTAAAAATTAAGTTTAATTTTGCCTGACCATCCATCTTTAGAAGATTGTCAGGCCAGTGGACAGGTAAGAAGTGGCATAATACACAAATAAGAATGCACATTGTCCAAATCTATACACATTTTGAGATACATCGGACAAAATAATAACAATGTTCGTGAATTATGATTATTCGTTATGATAACGTTAAAAAATCAGGAAGTCAGCACAGCACAGGGATGGTGGGAGCCCCTCATAATGAAAACAGCACAGGGATGGTAGGAATATCACTTATTGCTATATACAGTAATTTGATCATGCAATATATGGTTTTACATTTCATGTTTTTAATGAGTAGATTTAACCTTTTTCTTAGCTCATTATTCACGTAACCTACCCACTGGCCAAAAAGATTAATCGCTGCCAACAGCTGTTATTTCATTTTCCTCTAATGTTAAATGGGCTTGTGATTTATGTTAACAGTTCCTAGCAGTTAAGAGAGGAAGTGCACAGAAAAAAAAACACGTCCGTAAATGATTGAAGACACAAAAATGAGGTAGTACTGAGTATTACCAGGGGAGCGGACCTTATAGGCTAAGAAACAATGGAAAAGAAGCAATATAAAAATATTCAAATTTATTAAGGTTAACAAATACATAGAGAAGATATGAGATAATAAAAAACGGAAAGAGCGAGCATTTTTGTAGATCAGTACTTACGGCCTCATGTCACCACTCTATCCTCCTATGTTAAAGATACTCCAGATCTGTTAAAAACCTGGAGGGTCTAACTGTTCCTCATGGGTGCCTTTTGGTAACCATTGATGTGGAAACCTTATATTCGTCTATTCCACATGAATTAGGCTTCAACACAGTTGCCAGATTTTTAAATGAAAGAGGACCTACATTTCTGGATCTTAATGGCTTCGTACTGCGACTCCTATCGCATAATCTTGGAAATTTTTTTTTTTTTTTTTTTTTTTTTATGGTTCCCACTTCCTCCAGGTACAGGGGGTTGCTATGGGCACATGCTGTCCACATTCATATGCGAACCTGTACCTGGGGGGGCGGAAGCGGGATCTGTTTGCCAACGACACACACTCAAATCTTTTTTCCTACGTGCTGAGGTGGTTTCGCTATATAGATAACATCTTGTTACTGTGAGCGGGACCACCAGCAGCACTAAATGAATTTATGGCCATTCTAAGTCAGAATGACTATAAATTGAAGTTCACCATGCAGTTCAGCCTCACTACGATTACATACCTAGACATCACCTTTAAAATCAGTCAGGAGGGCCAAATCAACACATCACCCTTTCGAAAACCCACAGCGGGCAACACAACGCTACATGTGTGCAGCGCGCATCCACGTCCTCTCGTCCAAAGTATTCCGTTTAACCAGTACATACGCTTAAAACGGAACTGTTCAACGGACGCCGACTTTAAGCATGAAGCAGACCTTCTTTATCAACGGCTCTTAGCGAGAGGTTATATGAAAACCAGTCTTAAAAAATCTTTAAAAAAAGCTGTAGCTAGACCTAGAAACGCCCTCCTTTTTCCGGAACCTTAACAAACCAGCTCAGATACAGTGAGATTCATCAACTTATTCTGACCAGCATCAAACCATACTTTCAACTATCCAAAAACATTGGCACATTCTAACAAAAGATCCCACCATCAGTAAATACATGGGATCTCGTCCCGAGATCACTTTCCGGCGAGCAAGATCCATAAAGGACTGTTTAGTACGAAGCCACTACTGTAAAACCACTAAAGCATTACAATCCCCTGCAGGTCTCTTTAAATGTGGCAAATGCGATTTTTGCAATCTTTTACTGACAGGACCTTCGGTTCTTCTCCCAAATGGTCATACACATGTTCTACGGCACCACATTACGTGTCAAACTCAAGGAGTTATCTATATCTTTTTTTTGTCAATGTGGAGCCTTCTACGTGGGCAAAACTATCAGGCCCTTCTGGAGAAGAATCAAGGACCATGTACACTATGCTACAAATGGTCTTTTGAATACCACAATGGGTTACCATATAGCTTTCGAACATGTGTATAACCCAATGGTGTTTAAATTCGCTGCTCTGAACATTGTCTATGCAGACCCCCGTAGGGGCTATTTGGACAAAAAAGTACTCCAGCGCGAAACGCAATGGATACATAAGCTACAGACTACGGTCTATCCAGGCTTAAACAATATGATCAGTTTCAAATCCTCTCTCTAACATGTTTAGTTTATTGATGTACCATGCGATCTGTTTGCTTGTAGCTCACTCTTTTGCCCTTCTTGAATTGTTTCCTCTGCTCTTTTCCCCTCCCCCTTTTTCTTTTATATAAGGTAACATACGAACAGAAAGTTAATCTGTATCACTTGCAAGTTTTATTATGTGAACCCAATAGAGATATTTGGTGTATATACTTGTATAACATTATGTATATAGAATCGGCAGTTATCCTTTTTTGGGTATGACTTGTTGGAGAATTTACTTATGATCACAAATTAACGGGATTTATCTGTGTAATATATTGTTTATATATTTCTTTATATGTATCTTTGTTCTGTTTTTTTATGATTTATCATGGGCTGTCTACTTGTGAACATTGGTTATGAGACATCTATTAATGAGTACCTTCTCTATATGCTATACTTTTGCTATACAGTCCGTTTGGATATGCAGGATTATGGTAGCATGCTGGTAACCACAACTAAAAATTCCCTTTTTTTCTAGCTCCTCTATGCATATGATGATTATTAGGCCATTGGGAATAGAGCTAATGCAACAGTATAAATACTGTCTTTCACAAAATTATGTTTCTCATAGAGCGGCGTCATTTACCATATGCAATTCATCTGTTATGAACCGGCTGAGTAGTCCCTACAATGCCCAGAATGCATCTAGTTCATTCTTATATGGCCGACGCATGCGCAGGGTTGTTTCCTCCTGGACACTGCGCCGTTCAGGCAGGGGTTCCTTTTCTTGTGTTTTTTTTTTCTCTTGCCGTGTGGTCCTCTGCACATGTGCAGAGGACATGGTTGCCAATGTGTCCTACAACTCCCATAATCCCAGCTTCCAGCATTGTATCACATGATGCCCAGTTTACGATCAGCTGTGACTGAATTAGAATTTAGATTCCCCAGCCGCTTAGAACCCTGTGTGCAGTGGATTGCTGTCTCCCAGGGGCATGCTGTGATACTTAGATCCTAAATTTAAGTACTTAGCAGGATGTTATTTACTATTAAGCTCTTACCTCTATATACTACTCATATGCCTTCATTTTAATTCTATATTTATTTCATCTTATTGTGTGTCCATAGATACAGCGATATGCTGTCAGGCTATATATAGCCATCAGCACTGCTGAAACCAAATTCAGGATTCATTGTTGCATACCTTTTGGTGGCCCCCTCCCTCTTTGTGGCCGTTTTCAAAATCAGGATTATTCTTCATATGCCCCTGTTCATAGATTCAGCTATACTCAATATAGTAAGTTGATTTTTTAGAAAGTTTGTACTCTTTTGCTGCAATACATATTCTTTGTATTGACACTGGTTGTTTTTGCTCTATCTCCAGCTTTCTAGCTTCTAAGTGCATCACTCACCTTACCGTGACTGTATATGACATTGCACTTCAAAAATAAGGTACTGGCTTGATGTTCGTTCCTGTATTCATAAGTGCTCAGCGCCTGATTTTTATCTTGAACAGTCTGTCTGTGTGTTAGTTATGTGTGTCTAATGGCATTGTATCTCATTTCAGATAGAGTAACATATTCTCTTATCTGTCCCGTCTGTGAACCTTGGCCGTGTCCTGAGGATGCCTAGCGGCAAAATGCGTAGACATACAAGGGCTCACTGCACAATAATCATAGATGCATATATGCTATAATTTTTACTATCTCATATCTTTCTCTATGTATTTGTTAACCTTAATAAATTTGAATATTTTTATATTGTTTCTTCTCCATTATTTCTTAGCCAATAAAGTCCGCTCCCCTGGTAATACTCAGTACTACCTAATTTTTGTGAGTTCCTAGAAGTTAAATAGCTTACATTTGGATTATTAATAAGAATTGTGCACAAAGGAATGTCAATGAATCTTCTTGGCTGTTGCAGGTGGAATTTTACCTGCCAGTGAGTTACTGACTTGCATTGCACTTGCTTCAAGCATGTTTTGCATTCTCATAGACAAAAAAAAAAATAATAATAATAATAATAATACACATATACACAGTACACAAACATGGCAGAAACAGCCAGCGAAAGAAATGCTCTTCGACTTCAGTCGTATGGAGTTGGTTTGGATTTACAGCATCTGATGAGGAACAGACAACACATTGATGCAAACTATGTCTTAAGGCTGTTGTTGGTGGTAGCAGTACAACAAATCTGTTTCAGCATTTAAAGCTAAGACATGCGGCTGAGTGAGAGAAGTGTTGCCTTCTTCAAAAAGAAAACCACTCTAGTAGCGCCAGCAGTAGCACCCCGGGGGCCGGACTCTTGAACAAAGCTTTTCACACGGTGTACCGTATGAGAAGAGCAGGCCAAGGTGGAAAGCCATAACAGAGGCAATTACCCTCTACATAGCTACGGATATGCTGCCAGTTTACTCTGTTGAGAAGAGAGGGTTTAACAACCTGCTGAAAGTTTTGGACGCTCGATATACAGTACCTAGCCACAGGTATTTCTTTGACGTTGCTCTTCCTCAACTGTATAACAACACTCGGCAAAAGATAATAAGCGAGTTGAAGGGAAATGACTTTTACGCTGCCACTACTGACCTGTGGTCAAGCCGAACCATGCAGCCATACATGTCTCTTACGGTTCATTAGGTCAGCGAGAGCTTGGACATGCGAAGCGTCTATCTCCAAAAGTCATATTTCCCCCCGGACCATACGGGCTAAACTATTGCACTAAGATGCTCTGAACTCCTGGGGCCTTTCAGAGGAGCGCCTTACCTGTATGACGACCGACAGTGGCTCCAATATAATCAGAGCTATGAAGGACAATAATTGGCCAAACCTCAAGTGCTTTGGACATCGACTGCACAATGCTGTCGGTAAGTTTGTGTGAAAATAAATTAGAAACAAAAAAGGTGTGTGTGATGATATAACCAAAACTAGTCAAACTAAATATTGTTGTTCTTCTTTTCTCTATTACAGTGAAAGATGAACGGATTGACCGTGCCATTGGAGTGTGTAAAAAGGCAGTTTCTGCCTTTTCATATAGTTGGGAAAAAAAAGACGGGACATGGCAGAGGTTCAGGCAGAGCTGGGTCTTCCCCCTCATCAACTAGTAACAATCGCTTACAAGATGGGGTACGGGTCAAAAAATGATTGAAAGATATCTTGAACAAGAGAGAGTCATCGTCCGTGTTTTGGGTGCTGACAAGAAAACCCGCCATTATGTCACATGCATGCGCAGTGTGTATAAAGCGTAACACGCGTGCGTTTTACGTACGATCTGTGAGCGGAGGAAGGAGTATCGGAGGCACCGATCGTAATAACGAAGGTAAGAGCCAAACTTGGGCCTATACTGCTTCTAGATTGAGGCCTATATTGTAACAAGATTAGGAGAGTTTTGCCTGACATTAGGGTTTGTCTTGTGTTGTGTCTTGTGTTGTGTCTTGTGTTGTCTCTTGCAGTGAAAATGGATATCTTGAAAGATAACGACTTTATGGCAATATTCATTGACATGTTCAGGGAGCTGCCTTGTCTGTGGCAGATTAACCACCCACATTATAAGAACCAAACAAAGAGGAAGGCAGCACTGGATCAATTGCTGGAATTTGTGAAGACGGTGGTCCCCACGGCAGACATCACCTATTTGAAGATCCTAATTGGTGGCCTGAGGAACACTTATCTAAGGGAGCACAAGAAGGTCCAGGATTCCCAGAGATCTGGAGCAGCAGATGACATCTATGTCCCCAGGCTGTGGTACTATGACAGGCTGCATTTTCTGGCAGGTCAGACTGAACCCGGGTCATCACTCTCCAGTCTTCCTTCCACCCCAGCTGAGGCTTCTGACGCCCAATCTGGGCCTTCCAGGCAGCAACATGTGGAGGAGCTCAGATTGAGCCAGGTATAGCATTCTTCTACATATTGCTGGTTGTCCAAGCAATGATGTTAACTAGATGTTAGTTTGGAGTACTAATTTATGATTGTGATTGATGATGCAAAAACTAAAACCATGTCCCTTTTTCATACACAGGGTAGTCTCAGCCAGGAGGTGGCCGGGCCAAGCAGGCTGCCTGATATGCAGGTCCCTCCCCTACAACCACAAAGACAAAAGTGGCAGGAAGAGGAGTACCCTAGAGTAGGCTGCCATAGGCCTCTTTTGGAAGGCTACAGAGGCCCTGAGAACCCCCCACACTGTGGAGGAGGACTTTGCTGGCATAACTGCTGCAGATGGAGGAGAGCCAACGACTCCTGTGTGAGTCCTTAATTTTGGAAGCTCTCAATAAGGGGTTGAGGGGCCAAATAACATCAAGCCAGAGGTGGTGCAACAAAGTACTAGTGATGTGTTGGAGTGTTATTTTGTTTGTTTGTTTTTCATGATTGCATCATTTTTTCCTCAGAGTTGAGTGATTCCATAATTTATTCCCTGTGCTTGTTCTATAAATCTAACTGTTACTGGCCACCACAATTATTTTTCTTGATTTCTTTTAGTGTTTCTTAAAGCCAGAAAGTTGCCATTTGAAATGCCTTCAGTTTTTGGCCTTGTCTGTGATCTGCTTTTTTTCTACAAACAATAAACAACTGAAGGAACATCCTCAGGGACTGGTGATTCCATAATTTTTGCCAGGGGTTGTACTCAACCTTCAACCTTTTCCCTGTATCCAAGATACCTGCCTTCCACATTTCTGGTCAGTAGACATGGTTATAAAACTGTAACCAAGTGCCTGTCTGTTAAATTAAGGAATTGTCTATATATACATATTGTGTACTCATTGTATTTTTTAAATTGTAGATAACCTCTACACCACTTGCTCCTGATGAAGAGGAATGATGCATAATCTTGAAACACGTAGTTTCATTCTGTATGTTTGTACAAGAGTGATGTAAACTAGGTAGTTTCTATGATCTCATGTGGATATATACCATTGAACCTGTGTACTTGTGATAACAATTTCCCATGTATCTATGTTTTTAGAATTTGTATCATTAAACTTATATTAATTTTTATATATATTGTCTATACATACAATTTTTGGAGTCATTGCCTTACAAAGTCCCGCCAGAGGGTCTCTGTTTTGTTTTCCCCCTCCCTTTCAGCAGTGCACCTAAAAGAGGAACTGAACCAAGTGGCTGATGACCTCAGCAGTTAGAAAATAAACGAGGGTGACTGGAGCCTAAATCAAGAGGTTTTCGGAACGATCACCCAGAGATGGGGAATTCTGCAGGTGGATCTATTTGCCTAAAAAAAAAACCAAACACAAAGGTTCAATTTTTTTTCCCTAAAGAGGGTGTACAGCACACTCGGGCTGGACACTCTGGCACAAAGTTGAACATTCACCAAGCGTTATGCCTCCCCCCCGCCAGTACTCCTGCCGGGGATCACAAGGAAGTTCCGAGCAGAGAACAGCTCGCTGATCCTTATTGCACCACATTGGCCCACGAGACCATGGTTCTCTATTCTAAAAAAGGACTAGCTGCAGAACCCCCATGGTTATTACCAATCCGAGAGGATCACCTCTCCCAGGGCCTAGTATATTGTCCACAAGTAGAAAGGTGGAACCTCGCTACTTGGTTTCTGAGGAGCAGTTACTGAAAAGCTAGGGGCTTTTCTTACCGCTTGACTGATACGCTGCTGCGTAGCAGAAAAAGAGACACACACCTTTTTTTTTAGTGGAAACGGTTCAACAATTGGTGTGCAGGAAATTTCTTTGAGACACAGAGCTCAGTGGCGGTTCTAGAATTCCTGCAGTGTGGAGCAGACAAGGGCTTGAGCCTCAGCACACTAAAAAGCCAAGTATCAGCACTCTCCATGTATCAAGAAAAAAACACTGGCATCCAACCCATGGTTAGTTAGTTTTTCTTTTAAGGCTTTGAGCAAAGAGAAGTGCAGGGGCCGCCTTTCCCTAAATGGGATCTGTCTTTGGCACTACAAGCTTTGACAGGAGGCCCATTCAAACCACAGGAAGATTGTTCAATAAAATTGCTGACCCTTAAAACTGTTTTTTTTTGGTAGCGGTCTGTGAGATAGAAGCTTTATCAATCAGACCTCCATTCTTTCAGGTATTTCAGGACTGGATAGTTTTTAAAATGGATTCAGCCTTTCTGCCCAAAGTAGCCTCAAAATTTCATAGAGGCCAGGATATTAGCTTACCTTCCTTTTGCGCAAACCCTTCTAGGTAACAAGAAGTTAAGTTTCACATGCTGGACGTAAGAAGGTGCATCCTTCATTATTTAGACAAGACAAAAACCTTTTAGGAAGACAGATTGTTTTTTCTTTTTTTTTTTTTCAGGGGCCAAGAAAGGGCATAGAGCCCCAAAGCGTACTATAGCCAGGTGGCTTAGAGAGGATATTGGCCACGCCTATACTGTGGGAGGTATGCATACCCCAGAGGGTATTAAGGCACACTCTACAAGAGCAATGGCAACATCACAGGCGGAGAGGGCTGGAGCAACGCCGGCACAGATCTGCAATGCAGAAACATGGTCCGGTTTCACCACCTTTGTTAAACACTACACGGTGGACTTGTCTACAAAAGGATCAAGCGTTTGAAAGCAAGGTCTTGCAAGCTGTAGTCCCGCCCTAAGGGTCTTTCAGGACAGCCACCTGAGATAATAATTAGGGGAAAAACAAAAGTTACTTATGGGTAACATCTTTCCCAGAGCATTTCGGGACAGCACTGGAAAGCATATGTTGCTTAAAGTTTTCTGAACAGGAATTGCGGTATTATTGACTGTGTGTATCATATGTTCTTGTGTCTACCCAGCTGCTCTAAGAAAACTGAGGATCCGGCAGAGGAGGAGGAAAATGTAAAGTGGGCTGGCGCTTTAATTCCCACAGGGAGCTGCTCTAAGAAAATTGAGGAGCCGGCAGGGGAGGAGGAACATTTAAAGCAGGCTGGTGCTGTGATTCCCACAGGGAGGAAGGAGCCAAGGTCTCTCAGGTGGCTGCCCTGAAAGACTCTGGGAAAGAACGTTACTGGTAAGTAACTTTCAAGGGCACAACTCATTTGTGCATAGTTTGGCATGTAGAAGAACAGTACAAATACATGGCCACTGCAGAGCATGGATAATGTGGGCTAGCGACAAAGTTAACACAGTTGCCTTACAAACCAATTCCCAAATAGTTATCAAGCTTGCAGACAAAGGCAGTAATCTTGTGATTATGGATGTCTCACAATATGAGAACATATGTCTACAAGTCCTGAAAAATAGAATTTGGTATAGACTGATCACAAAAACAGTAATGGATCATTACTGTATCAAATATTACTATTTAATAATTCACAAAGCTTATAAAAATGGTATCATAGACAAAAACTTTTTTGCATAAAAGGGAACCCAACATACCAACATTTTATGCACTTCCTAAGCTACACAAATCTATTATTCAAGCAACTGGTAGACCCATTATTTCTGGATGTAGTTATTTAACAGAAAATGCAAGTAGTTTGATGAATATTTAAGACCACATGTAGTGGCATTGTCCTCATATGTAAAATATACTATTGATTTGTTAAACTATTGAGAGACTTTCTTTTCCGAAAAATTATTTGTTGGTGGCTATAGACGTCAAAAGTCTATAAAACACCATTCCCCATGACAAAGGGATCCAAGTGACAGCTAGTCACCTTAACGAAAGAGGGCAACCAGCCCATAAATGCAACCAATTCATACATACTTACTGTGCTGAAATTCATTTTAACACGTAATGGTTTTCATGTTCGGGCCCTCCCACTACCTCCAGGTGCAGGGAGTTGCGATGGGGACTAAACATGCCCCATTGTATGCTAACCTGTACCTGGGGGGGGGGGGGGATGGGAGAGGGAACTCTTTGGTCGTGATGATATTTCCAATATTTTGAAACATGATCTCTCCTGGCATGGATAAATTGATGACATTTTACTCTGTTGGTCGGGTACCAGAGAGGAATTAGATTTGTTTATGGACATCATTGGTGACAATGAATATAATCTAAAATTTATGATGACTTGCAACTTATCTAGAATTGGTTCCTTGAATGTGAAAATCTTCTTGAATCAGGATGGATCCCTTGGCTCATCCCCTTGGCACACACCAGTAGCTCCCACCTGGCACCCTTGTTAAAAAGCATACCTTACAGTCGATCTCTCTGTATCCCGAGAAACTGCAGTAATGAGGAAGATTTCACCAAAGCAGCCCGTGAACTGTATTCCAGATTATGTGATAGGGGGTACAGTCATGCCTGCCTTAAAAGGGGATATAACAAAACTGGGAAACGAGAGAACCTCACTCATCTATCCTGCCAAGAATGTCTCACAATCAGTATGATCACACCATACTCTCAACATAATAGACAGATTAGAGGTATCCTAACAAAATTTTAGCCTCCATTATCAGCTGACCCTACCATTAACAAATGTATTAAACCATATCCTGAGATCACCTACAAAAGAGCACACTCTTTAAGGGATCGTCTAGTACACAGAATTTATGACAATACCATTCACACTAAAAAAAATTCTACACAGGCACTTTTGCATGTAGTAGTTGTGATGTTTGTCCTTTTATTTTAAATGGTCACAAAATTCTATTTCCTAATGGTCAGACACATCTAATCAAACATAAGATAAATTCCCAAACAATAGGATGCTTCTATATAGTCCAAATATAGAAGACCCAACTCCCCTTTTTTTAAAAAGCATTAGAGACCATGTGTCTCTCATCCGGAAAAAAATAATGGAAACAGCGGTCGGTCGACATGTTGGTCTTTACCACAATTGCCACAGAGTTGCACAAAGACTCTGAGGGGGACACAGATGTGCAATGAGGCTCTGATGGGGACAAACATGCAGAAAAGCTCTGATGGGGACACAGATGTGCGAAGAGCCTCTGATGGGGACACAGATGTGCGAAGAGCCTCTGATGGGGACACAGATGTGCGAAGAGCCTCTGATGGGGACACAGATGTGCGAAGAGCCTCTGATGGGGACACAGATGTGCGAAGAGCCTCTGATGGGGACACAGATGTGCGAAGAGCCTCTGATGGGGACACAGATGTGCGAAGAGCCTCTGATGGGGACACAGATGTGCGAAGAGCCTCTGATGGGGACACAGATGTGCGAAGAGCCTCTGATGGGGACACAGATGTGCGAAGAGCCTCTGATGGGGACACAGATGTGCGAAGAGCCTCTGATGGGGACACAGATGTGCGAAGAGCCTCTGATGGGGACACAGATGTGCGAAGAGCCTCTGATGGGGACACAGATGTGCGAAGAGTCTCTGATGGGGACACAGATGTGCGAAGAGCCTCTGATGGGGACACAGATGTGCGAAGAGCCTCTGATGGGGACACAGATGTGCGAAGAGCCTCTGATGGGGACACAGATGTGGTGACGACTCTGTTGGAGAGGTCAACAGTGTTGTGAGGACAACACGGACATAAGGGGGGAGGGGCTCTGATGTAAGTGTAAACTCACAAATATTTTCCTTGTTCAGATATCTCCTTCAGTTAAGGAAAAAGGAAAGTGGACAGCGAGTGCCGCCTGTTTAATGAACAATGGAACATAAAGTACTTTTTTGTACAAGCAGGCGATAAAGCCTCGTGGTCTCATATGCAACAAAAAACTGTTGCAGTTTTGAAGGAGTACAATTTTTACGCCAGCACTATGAGACAAAACAAAGTTATTCCAATTCACAGGAACACAGCGTTCTGAAAAATTTCAACTGATGCAACACAAATGGCTTTACCAAAAAGCTCTATTTACGCAAAAGAAAAGTGAAAATGAAGCTTTAACTCGGGCCAGTTATAAAGTAGCTTATGCCTTGGCTAAAAGTGGAAAACCATTCACTGATGTAGATTTTATCAAGGAGTGTATGATGGAAGCAGTGGAAGAGTATTTTGCCCAGAAAAAGCAAATTTGTTCAAAAGGATGTCTTGCACCAAACACTGTTGCTCGTAGAAATGATGATATAGGAAGCAATATTGTTAAATCAAATTGCAGAAAAAGCAAAACATGGTTCTGGTGTATTCTCTTGCACTTAATGAGTCAACTGATGTGTGTGTACATCACAACTTTTAGTATTTATTTGTGGTGTCAACAGTGAATTTGATGTCACACAAGAGTTAGCATCAGTGCATAACATGCACAGCACAGTAACTGGAGAAGACATCTTCAAAGAACTGCAAAAAACTGACGGAATATAACCTGTAGTGGAATAAACTGCAATGCATGACAATTGATGGAGGAAAAAACATGTCTCAGGTGAAGAAAGGTTTAGGTGGACAAATCACAAAAAAATTGCAAGGTCCTGCATTGCATTATCCATCAGCAAGAATTGTGTGGAAAATTTCTGGATATGTCTTGTGTTCTGAAACCTCTTGTTTCAGTAGTAAATTTTATTTCATCTCGTGGGCTTAATCATCGCCAGTTTCACAATTTTCTGAAAGAAATTCACTCGAGGTACATTGACTTGACTTACTATACAGCAGTTCGCTGGCTTAGTTGTGAAACAGTTCTATCACTCTTTCAGCTCTGAGAAGATATAAATTCATTTCTAACAGAAAAGAATCGACCCGACCCAATTTTGTCAAACACTGACTTTGGAAATCTTTAATCTTTTGCAGATTAAACAGACCATATGAATCAACTGAATCTAAATTGGCAAGGTGAAACCAAATTGATTTGTGACCTATTTGTGCATGTCAAGTCATTCAGGTCAAAACTCATGCTTTTTGAAGGACAGGTGAAAGTCCATAATTTGTTTCATTTCCCATGTTGTGAAACTTTTCATGGAGAAAGTGAAAAAGAAATGTTCTTCTTCATTTGCGACTGAAATCATTCAGGGCTCGCAAAAACTATTTCAGGAGTGATTTTCTGATCTTGATGGTAGAGCAGATGATAAAAAACTGTTTCAAAATCCATTTAACTGCAGTGTTGAAACACTCCCAAGTCAGTTTTAATTGGAAATTATTGCCCTACAAATCAGATGACATGCTGAAAGACAAATATAAAAAAAGGAAATTTGATCCAATTTTATAAATCTTTGCGGCCTGAGCAGTTTCCAAATTTGAAGCAATTTGCTCATAGACTTGTGTCAGTTTTTGATACAACATACCAGTAGGAACAAACATTTACAAAAATTAAGTATGTCAACTCCAAATATTCAGCAAATTTATTGAATGATCATTTGAAGTCCATTCTAATAATTGGCTCCTCAAGCTTGAAACCTCAGCACAGTGACATTTTGAAATTAAAAAATCAGCTCCATTGTTCACATTACATATGTAAACCTATAATGCAAAGAATTTTGTGTTCCGTTTTGCTGTTTTCAGATCTGTGTATTTTTCTTTAACTCAAATTAAAGACCCAAGTTTATTTTGTATGTTTTTGCGTTGTTTTACTAAAGTTGTTTCTCTTTCGCTCTCAGTCATATCATACTGATTACAAAAATGTTACATAGTAGCTGAGGTTGAAAAAAGACACAAGTCCAACCTATGTGTGTGATTATATGACAGTATTACATTGTATAGATATATGTTGCAGTCGCTCGGGTGCTTATCTAGTAGTTTTTTTTTTTAAACTATTGATGCTCCTCGCTAAAACCGCCGCCTGTTGAAGGGAATTCCACATCCTTGCCTCTCTTACAGTAAAGAACCTCTCTAGCTTAAGGTTAAACCTCTTTTATTCTAATTTTAATGAGTGGCCACGAGTCTTATTAAACTGCCTTCCGCAAAAAAGTTTTATCCCTATTGTGGGGTCACCAGTATGGTATTTGTATATTGAAATCATATCCCCTCTCAAGCGTCTCTTCTCCAGAGAGAATAAGTTCAGTGCTCACAACCTTTCCTCATAACTAAGATCCTCCAGACCCTTTATTAGCTTTGTTGCCCTTCTTTGTACTCGCTCCATTTCCAGTACATCCTTCCTGAGGACTGGTGCCCAGAACTGGACAGCATACTCCAGGTGCGGCCGGACCAGAGTCTGGTAGAGTGGGAGAAGTATCGTTTTATCTCTGGAGTTGATCCCTTTTTAATGTATGCCAATATTCTGTTTGCTTTGTTAGCAGCAGCTTGGCATTGCATGCCATTGCTGAGCCTATCATCTACTAGGATCCCCAGGTCCTTTTCCATCCTAGATTCCCCCAGAGGTTCTTCCCCCAGCGTATAGATTGCATTCATATTTTTGTCATCCAAATGCATTATTTTACATTGTCCTACACTGAACCTCATTTCCCATGTAGTTGCCCACCCCATTAATTTGTTCAGATCTTCTTGAAAGGTTTCCACATCCTGCGGAGAAGTCATTGCCCTGCTTAGCTTAGTATCGTCCGCAAATACAGAGATTGAACTGTTTATCCCATCCTCCAGATCGTTTATGAACAAATTAAATAGGATTGGTCCCAGTACAGAACCCTGGGGGGCCCCACTACCCACCCCTGACCATTCCGAGTACTCCCCATTTATCACCACCCTCTGAACTCGCCCTTGTAGCCAGTTTTCAATCCATGTACTCACCCTATGGTCCATGCCAACAGACCTTACTTTGTACATTAATGTAAAATATATTCATTTATTTAAATGTGATTCATTCATTTTATACATAACTGATTTTTTTTCGGCCCCCAAATACTTGCAAAATCTACAATGTGGCCCTCGTGTTGCAAAGTTTGGAGACCCCTGATCTAGATAAGCTCTATAGATGCCTACTATGATGTTGCCCTACATCTGTATTCATGTACATATATGCATTGAAGAAAGTATTTTATCAGAAAAAATAGTGGCGCTGTGTTCACCTCAATCTAGTGACACCCAATCTATTATATCAATAACTAATAATGATAATAGAGACACACAAAAAAAAAAGAAAGTTAAGAAATAATAGAGACTCAAATGATTTTAAGAGTAACAATATATATTTATGGCAGAATGCTAATGCGGCTATTAATGAGAAGAATGAAAATACACGTGGAAAATAAACAGTTATAGAGAATGCCCCACAGAAAAATAATCAGGGTAAAAAGAATGGTGAGAGAAATCAAAACATCAGAGGAAGTAACAACACCCCGAGGGGCAATCGCAACAATACAGCCCAGGAATACAGGGGAAATGACCAGGAAGATGACCATTATGGTGGCAACTACATGACCCCAAGGCATTATCAACAGAGTAGGGAGAGTTATTCCTATAACACTCAATTAACCTATCAGCAAGGGAATCAGCACCCCTCAAACTTATATCCTGATCCTAGATATCCAATGTCCACACTGTCGTGAATAATAAGTAGTAATAAGTATGTGCCTTTTTAAGGACAGGTTTCCCGCACAATAATTATTATTGAGTAATTTTTAACGAAGATATTTTTAAGGTACAAAATCAATCTATATGACACAGTCTATGCATGTGAAACTTATTCACGGAGACATGTGAGCATACAAAATAGTCATTTATTGGTTGACAAAAACAAATAATCACATGAAAATTAAGATACCGATTGCGTTACATGAACGTCTTGAAAATCAATAAAAACACTTGCAAAAATGGGCGTAATACCACCATGATAACTTCTCGGTAGAATCAATAACCTCGTGAACTTGACAATTAAACAGAACGTCTGTATTTCACACGTACAACCGTTACTTTGCTGCAGGTAAGTAAGTGGTTAAAAATGTGAAATAAATTAGACGTTTGTTTTGTCAATAAATGTGGTAACTATGCAAATAGAAAAATATAATGAAAAATTTGAATCTTTAGAGAAAAAAACTACAAGGCGGTTATTGATTCGGGAGAATGATTATCAAATTGTATAATATTCAATACATCAATATTTGAGAGAACATACAAGATAAAATCAACATGACATAATTAACCATTCCAGGATGGCTACTGTTCCTATTGGCTGGTTACCAGAGTTTAAGATGGCTGCCGCAGTTTCAAAATGGATACTCTTTAAGAGGATTTACTTTTTGTGACCTCCGAGCTCTAAGTATTAGGTGTTGAGGAATCTTCATGAATGTAAAGATATGTATTCATGCATGGTGCATGAGTGTCAGTCTGGGAGTGTGTGTATCTCCCAGTGTCCCCCCTCAGGGTGGATCCCTGAGCTCTCCCCCTGAGCTCACTTCCTCTCCATCTTTTTTCTCCTCTCTTTTTTTCTTTCCTGGCATCTTACTTGCCTCTAAATACCATTTCAGATAATAAGACCATAAAAATTATAATGGCTCTGCCCAAAAGGATGTGGCTTCTTTTCTTTTGGTTATAAACTTAATCATTTACCTTTCTCGTAAATTTAGTGAGTTCAAATAATACCACCTTCAACCACCAGATGTTTCACATGTGTTTTGAGTCTATCCTTTTAAGTTAATACATTCTATTTTCATAATGTGTATAGAGGTAAGGATAGTATATACCTTTAAATATTCTGGTAATCGGTCTAATATAAAATACACTCAGTATAAGTTTGATTAGTCACCATTACATAACTTGGTTATATATATGTATCTCTATAAATGTACATCTATCAAAACTGGTCTATGAAATACACACGTTGTTATATATATATATATATTAATCAATACTACCTAAAAAATGATTATCTATACGGATACCTGTATAATTCTGGTATCTCCAAAGAATATTCGTTTATCTAAGCATAGGCTACAGTCTTATATAGTTATAATCATAATGATATGTTTTTCCGAATACTAATTAGTTTCTTAAAACACTTCTACTTATAAAATCACACTTTCATATATATTCTCTTCATACCAAAGTTGTTGGGTCCGCAGATGCCAAAATTATAATATGTCTCTGTGACCTACAATGTCATAGATAGTTTGAAATGACTTATAATAACCTTATAGATACTTTTAAAATATTTTTGACTTGCACCAACTTCAAATCTTTCCCAATGGATGTTTAGAGATGACTTGTTTGTCTAAACAGTTCCTAAAATTCACACAATGGGTTTTGTTAGCCAAGGTGTTAGCTATTTAAACAGTCCCTCACTTGAACACAATAGGTTTAGGCCAGGTGAGGTTATATCTATGTAAGAATAGTCTGTATAACCTTGTTTCCTATGGCTGTAAGGGTAGTTTTCATTTATTCACTAATACCATGTAAATATCTCCTTGTTATGTGACGAGAGAAGACATTGTTCCATCGAGATTTCCTCACAATACATGCTTGTAAAAGTCTTTAATATTTGATGTAGTAGAAAAACTTGGAAAAACATGAGAACGTCTATTTTGTTCTAAAGGTCTCCAAAAGGGCAACAGTTCAATAACTGCAATAATCATGGTTCACCTGCTTTCTTTTGAGGCCTAAGAAACTCTCATATTTCTGCCAGTAAATATAAAATGTATTCCTTCATGAATTCACAACAACACAGAATAGATATCAACCTTTAATGTATGAGGAATACAGTGAGCACTGTCAGCAACAGACCCCTTTTTTTTAGGAGAGAGTGGAAATGGGGGGAGAGGAGGGGGGACGCCGCAAGGAAATCCCCAACCTATGAACAATTCAGGGAGGGAGAGGAACTCAACCCCCCATTATTTGAACAGGGACCCAATGCCCTTCCGAAGAGAAGCAGAGGGTGTAGGGCAGGGAGACGAAAACAATCCCAGAAAAGGAAGGAGGGACATTTAAACACGGGGATCTATAATCTGAGTCAAGTTGAACTTAACCCTAATGAAATGAAGATACTGAATTTAGGTTTGAACTGTGCACCTAGGAAAACCATGAATAATTTTGAAGTGTACATAGATACGCACAAATTCATTTGGACATTAAATATGAAGAAATATTTTTTGAGTCATCCAGCTGACACCTCTAGGAGAGTATAATAGATTCAGGAAAAATAGACAGTGGCCTGAGAAACAAATCTATTTTTAACCCTCAAAATTCCAACAATCATTTTATTGAGCTGTTCAAAAATATGGTTCTTAAGGATATTAAAGACCTTCTCTTAAGGAAATGAGCAAATCCGGATTATATTAGGGAAGGCATCAAGTCCTTGGAAGATAGGAAAGATATTGTAGTTCAACCAGCGGATAAGGGGGGGGAGGGGTGGTGGTAATGGACAAATCCTTCTATCACAACCAACTGCTGGAATTGCTAGGGGATCAGGTCATAAAAAAAATACAAAGTGACCCTACTGGTCCATATAAAAGACCAATTATATTTACTTGTGAATGGGGTTTTAGAAATAATGCCCTAAACCTTAAGGAAAGCAGATACCTGAATCCAAGCGCTTGCAGGATCCCGGTAATCCATACATTACCCAAAATTCACAAAAATATAGATAAACCACCAGCACGTCCAATTGTCAATGGGATTGGATTGATATCTGCTAGACTTGGGGAATACCTGGATAAGTTCCTTCAAACAAGTGTTAAAAAACTAAAGCCTACCCTTAGAGATACCACTGACATTTTGCGGTTGCTGAATGAGGTTAGGCTCAACCCGGCCACCATGATCTATCTAGTAACCGCGGATGTGTGGTCATTATACACCATCATCCAACATGATGATGCTTTGCTGGCTCTAAATTGGGCCTTAAGCAAACGGGATGATATCCTGCATATGCAGAAGTGCTTTCTGGGGAAAGTGTTATGCCCCATACACAAGGTCGGACATTGATCGGACATTCCGAGAACAAAATACTAGGATTTTTTCCGACGGTTGTTGGCTCAAACTTGTCTTGCATACACACGGTCATACAAAGTTGTCGGAAAATCTGATCATTCTGAACACGGTGACGTAAAACACGTACGTCGGGACTATAAATGGGGCAGTAGCCAATAGCTTTCATTTCTTTATTCTGAGCATGCGTGGCACTTTGTGCGTCCGATTTGTGTACACACGTTCGGAAATTCCGGCAACGGATTTTGTTGTCGGAAAATTTTATAGCAAGCTGTCAAACTTTGTGTGTCGGAAAATCCGATGGAAAATGTCCGATGGAGCCCACACACAGTCGGAATTTCTGACAAGAAGGTCCTATCACACATTTTCCATCAGAAAATCCAACCGTGTGTACGGGGCATCAGACTTTGCATGGCACACAACTACTTCTGGTACAGTACCATGATCAATTCTACTCCCAGCAGGTTGGCGTGGCTATGGGAGCTAAATATGCTCCCAGCCTAGCCAACCTGTTCATGGCTGAATTTGAGGATAGGCATGTATTTAACCAGGAGAGACCCCAATTGAAATATATTGCAGATACATCGATGACCTCCTATTTATATGGGAGGGATCTGAGGATTCTGTGATTCAGTTTTTTCTTAATAACAATATGAATAATATTGTGCTGGACCATGTAATCAGTGATATGAGTGTGAACTTTTTGGATTTAACTATTACCACATTGGATACAAGGATAAGCACCAAGGTTTATCTAAAACCAACGGACAGAAATAGTTACTTGTCTATTAGGAGTGGTCATCACCCTGCCTGGATCAGGAACATTCCTAAGGGACAAATGTTGAGGGTTAGACGCAACTGCACTGAACTAGAGGATTGTTTCGAACAGGCCGAGACACTTAAGAAGTTTATACAAAAAGGATATAATGAGGTTGTATTGGATAATAACATCATTGAAATAGCAGACACCAAGAGAACAGGGAGGTTAAGCCTTCAAATGATCAGCATCAGTGGGGTTTTATCTGCAGCTTCCATTACCAACATAGGGAGATCGAAAATATCTTTAGTAAGTACTGGCATATTTTATGCAGGAACAGGCATTTATGTGACACTTTACCGAAGAAACCAAAGTTTATTTTTAGAAGGGCCCCAAATTTTGGAGATTCGGTAGTGAGGAAGATCTTGGACCCACCAGATAAACAAGTCTTGTAAGATGGGCAAATCCACGCTACCCCGCAAAAAAATCAATAAAAAATGTGAAATAATAATTGATGAAAAATAGTGACCAAAAGGTGCTGCAATCTGGAAAACCTTGTACATGAGGTTTGGACAAAAATAAAAAATGGAACTTCCTAAGGTGATACGAAAAGGCAATGTGAGTAAAATAAATTATGAATGGATAAATATTTGATAGAATATACAGTCCATCAAGGGGCTAAGTAATGTCCTTATATAGGAGGTGTTTTGGAGAAAATTCTTCAAATAGAACAATGATGTATTCACCATATATCTTCATACACCAAGGGTAAAAATAGGCTGCTTACCAGATATGCTGGATCCCTATTACAGAGATCTTTTGGGCTCAGGTCAGTTGGCTCATCTATCAGAAACAGCTGATCCGAAAATTCAAACAGAATTCCCTCTACGTCAGGCAGTTCTCAACGCTGGTGCGGCAGCCAGAAATGTTCTCCTTGTATCCACTGCTCCGACAGTGCCGCTCATGACATATGGTAAAGTATGTTCCATCCCGGTGGGCGAGTTTATTAGAGCTAAGCGCAACTGCTCCACCCCGGAAAGTTTTCAGCTAGAATGCTCCAACATCTCAAAAGGATTAAGCGCTAGTGGCTATCAGAAGTGGCATATTAATAGAGCCATTTCAATAGCCTCAGAGAAGGACAGGTACAATCTATTACACAACATAAAAATCAAAAGGACAAGAGTTCCCTTACCTTTGTCACCACTTTCTTCAGAGAGTTTAATCAGATCAAACAGATTGTAAATAAACATCTTCCCATTCTTTATGG
The DNA here is from genome assembly GCF_042186555.1 of Aquarana catesbeiana. Taxonomy (NCBI): domain Eukaryota; kingdom Metazoa; phylum Chordata; class Amphibia; order Anura; family Ranidae; genus Aquarana; species Aquarana catesbeiana. The sequence goes on along the minus strand of NC_133324.1, from coordinate 19,443,422 downwards.
TGACAAGGACCTAATAGATGTGCTTTCTAAAGGCTGAAATTTCTCTTGCCCCAACTTTAGGTAACTCTTTGTCACCCCGTCCACACCAAACCACCACTATTTCCAAAACGTGGCTCAGTACTAATGGCTCGTATAGTTGTGGTTTAAATACTTGTAGGTATTGTAACAAACATAACAAGAATCACAAGTCTATCACCTTGTACCATAAAAATAAGGTATTTCCGATTAAGGATTTTATAAATTGTAGTACTCAATATGTAGTCTACGTGATAGAATGTGATGTTTGTAAATTACAATCTGTAGGAAGCACCACTAGGCCCCTTTGCACAAGGATTAGCGAACGTTATAACGGAGCAGCATATAGTAATGAGAGAAGGTTATCCAATGTATCTAAACACTTTAAATTAGATTTTTTTTTTTTTTTTTGATCCTGCCATTATTGCATCCCTCTTTTTTCATGAATTGTATACAATGCGAGTGCAATAGTTGAAGATTCTGTGTATTTGTTTTAATAAATATTTTTTTACGGTATCACGCTATTGGAGGCACCTTTATCGTTACATGTCTATATTTTGAAACATATCCTTATGTTGAGCACTGCTGGAGATTGAGAGGTTTAACTTACCTTGATTAACCCTGGTGGGTTGCAAAACAGCTTATTTTTCGAGCATGCGAGTGCAAGGCAAATCTTTGTGGTGAGTGCGGTTTCAAAGGAGTGTTTCACAGTCACAATCGGTGTGGTGGAAGGAAATTTAAAGTGCATGAGAAGATTATTCACTGAACACTCTGTGAAATATTTCACTTTTCATGGACTTTGCATACTATCTACATTTTTATAATAATAATTTTTTTAATTTCTCCAATTTTTCACTTATATATGTTATAGTGGTAATACACTTGGATTTTTTATGGACACATAGTTTATATTATAATGTGCAATCATTATTAGTTATTGATATAATAGATTGGGTGTCACTAGACTGAGGTGAACACAGCACCACTATTTTTTCAGATAAAATACTTTCTTCATTTTCATTCCATTTAAGTTGGCAGCTTTAGGGACTTTTTGTATTTTTCATAGGAGAGCAGTGGGGGAACAGCAAGTTGGGGTGCGCGGAACTTGTTGACGTCTTTTAAGTTTACATATATGCATTGCCTAGAGAAAATAATGGAACTTGTAACAGAAAAATCCCAGGATATAGATGGAGGAGGGGGGGGGGCACCTCAACATTACAATCATAATATGGACCAGAGAGGAGCCCTGCATGCACATATAAATGCTATGCACTCTCAGGAGAAGATAGGGCACCAGACTATATAACATATGACAATCAGGAGTATGAATATGGACGTAGATCTGAGCAAGACTATCTTTCCGAACTGTCTAGGAGCAATAGATGGCAAACATATTAGGTTAATAAAACCATGCCATAGTGGAAGTCATTACTATAAGAAATAATTTTCAGTTGTTTTGATGGCTGTGATGGATGCAGACTATAAATTCATTTTTGTGGATATAGGATTGTTTGGGAGCTGTGCAGACTCTACTGTTTTCCAGAATTCTAAATTCGGAAAGCGTCTTGCTTCTAATCAACTTGATTTGCCTGATAACCGACCATTGCCCAGGGCAGAGGGTCCTGATATGTCGTTTGTTTTTGTGGCTGATGACGCATTTGCGATGCATGAGCTGTCATGTACTTGGGTGTTTCTGGTCCCACAGCTGCAGTCTTACTTGTTGTGCCACAGAAGAGCTCTGGAGTTATGGCTATGTTCTCTCAGTTTGATGCATTACCTTGGATTCACTAGCTCCACCTGCTGCCAGCTGTAGACAATCTACAATCAAAGCAGACCATAAATAGCAGCACTTACTATCTCTCGCTGCCATTTGGGTGGACTAGCTCCCTGTGTGATGTGACTGCTTTGTGATTCTCTATACCGTATATGAACTTCTGCCTGAATTCCTGACTACTCTCTAGCCTGCTGATTTTGTACTTCACCGCCAGCTCATGTATGACCTTTGCCTGCCTGACCACTCTGGATTTCGATAGTGTACCGCTTTGCCTGATCTGTTGCCAACCTGATCTGCCTGACTAAGTTTTCACCTGAATCCTCAGCACACAAGCTCCACTTTGGACACTACCTATCACAGATACCTTACAAGAACATCTAATGAAGCCCTACTCACTGAGAAATCTTGACATCCGGAAGAGAATATTCAATTACCGGCTGTGTCGGGCACGTAGACTAGTTGAATGTGCTTTTGGTATACTAGCTAACAAATGGCAATTTTTTCTTAAAACAATAAACCTTAACGTTGAAAATGCATGTAAAGTAATAGAGGCAGCATGTGCGTTACATAATTTGGTACGAGAGAGAGATGGCGTCAATTTTTAAGACACATTGACACACAATATGGAACCAGCTGATTTCCCTCATGTTCGTGGTCCTAGAGTGGATTTCACCATAAGGGATGAATTTGCAGACTATTTTTTGAATCCTGCTGGTGCACTAAGTTGGCAAGGCGATATGATTTAACCCTTCTAATATATGCAATTTAGAGGCTTAATTATATTTCTTGATACATATTTCTTTGGAATTGTTATATGTCTGTATATATTTAGTTATATTAAAGCCTTCTACTATCATATTAGATCAATTGACTAAAGGCAAGTTATAATAAATACACTTGATAATATTTTTGTGAGTCATTCATATTTCATTTATAATTACTATGTAAAATAAAACTAACATCAATACAATTGTGTTAAGGGTTGGGGTTTAGGACTATGGGGACTGGGGTTAGGGTTAGTGGTTAAGGACTATGGCGACTGGGATTAGGGTTAGCAGTTTGGGACTATGGCGACAGGGATTAGGGTCAGCAGTTTGGGACTATGGCGACAGGGATTAGGGTTAGTGGTTTGGGACTATGGCAACTGGGATTGGGGTTAGCGGTTTGGGACTATGAGGACTGGGGTTAGCGGTTTGGGACTATGAGGACTGGGGTTAGGGTTAGCGGGTTGGGACTATGGCGACTGGGATTAGGGTTAGCGGTTTGAGACTATGGCAACTGGGATTAGGGTTAGCGGTTTGGGACTATGAAGACTTGGGTTAGGGTTAGCGGTTTGGGACTATGAGGACTTGGGTTAGGGTTAGTGGTTTGGGACTATGGTGACTGGGATTAGGGTTAGCGGCTGGGATTAAGGTCAGCGGTTTGGGACTATAGCGATTGGGATTAGGGTCAGTGGTTTGGGACTATGAGGACTTGGGTTAGGGTTAGTGGTTTGGGACTATGGCGACTGGGATTAGGGTTAGCAGTTTGGGACTATGGTGGCTGGGATTAAGGTCAGCGGTTTGGGACTATGGTGGCTGGGATTAGGGTTAGCGGTTTGGGACTATGGTGACTGGGATTAGGGATAGAGTTAGCGGTTTGGGTCTATGGAGGACTGTGGTTAGGGTTAGCGGTTTCGGACTATGGCAACTGGGATTGGGGTTAGCAGTTTGGGACTACCGGGACTGGGAATAGGGTAAAGGGTAGCGTGATTGGGACTAGGGACTAGATTGGGATTTGGAGGATGTGAAATGATTCCGCGCAAAGGAGGTGAATAAATAACTAAAAAAAGTAAACAAAAAAGAGAGAACTGCTGCCTCTACCAATTACTACCACCAGGTGGAGTATATGATTTAAGAAAAAATAAAGTAGATATGGCGCCATTCAATACCAGTGTTAAAAGACCCCCAACTATAAATGTAAGCATTGGTGCAATTGACCAAAAAAAAATACACATATAATATGTTATCAAACTGTTGTAAACAAAGTACCCCGATGCGGATGCGGGCGGTCCAGTTATATCCATCTATCCTTAGCTTCTGAGACTGGAACAAATAGGACAATAATGATTTTCTACTAATTATTACCATACTAGAATTACACTATCCTATTATTGTACTTGTATACGGCATGATAAACAAGGAATATGACATGCTATGTTTAATTTATGTACCTCTCAGATGTGCACGTGGACATAGGAGCATAGATCACTAATATATATATATATATATATATATATATATATATATATATATATACACACACACACACACACACGGATGTGTTATCGCATTTTTTGGTATTATAGAATATATAGCACTTGATATGTTATATAAGTGTAAGCTGCTTTATTCATTATTTTTATTTTTAAAAATAATACTAATACATACTAATTCTATGATCTGGACTCTCTCTGCCCATCTGCACTCCTTGATATCGAATAGGAAAATGTGGTTTAACACTTTTTGATCCTGCCATTAACCTCCCCTTTCTGCCCATCTTATAATAATCAGCCCAAAGACTCGAACTCTCTATCTACATTCTTGATATGTATCCAATAAGAAAATGTTTTTTTTTTTACTATTTTCCTATGCAAGAAATTCTGTTGATCCTGCCATTAACCTTGTCTTTTGATGTATATGATGATTCGGACCCCATGCAACTTTTTGATATGTTGAAGCATGCATTTTCTAAATATATAACGAAAGTCCCAACATTTATGCCTGTGAGACCTTGCCTGTTACCAGTGTTCTCTTGCTCCCAGAATATCATACAAATCATCACTACACCTGTACTTTCACGGCTTAGTGGATGTTTTTATAACATCGCACTATTACAATTACTCGGCACAAAAAGCCGCCCGGGTTACAAAACCCGCGGCGGCGCTATGTGAGGCTACAGTCTATATCCATCTTAGACTGGCCTCCATGTTGCGACTCTGGCGGACATGCGCAGCCCACCAGGGAAGCTCTCTGTGTCGGTAGGAGGAGTGGGCGTGCCAATGTCCCGATGTACGGGCTCGCACATGCGCGCCACGGACGGGACGGCGTTCACTCCTCCCAGGGGGCCATACATGGCTGGCACCTGCCTCCTCTCCCTCCTACTCAAATCAGCTGTTGTAATCAGATATCAACAGCTGATTGGTCGAAAGAGGCTTCTTAAACCAGCTGATTCTCATGCCGGACATCCTCCGCACGCTGCGGGATGTTACCGGCCTGAACAGCTCATTATTACAAATATTTAATATGCCCCCGCTGTAACTTATCACTATGCCCTCATTTGGCTTCAGTATTGTCAGCTGTCCAATGCCTCTCATGCTAGCCCGGCTGTACCCAATCCTCAATTAATGATAGTCAGGTCCATAAATATTGGGACATCGACACAATTCTAATCTTTTCGGCTCTATACACCACCACAATGGATTTGAAATGAAACAAACAAGATGTGCTTTAACTGCAGACTTTCAGCTTTAATTTGAGGGTATTCACATCCAAATCAGGTGAACGGTGTAGGGATTACAACAGTTTGTATATGTGCCTGCCATTCTTTAAGGGACCAAAAGTAATGAGACAATTGGCTGCTCAGCTGTTCCATGGCCAGGTGTGTGTTATTCCCGCATTTACAAGGAGCAGATAAAAGGTCCAAAGATCATTTCAAGTGTACCATTTGCATTTGGAATCTGTTGCTGTCAACTCTCAATATGAGATCTAAAGAGCTGTCACTATCAGTGAAGCAAGCCATCATTAGGCTGAAAAAACAAAACAAACCCATCAGAGAGATGGCAGAAACATTAGGTGTGGCCAAATCAACTGTTTGAAACATCCTTAAAAAGAAAGAACGCACCGGTGAGCTCAGCAACACCAAAAGACCCGGAGGACCACGGAAAACAACTGTGGTGGATGACCGAAGAATTCTTTCCCTGGTGAAGAAAACACCCTTCACAACAGTTGGCCAGATCAAGAACACTCTCCAGGAGGTAGGTGTATGTGTGTCAAAGTCAACAATCAAGAGAAGACTTCACCAGAGTGAATACAGAGGGTTCACCACAAGTTGTGTCACTTTTATTCCTATTACAAGGAATGTAAACATCCCTTGTAATAGAAGAAAAGCATAACAGGACCACTGTAATATGAGATTCAGTGTCAAAAAGACCTCAGATCTCATATTTACACTAAAATGCAATAAAAAATAAACAAAATTGTCATTTAAAAAAATAAAAAAATGGCCCTTTAAGAGCTATGGGCGGTAGTGACGTTTTGACATTGCTTCCGCCCTGCAATGGTATGGAGACGGGCGGGGGCCATCTTTCCCTCACTCATCTCCATACCCAGCATGAGAAAGGATTCGATCGCCTCCGGTAAGTGGCAGAGGGCACTGGAGCGGGGCGGGAGGGGGGCCCTCTCCTGCCGCCGATAAAAGTGATCTTGTGGCGCAAGAGACCACCATTATCAGAAACCAGACTGCCGGCCGAAGAAGATACCGGGGTTATGGCAGCTAGCATAACAATGATATTCCTCTTTAAAGTTAGGACGTATATCATTGTGCGACGGTCCGGAAGTGGTTAAGGTCTGGAGACTGGCTAGGCCACTCCAGGACCTTAATGTGCTTCTTTTTGAGCCACTCCTTTGTTGCCTTGGCCATGTGTTTTGGGTCATTGTCATGCTGGAATACCCATCCACACCAGTTTACATGCCCTGTCTGAGGAAAGTAGCAATGTCCCCTTAGCCAAAAAACATCCCGCAGCATAATGTTTCCACCTCCAATGACCTGGACACATATGTAAAATTGACCCAGAAATGGCGTGGCTAACACAAGGCAAACTTCTCGTGTAAAAGCCCGCGAAAATCGGGTATCGTTGGCCACATGACCGGAAAGAACCAATAGCGGCCACGGAACTCTCGAGTCACATGACCCCATGAATAATATGAAAGACAATAAATTCCCGTGGCAGACCTGGAGATATTGTTTGCTGTTGGTCATGGGACCAATCTCTGCACTACCAGGTCATGCAACCAAAAGGACCAAAGATGAAGAACAAATCCGGTCACAGGATAGCAGGAAAGCTTGAGATTTCCCTTCTGCTTGTGAAATTGTCTAAGAAACTGTGTTCTTTTTTCAGGAATGTTTAATCCCTTTGTGTTGACAGAGTAGTTATGATAATGGAGAGATCTGCTGTTTGTGATTGGAGATATTGTCTATGAGTTGTCTAACACGCTGATTGTGTTAGAGTATATACCTGGGAGGATAAAGTTTAGAGGACGTGGAATATTGTTGATAAAAGGTGATTGGGGGGGATAAAAACTAAACAAACAAAAATGTACCAGAGGCAGATTTAGACCTGCTAGTCTACCTTAGTTGCTAGAGGCGACTGAGTACCCCAGTGGAAGTCTGTTCTGCGGTTCTTGGTCACTCTGTGCCCCAATTAGACACAAATTGACTTACACATAAGAGGGGCCGTGTAACCTGGAAAATTGTGTTCCAGTGCTCGCAAAGGTAAGATGGGTTCCACAAGCCCACCACCCAAAGTGACTTCCGTTATAGGGGTTTTATGTGATACGCCAACAAAAATGTGACACATAATTGTGACGCTAATGAAAATAGATAAATCATTTTTACAATTATTTTACTACTACATAATTGAAAAGTGAGGCGTGCCTTTCTAATCAGCCCCCGTGAGTCAATACTTTGAAGAACCACCTTTTTGCTGTAATTACAGCTACAAGTCATTTTGGGGACGTCTTGACCTGCTTTGCACATCTAGAGAGTGAAAGTTTAATCATATTGTGAAAAGTAATGTGCATTATGTTCCTCTTGAGAGTCCTTAGATGATGGTTGGTGAGGTCAAAGAATATATGTGAGGTTTATGCTGCATGAAATAATGTCATAAAAAGCTTCACTGCAATATTGATTTTTTTTTTTCCATTCTTATAGAATATTTATTTTGTAATGCTATTTTTACGTTTCAGCACTGTATTTTTTACAAAAAGCAGCAGAGTTGTTGTAAATAGAACAAAAAACGGCCAATAGCCATTTTATGTTAATGAAAACTTGAAAAAATATAAAAACTTTGGTACACCAAAAATACAGTAACCTAGTAACAGCCTTTAATTGTCTGTCCACCGTGTTATACTCTTCTTCTTAGTCTGTGATCGGAGGGTGGAGGGAGCCGTGCTTCACCTCTGCCCTGCCTGGAATCGACCTCCGCTCCAGCCCTTCACCTGACAATCTGCTATTATGTATAGAAGAATGGATGATTTTCACAGCTAAAAATGGTCCTCTCTACTGAATACACTGAGGGTTCCTGTCTGCCTCTCTCTAAAGGAGATCGATGTGAGGTCCCCCTAGGAGTGATTTTACAAGCTGTCACAAAGCTTGCCTCTGGTAAGCATTTAATTTTACAGGTGGTGGATTCCTCATTGGGTGTTTGTCGTTGATTCATTTCATCACCGTGTGCACAGTGTTTATGCATTCAAGGATTTTGCTCTTTTATGGACTTCGTCACATTAATTTCCTTTAATGGTTCACACTAGTTTTTCATATATCAACGATTTGGATTTGGGACTTTCTCTCTGATATTATCACCGAAGTCTAATCTCTATATATTTGTGATTTTCAGCTTAATTCACTTATTTAAACTTTATAAGTGTTCGATTATTTCATTGAGAGCGCGGTTATTTAGATGATATTTTATGTTACACCAAAAATACAGGCTTGTTACATTTTTGTATCAGAACACAAAATCACAAAGCACAAAATATCAACCTATATAAAAAAAAATACATTCTTAAGAAACAAAGAATGTTGCAAGAAATAAAGCACTTTTTTTTTTTTTTATATAGCTAGTTACGGCAAAACAAGCAGAAATACAGGAGAAAAAGGATTAAACGATGGCATCCAGTTGCCATGGTACTTGGCCAGCATCAGACATAAAATATGAACAGTCGCTCTGTCACTGGTACCCCTGCTAGCACACCACTGTGCGCACCCGCCAAACCGTGCATTACAGAGTATTCAAAATAAGTGTCCATCTCGTTGCCTCAGAAAACTATGCAGTACACAGGCCGCTTTGACTGCTGCTATAGCATTGTCAATGCTGAGATTAATAGCAGTGTATATAAATCGCCATTTATGCAAAAAATAAAGGCCTCATGCACACTCCACGAACATTCTAGCACGTGTTAAATGGTAGTTAAAAACTCTCCGTTCAAAATTTAGAGATTGGTTCGAATACGGTCTTAGTACATTGTCTGTTTGGCGCAAACGCCTCATCTCCAACAAATGTATATGGTAAAGGAGGCCCATTAGTTCCTGATAGTGGAGAGTCTGGGGGAATATCCAGCTCATCTTCCCTCAGCATATGACTAAAAGTACAAGTGGGAAAATACACTAGCATCACAACTGCTACAATAAGATCCAATATCAATATATTAAAAACAATAGTTGGCATCAGCCACACCTAGTAACACAAACGAAAAAACATTTGTATATATTAAAAAAATTTGGATCCGCTGCCAACGGGCTTAACGATGCCAATACGCTTCCCATCAATTGCACCTATCAAGGAACACATTTGCTGTTTGCAGCCAATCTTCAGTATGTTTTTTTTTTTCCCATCACTATGTCCTTTAAAAAACCTCCCAAAAGGGCTCTACAAGTTTCATGAATCATTCAACTTGCTGTGGATATCCCAATTAGAAATTTGTAATGTAAGCTTGAAATTGTATGACCGGTTGCCAGGTATCTCAATTGAAAAAGCTAATAAAATGATTATATGTTTCAGATTTTTCAGTGAGAATACTTAAAACTCGCTGGGCAAGTTTGAAAGACTGCTATAAAACGCAATTTGAATAAAGTAAAAGAAGCACAAAGTGGGTTGGAAGGGAGAAAAGTACACCCTTATTGCCATGCACTAGAGCTGGAGTTTCTTAAACCCATTCTCGAATTGAGAGAGTAAGCCATCTTTCATATTATAGTTTTAGAACATAGATACACTACTTTACGTTATAACAGTCAACTTTTTCTATTACAGGACACAGGCTAGCTAGGAATAGAACCTTTCAGAGAGGGGGAAGAAGAAGAGGATGCAGAACATGTGTCTCACAAACCTCAAGCTGTGGACAATCCATCAACTTCTCGTTCCCCGACTCCAGTGATGGATCCACTGGATGAGGATGTGGATAAGGAGCCAGAACCTGGCCCCAGCGCTATGCCACTTGGAAGAAGTCCCATGAGGGGAAGGGGGATGGGGAGGTGGGAAGGGTAGAGCTGGAAAATCTTAAGACAAAATGATGGATATGGTTTCAGCAATAATTTGGAAGAAACCACCAATCATGAAGCAGCATTTTCCACACTTACTGTATTATGGGTATCTGTAGAAAAGTTAAGTCACAAAAGCAATTTGCATTGCGCTTGGCACTCATGCAAACAGCACAGTCGTTTGTGGATGATGAGCCAACACATAGAACATCCCCTATGTGTGGACCAACACCACAAACTACACCTTATCCATACCCACCACAACCTTATGTTCCACCAATAACACGCCCCCATGCAGATAATTATGGAAACATGACACGTAAAAACCCACAGCCCCGCTATCCATATCCAACTCCCTCACCAATTCCATCAACACTCTGCCCTCCAAACAGCCAGCAATCTGGTGGTGCTCAAGTACCACACTGCCTGCCACTTACCGATTATGGATCAGGACCAAGCTCCAGCAGTGGGGCAATTTCAAGTCCAAACATATCTAAATCTATGAATATGATTTTCATAGACATTCAGTAATGTTCAATAACTTTTTCTACCATCCTACCTGAAATGCCAAACTTCTGTTTAAACATTTTTTATTGGCCTATCAGTTAAGTGAAGTTAAATTAAACACTTTATATTGGCCCAGAAGCAAGGTCAAATGTACACGGGTACACGTTTTTTATTGGCCTTCTAGCAAGGCCAAAGTTCATATATTTTGTTAGTGGTCTACCTATAAGTTCAGTGTTTACAAGATTTATATTTCCATACACACAAGGCAAAAGTTTTTATTGGTCTTCCAGCAAAACAATGTTAAAGTGGTTGTTATCCCACTTTCACATCTTCATACCATCCCCTCTGTTCTAATCCTGTGTCCCCCTGTGTGCGTGATTTATGAACTAAAAAAGTCTGCTTTTTCTTATAATGTTCTATACACAATGGTGTGGCACTTGCCCACCGTTGTCCGTGGGTGACCGAGGATCCAGTTATCCGTCTTGCCAATTCACAACAACACGGGTTACATACTCATGCGGATTGTTCAAGCCAAGTGGTCGGATATATGATGAAGTGCCAATGCAAAGCCTTTTCTATAGGCAAGACAATACGCAAATTTGGTCAATGAATAGCTGACCATGTGTATTACTTTGGTAATGGCAAAATACTTACCCCAGTAACAAGACACATAGGTCTACACCACAAATATGAGAATACTGTGGTGTCTTAGAAGTTATTCCGAAAGACCCACCAGGGGGCGATTAAGATCGACGCATACTGCAGCAGGAAATGCTCTGGATAGAGCGACAGAATGCCACAACATTTCCAGGCCTAAACTAAATGCATACATTTAAAAATGTTCTTGGATAATGTGAGGTCAATTGCTATAGATTAATTGACCCCCCCTCCCCTCTTCCTTTTTTTCTCATCCCACTTCTATTCTTCTGGTTCCTGACACCGCTTGTTTTGGTACCCAAGAGTGATGTGTAATTCATAAAAAAACAACTATAGTTGCTAGAAATCTCATTTGTATACAGCTATAAAAATCTGTACTAAATTGTGTTTTATTTCATGATCCTTATGAATTTTGAGGCTATATCGTGTATATTTGCTGTTTTCTTTACAGCCTTGCTCTGGGATCTTTGCCTTGTTGTAATCCATTTGGTATGGCCACTGGGGGCTGCTTTGGCGTTTCTTCCCTAGGCAAACATGCGGTGCCTGTGGAGGGAGCCATAGTAGTGGAATCTCCACTGTGTTCCTCCCCCTTGCCTTTGGAGGTCTAAGGTGGGGCTAGCTCCCGTCAGGCGACCCGTGATCAGCGCACGCGCCGGGATGCCTCAGCTCTGAAAACGGCTGTGGGAGGAAATTGCCGCAGCTGTCAATGCAGTGGGCAACGTGGAGCACCATTCCCACAATAGCCTCCAGAAGCGTGTGGGGGCATCAAGAAAGCCATTAAGGCCAAGCTGTCTAACTGGGCTGGGCATGTGACCAGCCAGGGTATCGCACCTGCTTACGTGGCGCTCCTTTATCAATACGAACAAGATTATCTTCCACTCATCCAGTTGAACACAATCCAAGGACTCCAAACTCATGTGGATACAGATGGTTGGCAGCATGGTAAGTAATTAACTCTTGTCCATTACTTTGTGTCAGCTTCTTAGAATTTTCTACCCAGTCTCAAAAAATGACAAATGACTTTTACACTTGTCCTGCAAATTCATTGGTTTCTCGCCTATCTCCAGGGGGAGCGGCAGCCCCTGCCAGCTCAACTGAGGAGGCTGTGGCTGAAGATGCCCCACATGCTGTGGAGAGGATGCAGCTTTCTCCTGGTAAGTTAAAAATGTGAATGTGCCAATCAGTGTGTAAGGCTGTAATATCCTCTACAAACCAACTCACACGGCAATGTCCTACTCACAGCACAACATCAGCAGGAGGAGAAACTGGACCATCCCCTGCAGCAAAGACTGGAGGAAGGTATTGGTATGTATTGCTAATGTGGTGTGAAGAATTATTTGTGGGACTCTGAATTAAACAATTAACATTATTTTTATAGTGCTGGCCTACAAATGTGTCAAAAAATAAATAAAAATAAGCTTGAATGCTGGCAGGCCATTGTTTAATCTGCTTCTGTCACTTATAATCATTATGTAGCAAGAATAACACATCTGCTTCCTTGCTGGCCACTAGTCAATAATGTAAATTAAATTTGCACCTCCTAAAAAATTAAACAAATTTCAGACGTACATGGACGTTCATAAGTATGTCCGTAGAATTAATATTAAGAGACATTTTGAGAGTATTCCAGTGGAACCGAGGCGACCGGTTCAACATGAACATCAACATACGTGATTGGCTAACGCCTCTACATTTAATCCCCCGGGTGCTCTGGCACCCTCATTGAAGGTTTTTAGAGACGTTGTCCTTAGGGACTTGGACTCCATTAAAGTTATTAACCACAGGATGGAGAAAACATTAAAAGAAGGACTTGATTCACTTTGCAACAATAAGGGAATCGTCATTCGTCCAGCTGACAAGGATTGTGGTCCTTGATAGGAATGACTACTTGCAAGAAATGCACAATATAGTAGGTGATCGAGACACATATTCCCCTACCTGGTAATCTGGTTATTAAGTATAAAGATAACTTGGAAACACTAGTTACAAAAGGCTTTCGGTCGGGTATACTTAATGAAAAAGAAAAAAATCTTTTTGGTCCCTAAGGCCCTACGAGTTCCTGTGTTATACTGTTTACCCAAAATACATAAGAGTCTTACTTGCCCCCCTGGGACGTCCAATAGTGAGTGGCATAGATTCAGTCACGTCCCGGGTGGGCAAGTATATAGACTTTTTTTCTTCAACCTTTGGTGCAACAAATGCCCTCTTATTTGAAGGACACAAAACACGTGATCCACCTTTTGTCACAAATGAAACCCAATAATCATACGTGGTTAGGTACAGCTGATGTTGCATCACTGTATACTGTAATTCCACATGAATTGGGGCTTTCGGCTGTCAAATACTTTCTGAATGCCCTTTCAAGGATCTCCCAGGAACAACAAGAGTTTATTATGGATTTGCTTGACTTTGCTGCAAACCATAACTACTTTTGGTTTGACCAGGGCTATTACCGTCAAAAATGAGGTGTTGCCATGGGTGCCAAATATGCCCCAAGCTTGGCCAACATCTTTATGGCCAAGTGGGAGGAGGATGTCATCTAAAAGGACCATAACCCACATTTGACCTTTTGGGCGAGGTATATTGATGACGTCGTCCTCCTTTGGGAAGGTTCCTTGCCGGAACTTGATGAATTTTTCTCTCTCATTAATAATAATGAGAGAGGAATTAGGTTAGTTCATGAAGCGAGCCAGGAAAAAAAATTAACTTTTTGGACCTCACCATCTTTAACCACTTGCCGACCGCCTCACGACGATGTACGTCGGCAGAGTGGCACGGGCAGGCAGAATCACATACCCCCCAGTGCCCGAGGAGGCCGGCATTTGTTCACTGGCGATCAGAGGCGAGGGGGAGGCCATCCATTTGTGGCCACCCCCTCGCGATCGCTCCCGGCGAATGAAATCCTTCCTCTGCCTCTGTAATGTAAACAGAGGCAGAGGAAGTGATGTCACATCTCCTCGAGCCGGTCTTTTCGGTCCGGCACCAAGGAGAGAAGACATCATTGTGAGTTACACCAACACTACACATTCAGCAGAACACACTAGGCACACTTTTGACCCCCCATCACCCCCCTGTCACACTGACACCAATAGCAGTTTTTTTTTGCATTGGTGTCAGTTTGTGACAGTTATAAGTGTTAGGGCAGTTAGCGTTAGCCCCCTTTAGGTCTGGGGTACCCTCCTTTAGGTCCAGGGTACCCCCATAATAAAGGTTAACCCCTTGATCACCCCCCGTCACCAATGTCACGAAGCGATTGTTTTTCTGATCGCTGTATTAGTGACACAGGTGACGCTAGTTAGGGAGGTAAGTATATAGGTTCGCTGTCAGTGTTTTATAGTGACAGGGACCCCCATATACTACCTACTAAAGGTTTTAACCCCCTGATTGCCCCCTAGTTAACCCTTTCACCAGCGATCACCATATAAGTGTTACGGGTGATGCTGGTTAGTTGTTAGTTTTAGGGCACCCGCCGTTTATTACCTTATAAAGGTTTAACCCCCTAATTGCCCGGCGGTGATATAAGTTACGTTTTTAGGGTCAGATAAGGTCTGCGTCGCCCCAGGCAGCGTCAGTTTAGCGCCAGTACCGCCAACACCCACGCACGCAGCATGCACCTCCCTTAGTGCTATAGTATCTGAGCAGATTGATATCTGATCAGATCTATACTAGCATTCCCAGCAGTTTAGGGTTCCCATAAACACAGTGTTAGCGGGATCAGACCAGATACCTGCTAGCACCTGCGTTTTGCCCCTCGGCCCGGCCCAGCCCACCCAAGTGCAGTATCGATCGATCACTGACACTTACAAAACACTAAGCACACATAACTGCAGCGTTCGCAGAGTCAGGCCTGATCCTGCGATCGCTAACAGTTTTTTGGTAGCATTTTGAATCAGTCGCTAACAGTAAGGAGCTTTTTTGCCAGGTGAGTCTCACTAGTGTACCCCTAAATTTAGAGTCCAAAATGGCAAATCGAAGGTACACTAGTGAAGAGGCCTATACATTTCTGAGCATGACAGATAGTGAAGAGGAAGTCACTCATCTGTTAGATTCAGGCTCAGAATACGATCCTGTAGAGGACAGCGGCTCCATGACAGATAGCTCTGACGATGGAGTTGTGGTCCCTGCCAAGGTCAGGCGTACCAAACCTCGAACTTCTTCTTCTGTCCTTGAAGTCCAAGAACCGCAGGTCCCTCATATGGAGCAGAGAAGTACTAGTGCCGCTATTCCTTCTGGTGAACTGGCAAGCACCAGCGGCCTAGTACACCCTGGTCGTACATCCAGCACTGCAGTATCACGTGGTGGCGAGTCTCATAAGTGCAGTTCAAGCTGGTGAGGTGGCAAGCACAAGTAGTGTCCCACTGCCACCAAGAAGACAAAGACAGGCCCGTCGTGCCCATAGTGCCCTTCCTGCTGCATTCGCCAATCCGAATTGGGAACCCACCACTTCTGCAGCACCTGGACTTCCCCCATTCACTGGCCAACCCGGAATTCAGGTGGAAAGTTGATTTTATGCCACTGGATTTTTATTCGCTGTTTTTCACCGAAGATCTCTATAGATCTATTGTGGACCAAAGCAATTTATACGCTGGTCAACAGATTGCCGCTAATCCCCAGTCCTCCCTTGCCAGAGATTAGAGACCAATTACGGTCTCCAAATTTAAGATCTTTCTGGGCCTTTCCCTCAACATGGGCATAAATAAAAAGAGTGAGTTGTGGTCATATTGGTCAACTGACCCAATTTACCATATGCCCGTGTTCTCTGCCTCCATGGCCAGGGCACGATACGAGCAGATTTTGCGGTTCAAGCACTTCTATGACAATGAACTCTGTAGTCCTCGTGATGACCCTGCATACGATCGGCTCTACAAAATTCGGCCCCTCGTAAACCACTTCAACCAGCGTTTTGCAGACTTGTTTACTCCCCCCCATCAAGTTGTCTGCATTGATGAGTCCCTGATAAGTTTTCTGGCCGCTTGTCATTCAAACAGTACCTTCCCAGCAAGCGTGCCAGATACGGGGTCAAGATGTATAAGCTCTGTGACAGGGCCACACATACACACAGGGATAGGCTATACATGTAGATTTATGGATTACGAGGGCAAAGATAGTCACGTAGAGCTGACAAACTGCCCTGACTACATAGGAAGCGCTGGCAAGATAGTGTGGGACTTGGTGTCACCCTTATTCGGAAAGGGGTACCACTTGTACGTGGACAATTATTATACGAGCGTGCCACTTTTTAGCCACCTTTTTGATCATCAGATTGGAGCATGTGGCACCGTGCGACCTAATCACCGGTGCTTTCCCCAGCGGCTTGTAGATTCCCATCTTAGGCTGGGGGAGAGAGCCTGCTTGCAGTGTAATAATTTGCTTGCTATGAAGTGGAGGGATAAGAAAAACGTTTTCGTTCTTACCTCCCTTCATGCAGACACGACGGTCCAAATTACTACGGCGACTGGTGTTGTGGAGAAACCCCTCTGTGTCCACGAATATAACCAAAATATGGGAGGGGTGGACCTCAACAACCAGTTGTTGGCGCCATACCTAGTTGCCCGTAAGGCCAGACGCTGGTACAAAAAAGTGTCTGTTTATTTATTTCAATTGGCTTTGCTGAACGCTCATGTGCTATACAGAGCTTCAGGACGGACTGGATCCTTCCTTAAATTCCAGGAAGAGATCGTCAGAGCCCTTCTGTTTCCAGACGGTGCTCTACCTCACCTTCCCCAACCAAATGCAGTAAGCCGGCTGCATGAGAGGCATTTTCCTTATGTCCTCTCGAGTACCCCTACCCAACGAGCCCCCCAAAGAAGATGTCATGTCTGCAGCAAGCGTGGATTTAGGCGTGACATCCGGTCTTATTGTCCCTCCTGACCTGACAAAATATTTTGAACGCTACCATACACTAGTTGAGTATTAGCGTAGGGTAAAGCATTGCACAGACTAGGCGCACTTTCACAGGGTCTCCCAAGATGCCATCACATTTTGAGACCCCCAAACCTGGTACCAGTTACAAAAGTTAAAGTTACTAAAAAAAGTGTAAAAATAAATAAAAAAAATAAAAACCAAAAAAATATAAAATAAAAAAAACAAAAATAGTTGTCGTTTTATTGTTCTCTCTCTCTCTATTCTCTCTCTATTGTTCTGCTCTTTTTTACTGTATTCTGCAATGTTTTATTGTTATGTTTTACCATGTTTGCTTTTCAGATATGCAACTTTTTTATACTTTACTGTTTACTGTGTTTTGTTGGTAACCATTTTTTTGTTTTCAGGTACGCCATTCAGCTGCAAAGCGGATTTATTTATCTTGACAGCAACAGCGTTTGCTCCCACTATACATAAAGCCGTGACTCCACTTTAGCGGGTGAGCTTGCCCTCATTTCTACTTTACATGTACTGTGTTTTTTTTTTTTTTTTTGTTACCTTTTGTAAATGTTTTTGCTCCAATGGTCTAATGTACATACATGTATATGTTAAAGCTACCTTACATTATGTTATAGATGTGTTTCTCCTGAAGAAGCGGTGCCAACCGCGAAACCGGTCGAGATTAAAAGCTTTACATACACCTCCTATTCAGCAACTTGCGGGATCCACTTGCTTAGTCAGTGTGGTATATCCATTTTGTTTTTATGATTGTATGTAGATACTTTGTCTGTAATTATGTATTTTTTACTATTAAAATTTGAATTTATATAAGTTTTAATTTGTTCTATGTCTATCACTGTACTTCTTTACCCAGTACTGGAATAGTCCCATTCCCCTTCTTTTTTTGGGGGGTATAGACGTGAGGAGACAGTAGCAGCAACTGCCATCACGTCTCTACCCCCTTATCTCCCTTTGATTAAAGCCGTGACTCCAGCACTGTCGGAGGTGATTTCACCACCACAGTTACATACTTCAGCATATATGCCGAAGCGTGGGGGCAGCAGTGGGTGGAGGAGCGATTTGCTCCTGCCTTTTGCGGGAGGATGCCCCCATGCTTCGGCATATATAAACGGTGCATGTATGCCCATCATTAGAAGTGGGTGGATGAAGGGAGGTATTCTAATGGTGGGCATACCCACCAATCAATCTTTTTTTCATGCAGCCCACAGGCTGCATGAAAAAAAAAAAAAGTTTACAATATATGCCCAACAAGGACCAGCAACGTACTGGTATGTTGCTGGACTTTGAGTGGTTATACCAGCATGATGCCTGCGGGTTTAGGTATCATCTTGTTATCATTCTTTTCAGCCAGCGGTCGGCTTTCATGTAAAAGCAATCCTAGCGGCTAATTAGCCTCTAGACTGCTTTTACAAGCAGCGGGAGGGAATGCCCCCCGCCATCTTCCATGTTGTTCTCTGGCTCTCCTGTCCCAACAGGGAACCTGAAAATGCAGCCGGTGATTCAGCCAGCTGACCATAGAGCTGATCAGAGACCAGAATGGCTCCAAACAGCTCTATGACCTAAGAAACCAGAAGCTACGAGCATTTCATGACTTAGATTTTGCCGGATGTTAACAGCGCCATTGGGAAATTGGGAAAGCATTTTATCACACCGATCTTGGTGTGGTCAGATGCTTTGAGGGCAGAGGAGAGATCTAGGGTCTAATAGACCCCAATTTTTTCAAAAAAAGAGTACCTGTCACTACCTATTGCTATCATAGGGGATATTTACATTCCCTGAGATAATAATAAAAATTAAAAAAAAATAAAAATGAAAGGAACAGTTTAAAAATAAGATAAAAAAGCAAAAAAATAATAAAGAAAAAAAAAAGCACCCCTGCAAAGGCGAACGCAAGCGTCGGTCTGGCGTCAAATGTAAACAGCAATTGCACCATGCATGTGAGGTATCACCACGAAGGTCAGATCGAGGGCAGTAATTTTAGCAGTAGACCTCCTCTGTAAATCTAAAGTGGTAACCTGTAAAGGCTTTTAAAGGCTTTTAAAAATGTATTTAGTTTGTCGCCACTGCACGTTTGTGTGCAATTTTAAAGCATGTCATGTTTGGTATCCATGTACTCGGCCTAAGATCATCTTTTTTATTTCATCAAACATTTGGGCAATATAGTGTGTTTTAGTGCATTCAAATTTAAAAAAAGTGTGTTTTTCCCCCCAAAAAATGTGTTTGAAAAATCGCTGCGCAAATATTGTGTGAAAAAAAAAATGAAACACCCACCATTTTAATCTGTAGGGCATTTGCTTTAAAAAATATATAATGTTTGGGGGTTCAAAGTAATTTTCTTGCAAAAAAAATTTTTTTTTCATGTAAACAAAAAGTGTCAGAAAGGGCTTTGTCTTCAAGTGGTTAGAAGAGTGGGTGATGTGTGACATAAGCTTCTAAATGTTGTGCATAAAATGCCAGGACAGTTCAAACACCCCCCAAATGACCCCATTTTGGAAAGTAGACACCCCAAGCTATTTGCTGAGAGGCATGTCGAGTCCATGGAATATTTTATATTGTGACACAAGTTGCGGGAAAAAGAGAATTTTTTTTTTTTTTTTTTGCACAAAGTTGTCACTAAATGATATATTGCTCAAACATGCCATGGGAATATGTGAAATTACACCCCAAAATAAATTCTGTTGCTCCTCTTGAGTACGGGGATACCACATGTGTGAGACTTTTTGGGAGCCTAGCCGCGTACGGGACACCGAAAACCAAGCACCGTCTTCAGGCTTTCTAAGGGCGTAAATTTTTGATTTCACTCTTCATTGCCTATCACAGTTTCGGAGGCCATGGAATGCCCAGATGGCACAAAACCCCCCCAAATGACCCCATTTTGGAAAATAGACACCCCAAGCTATTTGCTTGTATTTTTTTTTTTTTTGTCATTCAATCACTTGGGACAAAAAAAAATAAATATTCAATGGGTTCAACATGCCTCTCAGCAATTTCCTTGGGGTGTCTACTTTCCAAAATGGGGTCATTTGGGGGGGGTTTGTACTGCCCTGCCATTTTAGCACCTCAAGAAATGACAAAACTAAAAGCTGTGTAAATTCCAGAAAATGTACCCTAGTTTGTAGACGCTATAACTTTTGCGCAAACCAATAAATATACGTTTATTGACATTTTTTTTTACCAAAGACATGTGGCCGAATACATTTTAGCCTAAATGTATAACTAAAATTGAGTTTATTGGATTTTTTTTATAACAAAAAGTAGAAAATATCATTTTTTTTCAAAAATTTTCGGTCTTTTTCCGTTTATAGTGCAAAAAATAAAAACGGCAGAGGTAATCAAATACCATCAAAAGAAAGCTCTATTGTTGAAGTCAGTATCTCGAGTGAGCCGGCTGGCTCGTATGATTATCAGATGCTTTCTTATTTCGTGTTACATGTAAATGCAATATTTTTAATACCAATAAACAGAAGTTTACAGTTTTACACTATGGTAGATTTTCTCTTTTCTTATTTGGCTGACGATTGATGGTGAGATATTTGGGAAACACTAGAGAGAAGGAGAAGTGACATCCAAATCGGTTTTCTATGAGACTGTGGCTGGGTCATAAGCCAAATATTGGAATTGATCTCCTGATAAGAGATCTGGGCAGCTGGTAAGAGGCTATATTTTTCCAGGTGGAAGGACTTTTCTATCTTTACATCACTATTTTTTTTCGGTGTTTTCCAGTTTGATGTCACCATTTCTATGAAGGAGAGACTCTCTTTTTTGTATTATGATCATTAATCAACGTCAACAGCTTAATTAACAAATCTCACATGGACTTTTTTAATTTTGGTTGTGATTTTCTTTGCAGCGTTTTATTTGCTACATCTTTGTGAGAGAATCACTGTAAGGCTTAGGGATTTATTCAATTGCAATTTTTATGCAACAAAAATTGTGAAGTGACAACAATTTCCTTTGATCTCATGTAGCGCAGTTTTTTTTCGTTTTGGAGTCAATAATGTATCCCTGGCTCTTGACCACTAAAACACAACTGTTATTTTGGGTTGTGTTTGCAAGCGTCCCATGTGCCATGTCAAACAGGAGGAAGCGAGATTGGAATGTTATTCTGTCCCAGTGCCCGATTCCTTAAACCAGTGCTCAAAAATGGCAGCTCATCCCTACAGCCTAATATTTTTGCCAAAACACATTTTTGACCTTTTTTTTTTTTTTAACATCTGTCCCCTGGTGCAGCTGGAGCTGGAGCTGGCGAGGATTCTGCATCCAATGTTGGGGTATGTGATCTGATGTTACAAGGTAGACACCTCCAGATAAAAAATGTTACAGATGTTGTTTGGAAATGTAATACCTTCAATCTTTTTGGTTTTGGCAGGGACATTCAGGCACTCCACCAGCAAGTCCTACACCATCTGCAGCTGCTGAAGCTGAGTTGCCTTAACATATGGTAAGAAATTCCACTTTTGTCAGGCAAACAAATGTTCCTCCAATTCTAGACCAATTATATTCCAGCTAGGCCAGGATTTTTAAAGGCAACCTTGATGTGTGCCTCAGCTTCTTGTGGGATGGAGCATTGCCTAGTCAGGATTGTTGATTATTTAGGCGCATGTTCCAAGAACGTGGTGTAGTTTGGCACTTTGTCAAAATCACAAGAATGAGGCTAGCAGTGTGGGTCAAGATTAGAACTTTTTGACTGTTCAGCCATCGTAATGCTTGTAGTACTGATACTGTATAATGGGAAGGCATTATCTTAAGTGGTCCGAGGCTGCCTACACGACTATGAGCAAGTGTGTTTGCTCGAAGTCCATCCACCTGTCCTACTGTATGCTTGTAGTGTTTATGGATGTGAGCAATTATTTTGTGAGTAACATCAATTTTTTTTTCTTGTCTTTTAGCCAGCATCGGATGCAGCTAAAAAGGCTGGTTGCCCAGATATGGGTATTCAAAAAGCAAAGAAGGCCTTCTGAAACAAGTGATTTAGTAAGGTTACTTGAGCTCACACAGCAATCTGTGCCGAGGTTGGCTGCTAACCAGGAGATCCTGCAGCAGATCCAACGGGATACGCATCAAGTGATGCAAACTATGGTCACTACCCAGCATGCACACAATCGGTATGTTGGGGAACAACTGCTGGCCATATGTCAACTGTTGGAACAGCAAAATCATTCAAATGATGGGCAGCCAGCCAGTGAGGTGCTGCATCCCCCAATAGCCTGTTCCAACAATTCCCAGCCCCCCCAAATGGTGAACCTTTAAACCAGCAAGACCCCTTTCACCGCTTCCTCCTCCCACACACACCACATATTTGCCCCTTCCTCAGATTCCATACTCCTCTTTCAAACCCCCCTGCTCATCACCTCACCACCACACTCCAACTTACCCAAAATTCTGGCCCCCTTCCCGCTTCTGTATACACCCCAGCAGGACCCTCCCACAAACTTTATATCACCAGACCTTTTTGCAAGTTCTTCCCCAGGCCCACCCTCCCCAGACCTCCTTCCCAGCCCACTTTGTCCAGGCCCCCTACCAACAAGAGCTGACCCATGCCCTTAACTTCCTCGAAGAACACATCCCAGCACAGGCCCTCCAAAAACAGCCCCTCATCCAAGTCCAGCCCTACACCTTGCACAGAGCCACAACAAAGCACCACTTCCAACACCCGCAATACACACTGCAGGCCACACAGCCCCAACCACAGCCCCTCAGCCAACTCCCTCACTACACCTTGGCCGGCCCCTCTTCCATGCCACTCAACCAAACCCTTCAACACATCCCTCACAAGTCCATACCCTCTCCTCTGTCCCCTCACACCTGCCCCCTGAGCAGCAGCAGCAGCAGCCACCAGCTCCCCATTAAATGTATTTCTCTTTGTTTTGTTTTTTTTGGCCTTACTGTTTTTGATTTATATATTTTTGTGTTAATTTTGGCTCCATGTTTTTAATAAATGTTCATATTTTAAAGAACTTGTTCTTTCTTGGGCAAATAGGCTTGGGATGGGATGTCCCTGGCTTTGTAACATCTGAATTTATACATACCAATGAAAAATACATAAAAGAAAGATTATTACCAAGGAGTTTGAGATGGGATGTTCCTATTAATGATGGATTACTGGATAAAGAATCCACTGATGAGTGGTTCCAGTTTTTTTAATGATAAAGGCTTGGAATTACTTGATTTGTTAATAAAAAGGAAACAACGGAAAATGAGATTATTGGATAAGAATATTGCCGAATTAAAACAATTGTAGAAATCTCAAAGGAGCTCCCTGAATTTACTGCCTTAGCAAAACAGCTGCAGAGGGATATGGAACAAAAAGATAATGAGACAGCAGCAAGGAAAAGAAGAAAGTACCAAAGAGATTTAAAAGATTATGAAGATGATCTGTTTTTTAAATGGCAAAATAAATTAGAAGAATCCACAATAGATTCTACCAACAGTACCCCAGTAAAAGAGGAAAAAACCTTGGCGATTACAGAAAAAGTGAAAAACCAACTTACTTATGGTCCAGGAGGGAATCGTAATAACCACAACACTCCTAATCAGAGACAAGGATATAATGGGAATAATAATTGGAAAAAGCCCTTTTGGAAAAATAAACAGCATAATAATAACTTTTACAACTCTCAGAGACCCTTCCAACAGTCATTTGATAGAAGAGAGCCAACACCCCCTGGAGAAATTATGAAAATCCTAGATATGAAAATATCAATATAGAGTAATCAGGCCACATTATTATGACAAAAACAAGCACCCTACAAGAATCAGTACAATATTCCAACGTATAATCGTTGTGAATATCTATCTGAGAAGGATTGCTGAAGGAGGACGAACCCCCAGAGACCATTATGAAAGAGGAAGAACACCGGAACATCATTTTGGGGGACGTGAAAGAACTCCGAGGCTTTTTTTTTTTTTTTTTTTTAGAGATGAGACACCGGGACTCGCCCAGGCGTCACCAGATGGAGAATGGACCACGGAGATCAGTCAGGCGGAGTCCAGACCGCACATAGAGGAAGGAGAAACGGAGGGAAGAAAGAAATCAGGATCAGCAGAGAGACATGGATCGGGAAGAGAGATCAAGGAGATCTCTGAGAAGAAGGTCAGAAAATCCATCTGGAAGAAGGGCAAAATAATGTGCGGATGTAGAGCAGGAACAAAAAAAAAAAACAGAAGAAAAAGAGAATAGGAGATGGAATAATATACATTAGTGGAGTGGAACAAAAGACAAAATTAAAGTATTAGATAAAGGTCTCAAGTTTGCACCAAAAAAGAACCTGAATAAATTTAACGCTTATGTAGACATTAACAAATTTGCTAGGAGTCTTCATATCAAGAAATACATGCTAAATAATCCAGGAGAGAATAC
The DNA here is from genome assembly GCF_042186555.1 of Aquarana catesbeiana. Classification (NCBI taxonomy): domain Eukaryota; kingdom Metazoa; phylum Chordata; class Amphibia; order Anura; family Ranidae; genus Aquarana; species Aquarana catesbeiana. The sequence continues at coordinate 19,418,931 of NC_133324.1, read as the reverse complement.
ATCAAGAAACAATATTGCGGAAAGTGAGATTAAGTTCAGCGATCTAAAGAATAAATAATTATTTAACCCTCCATTGGGAACAAAAGGGCATATTGAAGTATTCCGAAGAATGGTCCTAAAGGATCTTCAAGATCTAAAGATCACAAAAATTAATGATCCTGTTGATATTAAGAATGGCATTAAAAAACTTGGAGAGGAATGATGTTGTGGTAAGACAAGCTGACAAAGGGGGAGCGATAGTAATCCAATCAAAGAAAGATTATCAGGAAGAACTTGACAATTGAGTGATGTGGATACTTATCAGAAACTGCCTGGTAATCCAATAGTATGTTATAAAGATGATTTGGCTTACCTGATTACTCAGTCATGCAACACTGTACCCATATGAAATTTTTGTCCTTTTTTTCCACACAAATAGAGCTTTCTTTTGGTGGTATTTAATCACCGTTGGGTTTTTTAATTTTTGCGCTATAAAAGAAAAAAGACTGAAAATTTGGTTAAAAAAAAATGAAATTTTCTTTGTTTCTGTTATAAAATTTAGCAAATTAGTAATTTTTCCTTGTAAATTTTGGCCACAATCTATACTGCTACATGTCTTTGGTAAAAATAAGTACAAATTGGTGTATATTATTGGGTCTTTGTGAAAGTTATAGAGTTATAAAGTACAAATACCCCCCATATGACCCCTTTTTGGAAAGAAGACATTCCAAGGTATTTAGAAAGATGCATGGTGAGTTTTTTGAAGTTGTTATTTTTTCCCCACAATTCTTTGCAAAATCAAGATTTTTTCTTTTTTTTTTGTAAAATTGTCATATTAGCAGGTTATTTCTCACACACCGCATATGCATAACACAAATTACACCCCAAAACGCATTCTACTATTACTCCTGAGTACAGTGATACCACATGTGTGAGACTTTTACACAGCGTGGCCACATACAGAGGCCCAACATGCAAGGAGCACCTCCAGGCGTTCTGGAGCATTCAGGCCAATTCTGACATTTCTCTCCTACATGTAAAAATCATGTAAAAAATGTTTTTTTTTTAGCAAAGACCCTAGAGAATACAATGGCGGTTGTTGCAACTTTTTATCTCGCACGGTATTTGTGCAGCAATTTTTTGAATGCTTTTTTTGGGGAAAAAAACAGTTTTGTGCTTTAAAAAAACAAAACTGTAAAGTTGACCCAATGTTTTTGCATAATGTGAAAGCTGAAATTGCACACGCTCGTGGAATGGCACCAAACTTCGCTACTTAAAATTCCCCATAGGCGACGCTTTAAAATTTTTTACTGGTTACATGTTTTGAGTTACAGAGGAGGTCTAGAACCAAAATGATTGCTCTCGCTGTAACGTTCGCACCGATACCTCACATGTGTGGTTTAAACACCGTTTTCATACAGTAGGTGCCGCCGACATTGTGTTTCCAGCGCGATGGGATTGCGCTGGAAATCACCGCTGCGAGGCTGTGCTTCTCGCGCTCGCTGCCCCGAGACCATCCGCGATGGGTCTCGCGCTGTTAATTAATACATTCTCAAACTGTTGTTGCTACACGTAACCGCGGGGTGGCGCTGGACAAAAACCTTTGTGCGCATGTCAGCTTTTGTTCAGTCTCTCTCTGAGACCCCGGTTCGATCCCAGCCATGGCCAATCTTTTTTGTCTCATGATGATGCATCTCATGGGTCATCACACTACTACTGTGGCAAAAGAAGGTCATGTGAAGGTGGACCAGCGGCTGCATGTCAGCCTTTAATGCCCAGTGTCCAGAGTTCGATTCCCCAGTTAAATTTTTTTTTAATTGTCTTTTTTTAATAGAGTATATTCGAGTACAGTACTGTATGTACAGTATTTGATATGTGTTACTGTATGTTTTAAATGTCTAATAATATATGCTTATTAAATAGAGTATTGTAAATGCAATTGTATGCAAATCATGTCTGCACAGATGTTTTTACTGTACAGTATCTTATCAAATATCTCAATGCAGTTTCAGGGTCCTTTCATACAGTACTGTACATGCACCAAGCATTTCAGCATGGGCTGTATTACAGCACAGAACCCCCATGATCCCGGCCTGGGGAAATGACGTACTGTACAGGATTGTTCCCCTACTGTACTGTATAGTAGAGTACCTGTACTCCTACTGTACTGTACTGTATGTACTTTTTTTTTTGTCCACCGCTGCCTGTAGTGTTGCCAAACAGCCCTTTCCATGCTGTTTGCATTAAGGGTAAAAAGTCAGTGGGCACGGTACAGCACACATTGCACCCTGGCCGGGGGGGGGGGACTCTGCACGGACCAATTAAAGTGTGTCTGCTCCGTGCTCTTACACAACTGCTGCCCAGCCCGTTTACTGTACAGTACATGTGTACCGCTCCGCGCTCATGCACCCTTCAGCCGGCGTGGGACGCCATTCGGCAACACTATAAATTACCGTATGGTCTTTGTAGTTCTGCCATGCAGTGACGTGTTCATGGTCTTTGTGGTGGAAGGGGCAGTTACCCTGTACAATACTGTATTTGCTACAGTATTCAGTACTAAACACTGTTTCTGTGCTCACCTGTAGCAGAATCGGGAGTGATTTTCCATTGTTTGAAAATGAAATGAAAATGAAATAAATATACTGTATATATACTGTACTGTATGCAAAAAAAAAAAAAACATCCCAAAAAGATCTTTACCGCTGTTCACCAAGTTGGTGGCTAGTACTGTACAGTAACTCTCTTGGTCCAGCAAGTACTGTAACTTCCTTATGCCCTGATGAAGTTGGGGGGGTCTTCAGGTCTCTCAAACGTGTTGAATGTCTTTAATGCAAGCCAATTAATCAATTCGGACTCTTATCATTGGTCTGGCACTCCTATTGGTACTGTACATATTATTTTTCTGGTAACCTTATGGGCACCCACTGGAAGTTATCACTGTCTTGTAAAAGCAGCCTAAGCCAGCGAGAAAACTGAATTTTTTTTTTTTCTTCTCAAAACCTTTTACTGTATAAACTAAGAGTACAGTACTGTACGTCCCAGTGCCTCTTGGATGCTTTTTTTTTCTTCGTCACAGGCATAGAACAAATCTGACAGGGCTTTTACTGGACCTCCATACTCCGTTTTGTTATACAAATCCACCTTAATCTGCAGTACTGGACAGTACAGTACAGTATAGTACTGTACAGTATACAGTACACTGCTTCACTCCAGACTCGTAATGCGTTTCTCAGATCCCCCGCATGCTCTCCACAGGGAGCAGTGGAGATGTTTCCATTCACCAATTACTGTACAGTATAAAAATTTACAGCTTGTGGAAAGCTTTATCTGTAACAGTTCATGTTGTTTGCATTAAGGGTAAAAAGGTTTTAGATTATTATTATTATTACATTTTAAAGATACTGTACCTGTACTTTAGAGTATTTGTGTTTTTTTTATTTACTGTATGTTTAATGTGTACGGTAATTTGGTGTAAGGTTTTCCACCTGACAATGGGTTCAGTACAGTACTCTGCCACTCGAAAGGTTTGCTTGTGCCCCAAGGTCTGGGGGCACAGACCTTGTACAGTACAGTACAGTACTACAGTAGCAGAAGGTTAGCCAATTTTAACTACATTTTCCTTTGTTTTTCTGTGACACCTTCCTGTTGCGTTTAACTGGAAGTTGCCCAAGACAGGCCGATCAACAGCTGAAGGCACGATACATCTCCGCCCCATAACTGTATCTATTTTCCCGTAGAAATTTGCAACTTGCATTCCAATACACTGTACAGTACACGTGATGTGCAGTACAGTACAACTGGCAGATACAGTACAGTAAGCAAGAGTTTGAATCTACTGTCAATCGGAAACCTTCTGGCTTTTAAAAGAATCATGGCGTGTTGGGAGACCGATGTCTGGGAGGTGCACATACTGTACAGTACACTACAGTACAGTTGCAATCATCAATTCAGAAAAAGTGTGAACCTTTTTCTCTAGCAGAGTCCCAACAGCCATTGTTCATCAATCTTCAAAACCAAGTCCTGGCGACATCATGTCTGGCACCATGACAACGTTTTCATTCAAATACAGTACCTGTACTGCCCTGGCTCAGCATTCTACTGTAATGGTTCACATTGCTGTACAGTACAGTACTGTATCTTGTCTATCTGCCCAGATTTGTAGGTGCTGTACTGCTTTTAGTAGTGAATCCAAAATGATTTCCCAGGACATACTGTAAGCAGACGAAGGCGGGAGAGGCGTCTTGCCGGGCATAGCATGAAACAGATCCAGTCATGGCTGCTGACGTGGGATATACTGTACAAGCATCTCTACTCTCTACAGTACTCTGCCACTCAAAAGGTTTGCTTGTGCCCCAAGGTCTGGCTCATGACATACTGTACAGTACTGTACAGTGTACAGTACTATAAGCTGAAGGTTAGCCAATTTCAACTACAGTAGTAAGGTTGGCAAAGTGAATAAATATTACATTTTATATACTGTATAAATAAACATGGTCTCTCATACTGTTCATAAACTATTTTTATTTAATGGAGTCCAGCAAAAATAAACTGTACAAATTGTTTAATAACAGTAGTTATTTTTTGCTCCTGCCAGGAGGTTCTGCCGTCTAAGCAGTGCCAGGAATAGATACTGTACATAATGTACTGTACTGTATGTTAGAAAGACTAAATTAAAAGTACCATAGACATACAGTACAGTAGGCACCGCCCATGGCGCTCATTCTCTTCCTCGGCTCTCAAGGTTGCAATGTGAACAAAGCGGGGGGGAGGGGAGCGGTAATTTAAGCTTGCTAAGCCAGAGCTGTGAGAAAAAAGATAAAAAGTTTCAGCCTTAGGCAGTCTGTTACTATTTGTAGGACACAAGGTTGTCTAGCACTGAAAGGTGTCCCTCCTCCCACCCACAAAACCAATCAACAGCACAGCAAAATGGTACAGTACAGTTTCTGCAGTGTCTAAAGCACATTACTGTAACTACTGTACATGATATAATTTAACACTGTAACTTTAGTGTCTTTATTACAACTTTGACCAAGGGCATTCTCGTGACATCCTGAGGAATTCGTTAACTTTGTCCCTACAAGCTTGCACATTGTCCCCATGGAATCTTTTGTGGACAAAGTCAAGAATGGTTGCTTTCAGATTTGCGGGGATTCCTGGTTTGCGATTATCACCATCAAAATTAACCCTCTTGGTCCACTGCTGGTATTGCTCCCATGATATTAAATGTTTAAAAACAAGCCGGGCCATATTGCCTGGTTTGTTGACCGAATGCAGGACTATAAGGGCTGTATCCTCTTCAGTTATGACTGGGAGGGCACAGTCTGGTAATGGAGACATGGTCTTTTTCATCCTTGACACCGACGACACCCTGCTGCCTTTAGCGCTTGTCGTTGGGTATGTCAAGGACACTAGGCTTGGATTGCTTCTGACTGGGGTGGTCATAGAATTCAAGGGTGTGGCAGAAGTGAAGGACACTGGGCTTGGATTGCTTCTGACTGGGGTGGTCATAGAATCCAAGGGTGTGGCAGAAGTGAAGGACACTGGGCTTGGATTGCTTCTGACTGGGGTGGTCATAGAATCCATGGGTGTGACAGATGTGAAGGACACTGGGCTTGGATTGCTTCTGACTGGGGTGGTCATAGAATCCATGGGTGTGACAGATGTGAAGGACACTGGGCTTGGATTGCTTCTGACTGGGGTGGTCATAGAATCCAAGGGTGTGGCAGAAGTGAAGGACACTGGGCTTGGATTGCTTCTGACTGGGGTGGTCATAGAATCCATGGGTGTGACAGATGTGAAGGACACTGGATTTGGATTGCTTCTGACTGGGGTCGTCATAGAATCCAAGGGTGCCACAGCAGTAACTTTGTCATACATTGGTGGTGTCAGAGGTATTTGCAAAATAGGAGAAAGAGGAATCTGTGAATCGCCACCCATCTCTTGTGGTGCCATGTAATCCCCTTGCAAATTCATCTGGCTAATTCTGTGCAACCAAGTGTTCGCAAACTCCTGCTCCAGCCTCTCTTGCCCAGCCTTGAGTTCTTCCTGTCCAGACTTAAGTTCTTCATGTCCAGTGTGAATCTGCAGTATGTACTCCACTGCTCCCACTAGTGTTTTACGCAGTAAGCGCACCTGGCGTTCCAGCCGCTTGAGATGCATAAGGGGTTCACTATTATGCTGTCTGTCAACTGCCTGCTTCAAAAAATGCTTTCTCTTTTGAAGTCCATGAACCCTTTTTACTTCAGATGCAGGGAGTTTGTCAACTTCAGGTGTTGCTGGCTGTGCTGGGGTTACAGTGCGCACAGGCACTATGGATGCAGATGCTGCAGAAAGCCCAGGCAGGTCATCCAATTCAAGTGTTGCTGGCTGTGCAGGGGTTACATTACGTGCAAGCGCTTCTGATGGAGCCAACAGTGCATAGATTTCAGGTGCAGCATGGAGTCCATGGAATTTAGGTGTTGGGCAAAATGTTAGCTCCTCTCCCTTCCTCAGCCGTTCTGCGAGAGCCAGTCCCTCTTCTGAAACTGTTGATTATAAATACAGTATTGCGGTCAGTTCTTTAGTTGTAATAATGTCTTTAGTACAGTAGTAATAATGCTTTCTTCATTTCTAAAACTGTATGTTTCTATTTCTCACAAACCACAATTACTGTACAACATTCTAAAAACATTAGATTTTAGAGGACACGTTATGTACAAAAGGCAAATCCACTTTGCACTACAAGTGCAAAGTGCACTTAAAATTCCACAGAAAGTGCACTTGGAAGTGCAGTCGCTGTGGATCTGAGGGGTACAGTAGATCTGAAATGAGGGGAAGCTCTGCAGTCTTTTATCATCCAATCATGTGCAAGCTAAAGTGCTGTTTTTTTATTTTCCTTGCATGTCCCCCTCAGATCTACATACAAAAAACCACACCAATTACTGTATGAAGGGAGAAACAAAGTACAGGTTATACTGTATCAGACTACAAAATATACAGTAGCAGAATACTAATGTACAGTACTGTATCTCTATAGTAAGTCCAATTACAGGTACTGTACATGCATTTTCACTCAGCAACAGTATTACTATATGAACTGTTCAGTAACTCACCCACAACTGTAGCAATAACAGAATTCTTCTTTTTCTCTCGTCTCGGTTTCTTGGGCTGAGGAACCGGATTTACATTTTCCTTGTTTTTCTCTGCCACCTTCCTGTTGCGTTTGACTGGAAATTGTCTACCCAAGACAGGCCGATCAACAGCTGAAGGCACGATACATCTCCGCCCCATAACTGTATCTATTTTCCCGTAGAAATTCGCAACTTGCATCCCAATACACTGTACAGTACACTTCTGACTTTTAAATGAATAATGGCGTGTTGGGAGACCGGTGTCTGGGAGGTGCAATCATCAATTCAGAAAAGGTGTGAACCTTTTTCTCTAGCAGAGTCCCAACAGCCATTGTTCATCAATCTTCAAAACCAAGTCCTGGCGACATCATGTCTGGCACCATGACAACGTTTTCATTCAAATACAGTACCTGTACTGTCCTGGCTCAGCATTCTACTGTAATGGTTCACATTGCTGTACAGTAAAGTACAGTACTGTATCTTGTCTATCTGCCCAGATTTGTAGGTACTGTACTGCTTTTAGTAGTGAATCCAAAATGATTTCCCAGGACATAAGTAGACGAATGCGGGAGAGGCGTCTTGCTGGGCATAGCATGAAACAGATCCAGTCATGGCTGCTGACGTGGGATATACAAGCATCTCTAAGAATCGTGCAATATCACGCCAGTGGCAATGCACATCCAAGAAAACGTGCCATCAAACATCTGGATAAGTAAGTACTGTACCAATCTGTACGATAATTTATTTAGAACCACAAGTACCAGAATTCATAGCGCACTGACAGGCACAGCTGAATGTTTTTAAAATACACAGTATAATATGCTGCACTATGAAAATATAAATCTAAATAATAAAAAATATTATTGTGCTATAAATCAACAACAATAAAGTGATATTCGTGCAATCCAATATTGCAAAAAAAGGGACAATGTGCATTCACGTGAAAAATTCTGTAAGTACTGTATAACCTCCAGAAAAATTATTATATGTTAAAGCAATCAAAGCCCTTCAAAAAAATAAATGCATGATTTATGAGACATGTGCAATGCTACTGTAGCAGCTGATTCAAAACACTGTAGAAGCACTGGTTTTAGAGACTTCATTGGTCTCATACTGTACAGTAGTTGCTGAAGGGGTGGCTCACAGGACGTTACTGTACTGAATGGGGGCACTGTGGCTGAGCTTTCCTTTTTTCTTTTTTAACAAAAACATGAATTCAAGAAAACCAGACTGACCATCCCTCTTTTTTCTGCAGAGTTCTGTCTGTGCATATTGACGCATTAATGCGTGAGGATGATGAACGGACTGCTGCACAAGTACAGAGGTTGCTGCTGTCTGAGCATGGGATTAGCGTGTGTAAAGGACTTGTTCTCAAAGTCCGTCGGGCTTTAGGTTGGCAGTGGCAACGAGCTAAGTATGAATATTTTAAAATTTATTATAACTAATGTATAATCCGTTACCCCATTTACCCCACTTACTGTATGATGTGTGATTTTTAAATGCGCTTTTAAATAATACTGTACAGTATGACAATCCTCTGTGTTTACTGTACTGTACATTGTTACCGTAGGTTTTCACCAATGACGAGAGAAATCAACAAGCAGAAACGGGTGGCTCACGCCAAGCTCTGGTTGGAAACAGGCGAAAATTTCCATCATATGCTTTTCACTGATGAATCCACAATTTCGCTTGTGAGATTCAATACAATGGCATTCTGCAAAAAAGGACACCTGTCTACTAAGCCACAGCCAAAACATCCCGTTAAAATCCATGTGTGGGGTGGCATCTCAAAGTTTGGACCTGGACCATTGGTGCTATTTGAAGGTACAGTACTGTACAGCTGCCACAACCTGATTACAACTCCCTCAATCTTTTTATTCAATTGCTTTAATGTCGTGCGTCTTCTGTCATCACAGGTATTATGGACACCGCATTTTTCAAAGAGCATATAGTCACCAATGCGCTGGTTCCATACCTAAAGCAAGTATACCCAGATGGATGCCGTGTGATAATGGACAATGATCCGAAACATTCCTGTGCTGCACCATTTATGGCCAGTAATGGGGTAAACTGGTTGCGGACACCCCCAGAGTAATAATTTTTATTTATTTTTTATTCTTTACTGTTGTCATTTTTTTTACAATGATTTCTAATTAATTTTTGTCCATTTGTTTTGATATTTTGAACATTTGGTCTCTGTGTTTCATTTGCCACTTTTGTTTTTTAACCAATATTTATTACTGTACAAATATTTTTAGATGAGAATTACATACAAAACATACTGTACAGTACAGTACTGTGTAGCAAGGGATAGACATCCAACGGTTACAGTACAGTAGGTTGCAAAGTGCATTAACAGTGCTAAACATACTGTACAGTACAGTACCTGTACATGTTATGTGCTTACTGTACAGTATATACAGTAGTAAACAATCCCCAAAACACAGTACTGTACTGTAAGAGTCCAAAGACACGTTTAACACTTACAGTAATTATTAACAACAACCATGCCAGTCATTTTCCACTTTTGACACTGTACAAAGATTGCAATTTGAACCTTTTTGCTTGTGTACTTACTGTATGTTCACTGTGTTTACAGATCACCGGATATGAACCCCATTGAGATGGTGTGGGCACATCTGAAGGGGTACCTCAAAAGGGTACACAAACCGACAAACAAGGTGGAGCTAATTGATGGGATTCTTAAGTTTTGGGGAGACATTCTGACCATTAAAATCTGCTGTGACACAATTGACCACATAAAGAAGGTCTTGCCGGTGGTGATTGAGAGGAATGGTGCAGCAACCAATATGTGATTACTGTACTGTACTGTTTATTTTTGCTGGACTCCGTTAAATAAAAATAGTTTATGAACAGTATGAGAGACCATGTTTATTTATACAGTATATAAAATGTAATATTTATTCACTTTGCCAACCTTACTACTGTAGTTGAAATGGGCTAACCTTCAGCTTACAGTACTGTACACTGTACAGTACAGTACTGTATGTCATGAGCCAGACCTTGGGGCACAAGCAAACCTTTCGAGTGGCAGAGTACTGTACTGAACCCGTTGTCAGGTGGAAAACCTTACACCAAATTACCGTACACATTAAACATACAGTAAATAAAAAAAACACAAATACTCTAAAGTACAGGTACAGTATCTTTAAAATGTAATAATAATAATAATAATAATCTAAAACCTTTTTACCCTTAATGCAAACAGCATGGAAAGGGCTGTTTGGCAACACTACAGTATAGGCAGCGGAGGACATGGATGTGCTGTTGATTTGTGTGGCTCACAGCTCTGGCTCAGCAAGCTTAAATTACCGCTCCCCTCCCCCCGCTCTGTTCACATTGCAACCTCTTAGAGATGCTTGCACTGTACTGTATATCCCACATCAGCAGCCATGACTGGATCTGTTTCATGCTACTGTATGTCTGGCAAGATGCCTTTCCCGCCTTCGTCTACTTACAGTACAGTATGTCCTGGGAAATCATTTCGGGTTCACTACTAAAAGCAGTACAGTACCTACAAATCTGGGCAGAAAGACAAGATACAGTACTGTACTTTACTGTACAGCAATGTGAACCATTACAGTAGAATGCTGAGCCAGGACAGTACAGGTACTGTATTTGAATGAAAACGTTGTCATGGTGCCAGACATGATGTCGCCAGGACTTGGTTTTGAAGATTGATGAACAATGGCTGTTGGGACTCTGCTAGAGAAAAAGGTTCATACCTTTTCTGAATTGATGATTGCAACTGTACTGTAGTGTACTGTACAGTACTGTACAGTATGTGCACCTCCCAGACATCGGTCTCCCAACACGCCATGATTCTTTTAAAAGCCAGAAGGTTTCCGATTGACAGTAGATTCAAACTCTTGCTTACTGTACTGTATCTGCCAGTTGTACTGTACTGCACATCACGTGTACTGTACAGTGTATTGGAATGCAAGTTGCAAATTTCTACGGGAAAATAGATACAGTTATGGGGCGGAGATGTATCGTGCCTTCAGCTGTTGATCGGCCTGTCTTGATTTGTTCTATGCCTGTGACGAAGGAAAAAAAAGCATCCAAGAGGCACTGGGACGTACTGTACAGTACTGTACTCTTAGTTTATACAGTATTAGGTTTTGAGAAGACAAAAATAAAAATAAAAAAACATTCAGTTTTCTCGCTGGCTTACAGTAGGTTAGGCTGCTTTTACAAGACAGTGATAACTTCTTGTAGCAAATACAGTACTGTACAGGGTAACTGCCCCTTCCACCACAAAGACCATGAACACGTCACTGCATGGCAGAACTACTGTACAAAGACCATAATTCATACTGTAGTGTTGCCGAATGGCGTCCCACGCCGGCTGAAGGGTGCATGAGCGCGGAGCGACACACATGTACTGTACAGTACTGTACAGTGAACGGGCTGGGCAGCAGTTGTGTAAGAGCATGGAGCAGACACACTTTAATTGGTCCGTGCAGAGTCCCCCCCCCCGGCCAGGGTGCAATGCTGACTTCAGCTGGCGAAGGAGGGCTGCAGGAGTACAGGTACTGTACTATACTGTACTGTACAGTAGGGAAACAATCCTGCACGTCATTTCCCCACCGTCTGCAGGCCGGGATCATGGGGGTTCTGTGCTGTAATACAGCCCATACTGAAATGCTTGGTGCATGTACTATATGAAAGGACCCTGAAACAGCATTGAGATATTTGATAAGATACTGTACAGTAAAAACATCTGTGCAGACATGATTTGCATACAGTTGCATTTACAATACTCTATTTAATAAGCATATATTATTAGACATTTAAAACATACAGTAACACGTATCCAATACTATACATACAGTACTGTACTCGAATATACTCTATTAAAAAAAAGACAATAAAAAAAAATTAACTGGGGAATCGAACTCTGGACACTGGGCATTAAAGGCTGGCACGCAGCCGCTGGTCCACCTTCACACGTCCTTCGTTTGACACAGTAGTAGTGTGATGACCCACGAGATGCATCGTCATGAGACAAAGGGGGCATAAAAGCCAAACAGAAAACAAGGCACGTACGACACCTAGCGGTGAAAGTGATTTAGGCAGGAATCCAGAGGAAATAAAACAATGAATGAGCGACAGAGCTCAGCGCTGGCTCCTGCGACGGGGCTCGCAGGTGTCAATCTCGCCGCTAACAGAGGCGAGATTGACACAATATCGGCGGCACCCACTGTATGTGGACGGGACTTGCGTATGCGTTCGCTTCTGCATGCGAGCACACGGGGACAGGGGCACTTTAAATTTTTTTTTTATTGTTCATTTTACTTTATTTATTTTAGTTTGACACTTTTTTCCCCCCAAAAATTTTTTTGATCACTTTTATTCCTATTACAAGGAATGTAAACATCCCTTGTAATAGGAATATGGCATGACAGGTCCTCTTTACAGTGAGATATGGGGTCAATAAGACCCCACATCTCACCTCTAGGCTGGTAAGCCTGAAATTTAAAAAAAAAAAAAAAAAGATCCTGGCTTCAATCGTAGCGGTGAGTCGGTAGAAGCACCGGAGGGCGGCGGGAAGGGAGGGGACGTTCCCTCTCGCCTCCCATAAGAACGATCAAGCAGTGGAACAGCTGCTATGATCGTTCTTATGGTGTAGGGAATCGCTGGCTGAAAAAGCTGATATCTGAATGATGTCTGTAACTGCACCCATCATTCAGATATCCCCGCACAAATTCAAGGACGTCATATGACGGCCGGCGGGAAGTGGTTAAAACACATTTTTTTTTTTAACACAAAGTTGTCCATTTATACAATATTTCTAACACATAGCATATACATACCAAAAATGACACCCCAAAATAGATTCTCCTACTCCTCCTGAGTACGGCAATATCACATGTGTGAGACTTCCACAGCCTGGCCACATAGAGAGGCCAAGTACAGACGAGTATGGCTGGGTATGGCTGCGCATGGCTGGGTATGGCTGCGCATGGCTAGGTATGGCTGCGCATGGCTGGGTATGGCTGCGCATGGCTGGGTATGGCTGCGCATGGCTGGGTATGGCTGCGCATGGCTGGGTATGGCTGCGCATGGCTGGGTATGGCGGGGTATTGCAGAGTATTGTGGGGTATTGCGGGGTAGTGCAGAGTATTTCAGAGTATTGCGGGGTAGTGCTGGGTATTGCAGGGTAGTGCTGGGTATTGTGGAGTAGTGCGGGGTGTTGCGGGGTATTGCAGGGTAGTGCAGAGATTTGCGGGGTGTTGCGGAGTAGTGCGGGGTATTGTGGAGTATTGCAGAGTATTGCAGGGTAGTGGGCACTACAGATTCAGCCCACAGCGCTGCTACCATCCGATCCCTCCCCCTCTGTACCGATCGGTACACAGAGGGAAGGGAGGAACCGGCGTCATGACATGATGCCGGTTAGTTTACATGTGATCGCTCCGTCATTTGACGGAGCGATCACATGGTAAACGGCAATAATCAGTGTCCATTTACTGTGATCCATGATGCGCCGGGGGCTCCTCTGGACCCGGCAGTCATGGATGTTGTCAGGTGCGCGCCCCAGGGGGCGCGCGAGAGCAGGATTCTGGGAGGACGTCCATGGACGCCCACCCAGAATAGGCCGACCGTGCTGTAGCCTTCTTTCGGCTATGGCCCGGTCAGCAAGTGGTTAAATAAAAAACAAGTGAAATATTTGCAGCTGCGTGGATGTCGTATTCCAGTAATATACACTCTCCCCAAGAGCCATAAAAATAAAGAAAAGCCACCTGGAAGGCCGATAGTAAATGGAATAAATTCAGTTGGAGCAAGATTAGGGGGGTATATAGACTGGTTCTTACAGCCGTTAGTAAGAAAAACAAAGTGGTAGCTTAGAGATACAAAGCACCTTATACAATTACTTGATACAAATCACATTTGATGATAGACCAGTGTATCTTGCAACGGCAGACGTGGCATCGCTGTACACTATAATTAATCAAGGAGAGGCAATACAGGCAACTAAATGGGCCTTGAAGGAATTTAGTGGATTGAAGGCTGTGCAGAGGAAGTTCTTATTGGATTGTCTTAGATATAGCTTGGACCACAATCACTTCTGGTATGAAAGCGATTTTTATAAGCAGGATTTGTGGAATAGCTATGGGCGCCAAATACGCACCCAGGGTAGCCAACCTCTACATGGCTGAGTGGGAGGAAAAAGCTCTTTATAATAAGAAGCCCCAGCAACTCCTTCTCTTTAAGAGATGTATTGATGATATCATTGTCATCTGGGCTGGTGACAGAGAAAGCTTGTGGGACTTTGGTTTAAATTTGAACTCAAATGATAAGAACATCAGATTGACATGGGAGATAAGTGATGGGAAGATACATTTTTTAGACCTGGAAATTTCGAAAGAAGATGGTAAATTGATTACACAAACACATTTTAAACAGGTCAATAGGAATAGCTACCTCCTACTGGACAGTTGCCATCATGCCCCTTGGTTAGAGAACATATCTAAAGGCCAATTTATTAGGCTAAGAAGGAATTGTATTAAACAGGAAGTGTTTATGAAACAAGCGGAATTTATTGGCAAAAGATTTGTCCAAAAGGGTTATCAACATAGCTTGATCAAAGAAAAAATTTAAAATGTAGGGGCCTTGGACAGAGGGAAAATGATTGAAGATTCAACTAGAAACAAAGATTGTATGAATGCTGTGCCATTTGTTATGGATTACAGCATTCAGCATAAACAAAAAGAGAAAATTTTTAAGAAACATTGGAATATTGTGAAAGCTGATCGACATTTAGGAACATTACTACCAAAAAAGCCAAAATTCACTTATCAGAGAGCACCGACCTTGAGGGATCTTATTGCAAAGAATGTGCTAGACCCCCCTTCTAAGAAAAAGTTTTACTTCTTTAATGAGAAGGGATTCTACCCCTGTAAGACATGTTACACATGTAGGCACACAAATGAAATAAAAAAGAAAAAAAATCTAGTTGTAAATCTACTGTCACGGATAGGGAATATCAGATAAAAGATTTCATATCCTTTCGAACAGAAGGGGTGGTTTATCTTCTGGAATGTCCGTGTCAGATCCAGTATGTTGGACGAACTAAAAGGGAACACACCCAAAATCTAAAGAATGGCTTCCCAAAACATAGTTTGTCAAGACACTATGACCAGTTTCACAATAGAGACCCCTCCTTTCTAAAGGTATGGGGGGATAGATAGATACAAACCCCAGTGAAGGGGTGATAATAAAATGGTAGAACTCAGTCAGAATCTCGCTGGATTTATGAGCTTCTTACATTGGCACCATTGGGAGGATATTGCCATGGCTGTCAATGCAGGGGGGCAACATGGAGCACCATTCCATCAATAGCCTCCGGAAATGTGTGGAGAGCATCAAGAAAGCCATTAAGGCCAAGCTGTCTCACTGGGCTGGGCATGTGACCATCCGTGGTATCGCGCCTGCTTACGTCGCTCCTTTATCAATACGAACAAGATTTTCTTCCACTCATCCAGTTGGACACAATCCAAGGACTCCAAACTCATGTGAATACAGATGATTGGCAGCATGGTAAGTAATTACCTCTTATCCATTACTTTGCGTCAGCTTCTTGGAGTTTTCTACCCAGTCTTAAAAATGACGCACTGAAATACTTTTACACTTGTCTTGCAAATTCATTTTGGTCTGATACATATTACACAGGATAGGATTCTCAATTTTTCGAACATATGGGATAGTTGGTTTACCTTTAAAAAATCCCAAAACTATCAGGCTTTGATACAAGACAGCACCTAAGTAAATGATTGGCTCATTCGCATTCCCTAAGATACAATCTAAAGTCACTGGACGCATTCAACATTTCTCAATACTCAAAGCAGATGGAGAGGGTAGTTGGTGGTCACCCCACCCCCTCTCCTCACCTCTAGTTCTCAATATACCTCTTCCCCCCATCCCCATCTCTCAACTTCCCCTTTCTTTTCTAACCCCCCCCATACAAAGTCCCAGCTTAAGCCAACTGGGGAACAGGGGGAGGATACAGCCATTGACCCCCTGTCCCACCTCCCATAGGCCCTGCGAAACATGCAGAAAACTAATTAGGAGGCAACGTAGCGGCTCCACACCCCTAATGGACCTGGTAGAGGAGTAGCTCCTCGAGACATTTCACATTAACTAAGCTTAGCACTGAGGCTTGAGGAACGCACAAAGCATTTTCTAACCAAGAATTGTACTTGTATTTGTTAAATATATCCAAGGAGCCCTGGCAAGACTTGTTACTCCAATGTTCTGATGTTATAGGTTGTGATCTGAACCAGGCTCCTTTTCATATCTGAATATGCGAGAATTGTATTTTCTATCTTCTGTAATGTTTGATAAAATCTCTAATAAAATTCTTTATGGTCTATCTCCAAGGGGAACGGCAGCCCCTGCCAGCTCAGCTGAGGAGGCTATGGCTGAAGATGCCCCACATACTGAGGAGAGGATGCAGCTTTTTTTTCTGGTAAGTTAAAAATGTGAATGTGCCAACCAATGTGTAAGGCTGCAATATCCTCTACAAACCAACTCACACAGCAATGTCCTACTCACAGCACAACATAAGCAGGAGGAGAAACAGGACCATCCCCCTGCAGCAAAGCCTGGAGGAAGGTATTGATATGTATTGCTAATGTGGTGTGTAGAATTCTTTGTGGGACTCTGGATTAAGCAATGAACATTCTTTTCCTAGTGCTGGCCTACGAATGTGTGTCCAAAAAAAATAAAATAAAAATAAGCTTGGATGTTGGCAGGCCAGGGTTTAATCTGCTTCTGTCACTTAGGCCCCTTTCACACTGAGGCGCTTTTAAACTGCCAGTAAAAATACTGAGCACTTCTGATGAGCTTTTCAGGTGCTTTTGAAGAATTTTCCATTCATTTCAATGGATAGGGGCGTTTTTTCACCACACTGCCCCAGTGTGAAAGCATTCATTGGTTTTAAGGGAAATAGGTTTGTGTGCGCTTTTTTTTTTTAGCATGAAAGCACCTGAAAAGCACCTCAGTGTGAAAGGGGTCTTATAATCATTATGTAGCAAGACTTTAACACATCTGCTTCCTTGCTGACCACAAGCCATTAATGTATCCCTGGCTCTTGACCACTAACACACAACTGTTATTTTGGGTTGTGTTTGCATGTGTCCCATGTGCCATTTCAAACAGGAGGAAGCGAGATTGGAATGTTATTCTGTCCCAGTGCCCGATCCCTTAAACCAGTGCTCAAAAATGGCAGCTCATCCCTACAGCCTAATGTTTTTGGCAAAAAAAATGTTGACTTTTTTTTAGAACATCTATCCCCTGGTGCAGCTGGAGCTGGCGAGGATTCTGCATCCAATGTTGGGGTATGTGATCTGATTTTACAAGGTTGACATGTCCAAAGAAAAAAACGTTACAGATGTTGTTTGGAAATGGCATACCTTTAATTTTTTTGGTTTTGGGAGGGATATTGAGGAACTCCACCAGCAAGTCCTACACCATCTGCAGCTGCTGAAGCCGAGTTGCCTGAAAATCCGGTAAGAAATTCCACTTTTGTCAGGCAAACAAATATTCCTCCAATTCTAAACCAATTATATTCCAGCTAGGCCAGGATTTGTAAAGGCAAACTTGATGTGTGCCTCCACTTCTTGTGGGGTGGGGTGGAGCATTGCCTAGTCAGGATTGTTAATTATTTAGGCGCATGTTCCAAGTATGTGGGCTAGTATGGCACTTTGTCAAAATCACAAGAATGAGGCTAGCAGTGTGGGTCAAGTTTAGAACTTTTTGACAATCAAACTGTTCAGCCATCGTAATGCTTGTAGTACTGATACAGTAATAATGGGAAGGCATTATCTTAAGTGGTCCGAGGCTGCCTACATGACTATGAGCAAGGGTGTTAAGTCCATCCACCTGTCCCGTATGCTTGTAGTGTTTATGGATGTGATCAAATATTTTGTGAGTAACTTCTATTTTTTTTGTCTTTTAGCCACCATTGGATGCAGCTGGATCGACAACCTTCCCCCCACCTTGTCACAACCCGCATTTTAATCTGCTAGAAAGGCTGGTTGCCCAGATAGAGGTATTCAATGAGCAAAGGCGGCCTTCTGAAACAAGTCATTTAGTAAGGTTACTGGAGCTCACACAACAGAGGTTGTGCAGAGGTTGACTGCTAACCAGGAAAGCCTGCAGCAGATCCAACGGGATACGCATCAAGTGATGCAAACTATGGTCACTACCCAGCATGCAGACAATCGGTATGTTGGGGAACAACTGCTGGCCATATGTCAACTGTTGGAACAGCAAAATCGTTCAAATGATGGGCAGCCAGCCAGTGAGGTGCCGCATCCCCAAATAGCCTGTTCCAACAATTCCCAGCCCCCCCAATGGTGAATCCTTAAACCAGCAAGACTCCTTCACCGCTTCCTCCTCCCACACATACCACACATCTGCCCCTTCCTCAGATTCCATACTCCCCTTTCAAACCCCCCCCCTGCTGATCATCTCACCACCACACTCCAACTTACCCAAAATTCTGGCCCCCCTTCCCAATCATGTACACCCCAGCGGGACCCTCCATAAATGTTATTATATCACCAGACCTCCTTGCAAGTCCTTCCCTAGGCCCATCCTCCCCAGACCTCCTTCCCAGTCCACTTTGTCCAGGCCCCCTAAAATCAAAGTACTGCAACTTGGCCTAACCTTTTGTCCTTCCACTAATTTTGATAGGTTCCAATTTATTAAAGGATATCCATCTCTTTGCACGTAAGCTATTATACAAAGCGATTTATGATAAATCTTCATCTTCATCTGCCACTGTGGGTCCCGCCGCCCCCTCCCAGATGGTCCCCACACTGGCAGAGATTCAAGCCATTGAGGAACTATGTTGCTTTGGGAAGAGGGAGTCACGGATGATTACGATATGCTGGAGTCCACGGAGTACGGCATCGTCGCCCTTGGTGTCTCCCCCCACCACTTTTAAACCAAAATCACTGACTTTTCCAACTCTTTCCACTAATCCAAACATTTGGGCCTTTGTTCAACAGATTACCACAGCAATAAAAAAATATGGATCTTGCCAATCCTTATCTGTTGCTCACAACAAAGCTCTCAAATCCCTTCAAAGTCACAAAGGGCTGGTTATCAAACCAGCCGATAAAGGAGGTAATGAGGTAGTCATGGACGTTGCGACCTATGAACGCATGTGACGTGACATCCTTGAAAACCGAGATTGGTATAGGCCCATATCCTAGTCTCTCATTGACAATTTTACATCTGAATACCACCAATTGATATTTTCAGCCTATAAAAAGGCATCATTGACCTCAACATGTGGAACTTTTTAAACGTCAAGGAGGCCAAAACTTCCACGTTTTACGCCTTACCTAAATTACATAAGTCACTCATCAATCCTCCTGGTCGGCCTATCGTATCCGGATGCCAATGTCTCACCAAATTGCCAGTGCTCTGGTCGACAAATATCTAGCCCCCCCTGTTACATCCTTGTCCTCATATGTGAAGGATACCATCCATCTTCTTTGCATTCTTGACGGTAAACCTTTACCTCAAGTTGTCTGGCTAGTTGCTCTCGATGTGGAGAGCTTATATAACACCATTCCACATCAAAAAAGCATTGAAGTCATCGGAAAACAACTTCAAGAAAGAGGCCCTGAATTTGACTCATATGGCTATTTTGTTTTGGATTTATTGAAATTTATCCTGACACAAAATCACTTCATGTTCGCCCGGGGTGGCCATGGGGACCAAGTGTGCCCCCTCTTATGCCAACTTGTACCTGGGGGGGGGGGGGGAAGGGAACTCTTTGCCAGTTCTAGTTCATCTAATCTGTTGCCTAAGGTCATCTCTTGGCACAGATATATTGATGACGTGCTCCTTTTTTGGTTCGGTACCCGTGACAAGCTTACTCTGTTGTTTATTGGCTCATTAGCCACGAATAGCTATAATTTATGATTCACTATGGAATGTAGCCAATCACAGATTCATTTTTTGGATCTTCAAATAAGTATAGACCATGATGGAAATATCCATTCTGCCCTATACCGTAAGCCATCTTCTGGCAATACTATCCTTCATGCCAGCAGTGCTCATCCCAAGCACCTTTTGGACAGTATACCCTTTAGCCAATACTTGAGAATCAAAAGAAATTGCACTTTAGAGGCAGACTTTGTAAAAGCTTCATGAGATTTATACATGAGGTCTAAAAATAGAGGATACAGTCATTCCCTTCTAAAAAAAGCTTACAAAAAGTTAAAAACTTAGATTGAGAAAATCGTATTTTCTCAAATAAGCCACTGGATACCTCACAACCTGTTCGTTTAATCACCCAATTCTCCAGACAGCATGCCCAAGTAAGGGACATTCTGAAAACATTTTGGCCCTGCAGACTCTGTTATTAACAAATACGTCAAGTCACATCCTGATATAACATATCAACGATCCCCTTCACTAAGGGATCATTTGATTACTAGTCATCATTCCCCCACAAAACCGCAGTCTCATACGAATGTTGGTACTTTCCAATGTATAAACGAACCTCAACCACAGCCATTAACAGACATGTTGGAGCACAACATAATTACGATCCTCATTCCGTCAGTTTCACCGCCCTAGAACATGTACCCTTACATGCTAGAGGTGTCAGCATTGACAGCAAATTGCTTCAACTTGAGACCAAGTGGATCCATAATTTGGATGTCACTAACTTTCCAGGGTTAAACGAACATATACATTTCAAGTCCTTTTTATAAGTCCATGGGCACTCTCCATGCTTTGTTATAACAACTTTAAGTTAAGTCATTATGTGCAAACTAAACCCGAATACTATTGCTTGATCCTAGTGCAACTTTTATTGTTTAGTCCCTTTCCCCCTCCCCCCTTCCTGGGTTTTCAAATTGTTCTACAAATCATCTTTTTAATCCTTCCATCAGCTAACATTGTGTTTATCTCGTTGTTATTGTTACTTTAAACCAGGGATATGCAATTAGTGGACCTCCAGCTGTTGCAAAACTACAAGTCCCATCATGCTTCTGCCTCTGGGTGTCATGCTTATGGCTGTCAGAGTCTTGCAATGCCTCATGGGACTTGTAGTTCTGCAACAGCTGGAGGTCCGCTAATTGCTTATCCCTGCTTTAAACAATTACATCCTTAATAAAAATGTTGTAAAATTCTTATGTTGATGCACCTTTGTTTTCCCTTTTATTTGTTTATTTTGTTACTTCTTTTGATCTTGGATGCATGTCATGGTTATCAATGGTGGGACGTGCTTGGGACCTCACCCCCATCCTCCCTAGGTGTTGGGGGGGATCCCTTGGCCCTACCATGTCTCACCGTTGATCTTCCCCCCCCGGGACCCTTCCCGTGTCGTATCCCATGCTCCCCATGTGCTGCGTGGGAGTTATGGTTCCCTCATCCTGCTCGCAATTTTTGTGCTGCTGTTGGTTGTATGGACACCCAAGGGCAGCACAATTTCCTTAGTGTTAGCCCGCCCAAGCTCTCGTCTTTGCTGTGATTTTTCTATCTTTATCACCCACCCTCCACCATCTAGCGCTTCAGTTCTGGTTAGCTGTCATTTCAACCATGTGTTGACTGACAGCTTTTCCATTGAACCCTTCTGAGCCCCGTTGGCGCCCCGTCACGTGACTCGGATCATATCCCACACTGCACCACGGGCAATGTAAGCTCTATGTGCATCATTGCGGGCACATGCGCGAGAGCCCTTTTCGTCTGCTCACTGATCGGTTATGCCGATCAGGTGTGGGGGCATATATAGCCAGCCAGTCCACGTACCTCCTTGCTGGACCTCAGGGGTGGATGTTACTGCTGTTGCCTAAAACCAGGGTATGTTTATTCATCTTTTGCCAGGCTTTTAGTGAGCCAAGTATCCCCACAACACGGTGCTTACCTTTGGTCTTATACCTCTGTTGAATACAGGTTTTGAAATTGTGTCACCAATCGCTATTATCTTCACTCTATTTTGAGTCATCTATACACCCCAATTGGGGAATTTGGCGGTTTGTGTTTTTTTCACTAAATCATCTAGGTAAGCTCCTATCTTTATATTGCTCATATATGTCTTACTTATGCTCATTACCACTGGCGTTTATCTACTTATGCCCTGCGCTTAGTAACCATTTGTCCCCTTCTTTGTAGCTATATACATTCGAATGATCCTCACTTAAAATCGATCCTTCCACCAAAGCTTTCTTTGTAAAACACCTTTTCAGGCAACCCCCACAGTAATACTGACTTTATCATACAATTGTAAGTAATTGAGGCTATGTTAGCCCTACCCCCTTGTTCTGGGATAATGTCTATCCCAAAATGGTCATGTGCTTAACACTTTGATATCCATGTTTTTAACTCCTGATTGCTAGGTCTCTGTTTGCCCCCTAGATGCAGCACAGTTTTTGTGACCTTCCTGGGGTGCCTTCTCCTATCGTGGTTCCCATTGGGAGCTGGGAGGTATGTATCTGTGGTGCCTGGCTGGATCTTCCACCCAGGGAGACTTGTCACCATGCCATGCATTCAATATTAGAAATGTACACAAGTGTATTCAATGAAAAAATCTTTTAATGTCAATCTTATGGTTTTTCATTTGTGTCTCTACTTAAAACCTTCCAATTTTGGCACAGGCCTATATCATTTCCCTAAGGAAGCCAATGCCTAGGTGAAACATGTAGGAATTGATTACCTGTATCACTGGCCTTTTACACCAAGGCCTGTTCTCTTCTATTTCTCCTTTATCAAAAAATATATGTACCGCAACTGTTTATATCCTTGTGCGCCTATATATCCAATATCTGTCTTTTTTCTATATATGTAAATAAAGTATATTGTTATTTTATGGGACGGCCCATGTAAACGAAGCCCAGAAAGCTTTGCAGCAGGTCCAGTGCGCAGAGGCACGCCCACATGATGTCACTACATGTTTCTCCGTACACTGGGCTGTTCTGTAGCTGACTAAAGTGAGCCCTCATTGGTCGCTGCCTCACAAGTTCCTCTGCAAGCAGTGCCCACTCTCATTCTGCATTCTACAGTATACCAGTGCAAAAAAAGAATTACTATACACTGAATACTGGTATGTATGGTAATTAACACTGACCAGGTGCCAGCTCAGCCACCCACTGACAGGGGCCAGCTCAGCCACCCACTGACAGGGGCCAGCTCAGCCACCCACTGCAGGTGCCAGCTCAGCCACCCACTGCAGGTGCCAGCTCAGCCACCCACTGCAGGTGCCAGCTCAGCCACCCACTGCAGGTGCCAGGTGCCAGCTCAGCCACCCACTGCACTGGGCTGTTCTGTAGCTGACTAAAGTGAGCCCTCATTGGTTGCTGCCTCACAAGTTCCTCTGCAAGCAGTGCCCACCCTCAATCTGCATTCTACAGTATACAGTACAAAAAAACAATTACTATACACTGAACACTGGTATGTACGGTAATTAACACTGACCAGGTGCCAGCTCAGCCACCCACTGACAGGGGCCAGGTGCCAGCTCAGCCACCCACTGACAGGGGCCAGGTGCCAGCTCAGCCACCCACTGCAGGGACCAGGTGCCAGCTCAGCCACCCACTGCAGGGACCAGGTGCCAGCTAAGCCACCTACTGCCGGGACCAGGTGCCAGCTCAGCCACCCACTGACGGGACAAGGTTTCAGCTCAGCCACCCACTGCAGGGACAGAAAAGACTAGCATATAAAATTACTTTTAAACTGGAGGTAGTAAAATATGCTAAGGAACATGGAAACAGAGCAGCGAAGAGACATTTTGGGCCACCTCCAACTAAAAAAATTATGAGAGTGGAGGAAACAGGAGGATCAGCTACAAAAAGCAAATAAAAGTAAGCACACTTTTCGTGGGCATGCTGCAAAGTGGCCACTGTTAGAAGTGGCCATGAAAGAATGGATCACATCACCAGAATTACTTCTCCATCTCTACAAAAATGATAATATATGAAGCCAAACGTATTAGAAAGGCATTCAGGATTTTACTGGATCACCATCGTGGTGCTACAGATTTATGAGGCGATGTGACCTCGTTATGCGCACCAAAAATAGAATTGCGCAAAAAATGACAAAAGAATATGAATCAAATCTTCTGTCTTTTCATAAATTTGTGATTGATGCCAGGAAGAAAATTGGTTTTGAAATTGGCCAGACTGGGAATGTGGATGAAGTCCCGCTAACGTTTGATATGCCATCTAATAGGACTGTTGATCTGAAAGGTGCCAAAATATAACTTTGAAAACCTCAGGACATGAGAAAACACATTACATGGTTGTGTTGTCCTGCTGTGCAGACGGCACCAAATTGCCGCCCATGCTAATTTTCAAAAAGGAAAACATTTCCAAAAGTAGTGATTCCACGAGGAGTTGTTGTACATGTTTGACAAAGCATGGATGGACGAAAATGGAATAAGTGTATGGGTTGAAAACGTGTGGTCCAAACATCCTGGAGGGCTTCTGAAAAAACCTGCCTTTAGTGCTTGACCCGTGTAGAGCACATATTAGCGAAACTACAAAAAAATGCTTTAAAGAAGTGAAGACTCATCTAGCTGTCATTCCTGGGGGTCTTACCAGCCAGTTGCAACCTCTCGACGTTTCCATCAACAAACCATTTAAAGTCTTTATGCGAGAAGAGTGGAACAAATGGATGGCTGCTGGTAATCATGATCTGACACCTACTGGACGAATGAAGAGGCCCACTATCACTCAAGGTTGTGAATGGGTGAAAACATCATGGCACTCAGTGAAGGAGGAAATCGTCGTATAGTCATTCAAAAAATGTGGCATTAGCAATGACTTAGATAGAACTGAAGATTGTATTGTACATGAAGATAGCTAAGAAAGTGATGTCAGTGATTGTGAGCAACTGAGCTTCATAAATTCTGACACCAGCGATTTCTTGTGGTTCCCAGAAAACTAGAAGAGTACTCGAACTTTAAAGTCTCTCCTCATTTGTTAATGACAGTGTTGATGGTCCTTAATGCCATTGTTGACTGCTGTTCACTTTACATGGTTGAAATATTATTCTGCTATATTTTATTAAATATTTTGGTACACCATCTGGTTCAGATTTTTTTTCTTGTTTTCCTCCTCTAAAACTTAAGTGCGCCTTATGGTCATGTGCGTCTTATGGTCTGAAAAATACGGTAATCACAATCCTCAAATAAGCAGGCAAACATAAAAGGTGACCTTTAAAAATACAAAAGAAAAACAGTTCTCATCGAGCAGGCAACTGATTCTGAGTGGTGGTGCATGGATTTGTTTTGGGGTTTGCTTGATTTGTGTATTTTAAACTGGCAAGCTGTCTTCAAAATATTTTTGGAGGGGCCAGGTTTAAATAAAGAGCACTAGCACATGTAGCAGTTAGGCATTGTATGCTATCCATTTTGCATTCAAATTTCATCAAGGAATGTTGTCTAAGGCCGGGTTCACACTGGTACAACAAACGCTCCGACATTGGGACCTCATGTAGCATGATGTGTGAAAATCAATGTTTCCCTATGGGAGCCATCTTATACGGTCCGACACAAGTCGGTCCGGCTTTGAAAATGCTCCCTGAACTATTTTGGTCCAACTTTGACCCCACTATAGCCCATTGACTATCATTGAAGTAGGATCAAAGTAGACTCCTTGTCCTAACCATCCAACTTTAGCAGCCCCTCCCATTGTGTGTGGTGGTGAGGAGGAAGTGACCTTTTGTTGTCTATGTGACCTGTATAATGGCACCTAGGAGAAACAGAGGTACCAGATCCAGGCTGCAAAATTAGCAGCTCATTCAGCTAGTGAAGGAACGTCCAGTGTTGTATGACACTCATGATTAGGGATGGGCTGACTGTTCGACTCGAACATCGGCTGTTTGATCGTTCGCTGAAAATCGAACATTATAGGCCGTTCGCGCCAAATTTGAGCGTCATGGCCCATAATGCACTATGTCATCACAGTGGTTTGCTGGCTGATGATTGGCTAAGCATGCACTATGACCCGCATGCTTTGGCCAATCACAGCGCTGTAAGCAAATGGAGCCATGATTGGCCAAAGGCAGGGTGCCGTTGGCCAATTATGGCTCAGAGGGTTAAGTACACGGCCCACACTATAAAAGGCCGCCTGCACGTCGGCCCTGTGTAGTGTGTTGCTGGCGTTCTAGAGAGAGTGTCATTTCATTTACTTTGAGCAGGCAGTTTATTCAGTTAGCTAGATCTCACTGCAGACCATTCCTGCTGTACTGTACTGATAGAACTCGAAGCGAGGCCAGGAACGCAGATGGAGGGCAGGCGTGGAGAGGTGACGTCACTAGTAAGTGTCGCGTTACCTGAGTGCAGGGGCTACGATGACACGGTAGCCGCGCTCCTTTGTCAAGCTGCAGATGGGTCGTGATACTAGCTTAAAAAAGCCAGGGGAGGGGAGTGGCCAAGAGAAAGCACTATAACTGGTCTGACATCGTGTAAACACATATGGGGAGTATTAATAGAAGGGTCATATGGACAGAAATTCTAAAGGCCAATACTAACACACTAATGATGATAAAAAATATATGTACATATATATAGTTCAATAGAATGATTTAAAACAATGTACCAGTAGAAATGAGAAGGACAATAATATATAACAAAAACTCAGCAATATGAAAAAACACATATAGATATATACAATGGGTTACATCCATGTGCGTACCCATGCATATGTACACATAGGGGACATGGAAGTACTCATACCGGATGTCCACAGATTTCTGTCCACAGATCCCTTGGTCAACATGCACCAGGTGAGGTTTATTGTAGAGGCCACAAGATTTTGCCTGACGCATATTTTACCTTTAACGATGAATATTACCAACAAATACAGGGCTCAGCAATGGGGGCAAACTTTGCCCCCTCGTATGCTAATTTGGCCATGGGCTTATGGGAAACCAACTATATCTACCATAATAATCTCTTTGCGGCCAACATAATATTTTTCGGGAGGTATATTGATGATTTGATCATCATTTGGGATGGTGACACTGATCTTATGACCACTTTTGTTCAACACTGTAACAATAACCCTTATGGGCTATCATTCATGTCAGCTACCGATCCAGCTACCATGGCCTTTCTGGACCTGGAGCTGGAACACGATGGTTGTACTATCACCTCAAAAAACTACATTAAGCCCACGGCAGGTAATTCCTACTTACATTTTGAGAGTTGCCACTTTCCTAAGTGGATTACGAATATCCTTAAAGGACAATTCTGTCGTCTCCGACAGAATTGCACCAGGGACTCTGATTATGTCAAACTTAGTACAACTTTAAAAAGAAAGTTTCTTGACAAAAAGTACCCAGAAACTTTAGTTGAAGAAGCTTATAAAAACACTACCTGCACGGGAAACCCCCCAAAACAAACCAACCTCCACATGATTGTTCCAGAAGGTTCATAACCACCTTCCACAATAAGCACAAAAATATGGAGAGGATATTAGGTAGACATTGGGGCATCTTGCATCAAGATCCTCATCTAAAAACACTACTTCCCGCTCGCCCAAAAGTCACTTACCTCAGGGCCCCCAATTTGAAAAACAAGATCGCACCTAGCAAATTTAAATCTCTTTCAGCTCTACCACTTGCACCAACATTGATCCCCTTGGTAGGCATGTATCAATGCCGAAAGGCTCTATGCAAAACTTGTAAATTTGTCCTACACGGACAAAAATCTTTTACCACCAAGGGGAAGACTTATGTATTAAAAGAATTCTTCAATTGCTCGTCTGACTTGGTTGTCTATGGCCTAAGTTGTCCCTGTGGCCTAATTTATGTCGGCCAGACAATTAGGGCCTTGAGACAAAGGTTTGGCAAGCATAGAAGACTTGAGGGAGGCACAGACCCTCACAGTGTCCCAAAACACTTTGCTATGGCCCACCAGAGCTCTACGGTGGGTCTTATGGTCTGGGTCATTGAACAGATTCCTAGGTCCCTACCGGGGCTGAGAGATTTAAGAAGCTTTGCGCTTGTGAGACCTACTGGATCTATACTTTGGATGTACTTTCGCCAGGGAGGTATAAATGAGGAGTATTGAGATTGCTGCTACAGGGGGTCCCCGGGTTACGAACAAGATAGGGACTGTAGGTTTGTTCTTAAGTCGAATTTGTTTGCAAGTCGGAACAGTACCTTTTTTTCAGTGCAAATCCAGTCTCTTATTTATTTTTGTATAATTTTCTTATTTTTAATATTATTTTTCTTATTCTTTACTTTAATTACTTTTTTATTTTATTAATTTAATTATTACTGTATTTCTTTTTTTATCAATATTTTTTCATTTAAACTTTATTGCTATCACACAGGAGAAAACAATTCCCTGTGTGATAGCAATTGGAGGTGACAGGTTCTCTTTATTGACCCTGTCACCTCCAAAAACAGGAGTCCCAGCACTGTGCTAGATTTCCACAGCACAGCTCTCCCCTCTCACTGTTTACATGGCAGCAGGGACAGGAGACACCAGAGAGAGGGGAGCTGATGTGTAATGGCACAGCAGGGAGATGGATAGTGACAGCAGCAGTGATCCGAGTCCGGGCAGGCCGGCCGGCCGGCTGCAGTGCACCTCCGCGGGGCAGCGGCGCAGGAAAGACCGGGGAACCTGGAGGCTTCACTAGGCCGCGGCCACGACGGGCAGTTTTAGCAGCCTGGCAGGCCACCGGACCGTACCAGGCCTGTGGATGGCCAGGCCAGGAACGGAGGAACGGCTCAGTCAAGCAAGGAGAGGAAGATTCGGCCGGCAGTGACGTCATTCGGGCCCCGTTCGTAAGTAGGAGTTGTTCGCAACTCGGATGTTCGTAAGTCGGGGACCCCCTGTATCTTATGAATATACCACTTAGTGCTGCTTTTAGATTTAGTCCCCCAGCCCTGCTCCCATACATTCTAACTATTTAATCTGTATTCACAGGTTGGTATTTTCTTTGGATTCCTCTTTCTTATGGGGGTGGCGGGCTGGTGTAAGTATAGACTAAATATTATTCTGTACATTTTTAACTTATTTTGCCTTTATACAATTTTTCTTTTTATCTGTTTTTTTTTATTATCAATTTATTATTTATTGTGCCGCCCATAAGGGTCTGAGCTACATTTCATGCATGACCCTTATGCACACATTGGACATCCAGTATGAGTACTTCCATGTCCCCTATGTGCACTTATGCATGGGTATGCATGTGGATGTGACCCATTGTATACATCTATATGTGTTTTTTCATATTGCTGAGTTTGTTGTTTATTATTGTCCTTCTCATTTCTACTGGTACATTGTTTTAAATCATTCTAATGAACTTTATATATGTACAAATATTTTTTTATCAAAATCAGTGTGTTAGTACTGGCCTTTAGAATTTCCGAGCATATGACCCTTCTATTAATACTCTCCATATGTGTTTACACGATGTCAGACCAGTTATAGTGCTTTCTCCTTGGCCTCTCCCCTCCCCTGGCCTTTTAAAGCTAGTATCATGATCCATCTGCAGCTTGATGAAGGAGCGCGGCTAACATGTCATTGTAGCCCATACACTCAGGAAACGTGTTGCTTACCAGTGACGTCACCTCTTCGCGCCTGCCCTCAATCTGCATTCCTGGCCTTGCTTTGAGTTCTATCTCCACCGCAGCATACAGCACAGCCACACGCCCGGCAAGCCAGAAGAGGCTATCGTGACCGATCTGACGAACTGTTCCCATGATGGATTACCTTCTCACTCCACTACATGCCTTGTGTTAACTACATAAATGTGAGTTGTTTGCACATTAGTTTTTAATAACTTTCCCCTTGTGTTATATTTGACTGTAGGCTATTCCTGGAGTGTGTGTGTTCAAAGACACTATCAGGCAGGTGACTCAGTGAGCTGCAGTTCATTAAATATATATACACATAGTCTAGCCAAGCCTATACCTGACTGTAGGCCATTCCTGGTGTACTGTTTTTAGTAAACTTCAGGCGTTTTTTTTGCTAATCTAATTGTACTGTATGTCTGGAAGGCCGCCAAGGACAGGCAGATGCTCACAGGCCTCTAAAAGAGGGCAAGCAGGTTCTGTGTGTCTACAGCCAACAGTGCTGGTCATGGACACGTTGCATCCTCAGCACATGGCAGTGGGGCACGCTTGTCCTTTTTTTCGGCAGCTGGCCGCTTTGAGCCAAAACATGCAGAAGAGTTTGTAGAGTGGATGACCAAGCCGTCCTCATCCTCTGTCACCCAGGCTCAGGGTACTTGTCTGCCAATGCAGCTGCCAAAGCGGCCTCTTCCATCGGCTCAATGTCATCAGTCACCCCTTCCCTAGCCCCACCATCATGCCCTGAGGAGTCCCCCAAACTGTTCGACTACAGTGTAGGGTACATGCCGCTGGAGGATGCGCAGCATTTTAAAGACTCTGATGATGGTACCCAGGTTGAGGATGAAGGCAGTAACGTGAGCCCAGAGAGAGGGGGTGCCCAAGAAGGACAAGAAACTGGCAGTCATGTTCCCCCAGCTGCAGCATACTGCCAGGTTTGCTCCAGTGGCGAGGAGGGAGGGGTTGATGAGGTCACTGACTCTACGTTGGTGCCAGATAGAAGTAAGGAGGAGGAGGCACATCTCCAAAGAGGCAGGATGCCCTCCAGGGGCCAGCTTAAGGGCAGGCAACTAACTGCATCACACCGCAGAGCTCCACATGTGCTGCTGACTCCGCGCATTTTTCCAAAAGTTCTTTGGTGTGGGCCTTTTTTGAGACGTGTGCAGCAGATCGCACCGTTGCTGTTTGCAACATATGTCTGAAGCGTATCAAGCGTGGCCAAAACAGCAGCCGCTTGAGCACCACATGCTTGACAAGACATATGTCGAGCTCCCATGCAGTCCGTTGGCAACAGTACTTAAAAGACCCACACCAAAGAACAAGGCGGACCTCTCCTTGCTCCTCATCAGCTGGGATCTCCAACCCCACTATAACTTCAGTCTTCTCAGAGACCTGGACTGAGAGGAATGAAGGTGTAGCATTAGGTATCCCAAGCACTTGCTGGCAATCTGCTAGCGGTACACAAACATCCGATTGTAGCAGGCTAATTTCCCTACCCCAGTTGCTAAAAAGGCAAAATAAATTCAGTCCCAGCCATCCACATGCTCAGCGGCTGAAATTAGTTTGGCTAAATTGCTAGCACTCCAATTGCTGCCGTTTCAGCTGGTAGACTCGGCCCACTTTCGAGAATTTGTGGAATGTGCTCTCTACCGACATGTGGAAGGCAATGTCTTGGCCTCGTTGGACAGGCCGGTCAGCGGTAAGGTGCATATTACCGCTGACTCATGGTCAAGCAGGCATGGACAGGGACCTTACCTTTCTTTCACGGCGCACTGGGTAACCTTGCTGGCAGCTGGGAAGGATGCAGGACAGGGTGCAGTATTGTTAGAGCTTGTTCCGCCACCATGCCTCCAAAATGCTGGTAGTGGTGATTCTGCCACACCTCTCTCCTCCACCCCCTCCTCCTCTTCTTCCTCTATGGCCTCTTCTTGTACTGATTTGTCCTCGGAACCAGCGGTGCTCCGCAAGC
Organism: Aquarana catesbeiana; assembly: GCF_042186555.1. Lineage (NCBI taxonomy): Eukaryota > Metazoa > Chordata > Amphibia > Anura > Ranidae > Aquarana > Aquarana catesbeiana. Next base: position 19,387,302 of record NC_133324.1, on the reverse strand, counting down.
ACTCAGGCAAAAAACATGCCATGTGGTGCTTGAGATGGTCTGCTTAGGGTACAGGAGCCACACTGAGGCAGAGATTCTGGCAGCTATGCAGGGGCAGACTCAGAGGTGGTTGATGCCACACCAGCTTAAGCCAGGAATGGTGGTTTGCGACAATGGCACCAACCTCCTCTCCGCCCTCCAACAGGGACACTTCACCCATGTTCGCCGTTTGGTTCATGTCCTTAATTTGGTGGTGCAGCGGTTCTTGCGCAGATACCCGGGTCTACAGGATCTCCTGAGGCAGGCCAGGAAAGTCTGTGGGCATTTCCGCTGGTCATATAATGTCAGTGCTCGGCTGGCTGACCTCCAAAAGGAATGCAACCTGCCCAAGAACCGCCTAATCTGTGACATGCCCACCAGGTGGAACTCAACGTTGGCCATGCTACAGCGGCTGCACACGCAGCAGAGGGCCATCAGGACTACCTGTGCGAGTATGGCACCAGGACAGGGTCAGAGGAGCTTGGCTTTTTTTCACCACGCTAGTGGCTCATGATCAAGGATGCATGCACTGTCCTATCACCATTTGCGGAGGCCACGAGGACGGTGAACAGTGACAGTGCATGCATCAGTGATACTGTCCCTCTTGTCTACCTGTTGGAGCACACGCTGCGTGGAATAATGGACAGGGCACTTGAGGCAGAACAGAGGGAGGAAGAGGAGGATTTCCTTACCTCTCAAGGCCCCCTTTATAGAAGGAGGAGTGGGGAGAGGGGAGGGCACTCAGCATCAGCAGCAGTCTTCAAGGGATCGTTTTCAGTCCCCAGAAACCCATGGACTTGTACGTGGCTGGCAGGAGGTGGCTGCGGATCAGGTCGTCCTTAGTGAACCAGAGGACTCTGGCCTGAATGCCTCAGCAAACCTACGCTGCATGGCCTCCCTGATCCTGCAAAGCCTGCGAAAGGACCCTCGGATTTGTGGTATCAAGGAGAGGGATCAATACTGGCTGGCAATCCTTCTTGATCAACGTTACAAGGGTAAGGTGGTGGAACTTATCCAGCTGTCGCAGAGGTAGCAAAAGATGAAACTTCTTCGGGAGGCCATGCAGAAAGGTTTGTGCAATGCGTTTCCAGGACGTTACAATTTCCTGGTCCTCCTGGACGTGTTGCTGAGGCTTCGGTCAGTCACAGAAGGAGCGGTGGAGAAGGTGGCCGTCTGACCGATGCGTTCAGACAATTTTTTGGTCCGCAGCCCCAAGGTCTGATCGGTTCCAGCAACCATCGCCAGCATCTGTTGTACATGGTGCAGGAATACCTAGGGGCAAGAACAGACTTGGAGACATTTCCAACCAAAAATCCACTGGGTTACTGGGTCTTGAGGATGGATCACTGGCCAGAGCTTGCACAGTATGCATTTGAGCTACTGGCCTGTCCTGCATCCGGCGTTCTTTCAGAAAGCATATTCAGTGCCGCTGGAGGCTTTGTAACCGATCACAGGGTGCGCCTGTCCACTGACTCGGTTGATCGGCTCACCTTTATAAAAATTAATCAGTCTTGGATCACCAGCTACCAACCACCTGATGCTGATGTAACCGACTATTTTTTTATGAATGTGAGATCCCTTGTGGACTATTCTGTTATGCTGAGTGACTATCCTATTCCTCCTCAAAGTTCATGTTGATAGCTTCTAAGAACATTTTTGGTTCTGGGCACCACCATCAGTGGCTAAGGCCCAATTTTTCTGCCCCTGTTTAAGGGGCGTGTAATTACAATTTTTGCTGTACTATTTTGCAGCAGGGCTCGTTCCTTCGCTCAACAAGAGTATCTGTGAGGGGTTGCAGTGTTGTGGCACCACCACCACTGCCTAAGGCCCAATTTTTCTGCCCCTGCTTAACAGGGGCATGTAATTCTACAACTGTGAGATAATGCTATGACTAAAATGATTTTTTTCAGTACACAATCTAGCTGGGAGCAGCACCAAAGTGGGGAGACAGATCAGGAGGAACGGGAGGATGAAACCAATGACGAACAGGCAGAAAGAGTGACCCCTTTCAATGTTCCCACTCGCTCTCCAGTTTTGGATGAACCTGATCCATCACAAGAGGTCAGACCAAGACTTTGTGCATGCAGACGGCCTCCACAATCAAAAATGGAACAGGACATGGCAAAGTTTAGAGAGGTTGTGGACACACTGTCTGAAAAGCTTGAGGAAACTTAATGTCCAGACAGAAAGCTTTCAAAACTTTTGGTGCCAATGTTCAAAGTACCACCTGAAGAACAGAAATGCCAGATGAGAATTGCAGTATTGAATCTTCTAAAGTTTTTTGGACAACGACCAGCCACAACCCCCTCCACCCCTCTCTATGGTCCACCTACACCATCCGGACCCTATTTCCCTTCCCCCAACCCTCCACCACCCAGAATCCACACCTATTATCCCCCACAATACCGTCCATATACTGATGATTATGGCAACCTCCCCTAGCAATCTGAACCCCCCATACCTTATCTGACTCCTTCCCCAATCTCCTCTGTTCTTCACCCTGTTTCAGGAGCATTCCGAAAAAATCCAACACCTTCCCCTCAATTTCAGTCCCTCTACCCAGAGTCTGTCCCACAACCCTCTGCTAGACCTAATCCTGCAGCATCCACCCCATTAGTGGAAGATTCCACCAATTATACCAATTTGTAAGTTGGGTTTATTGCTGTAGTTTGGGCCTTTTGTGGATACCAAAAAATTGGTTTAATTTTTTTTTTTCCAATGGGGGAGGAAGGGGGTAGTTTTCTATTTTTGTTACAAAAAAAAATACATTTTCAGGTTTATTTATTTCATGTATTTATTTTTAGAAATAATATAATTTTATAAATGTATTCTTCAATTTGGAGGGGGGGAGGTTTATTTTTTGTTGAAATATATATTTTTTTATTTCTTATTGTATTTTTGGTGCCAAATAATAAGTGTAAAAATGTTATTTTTCAAGGGGGGCGGGGGTGGTTGGGTGGTGCGGGAGGAAGGTTTTTTTTATACTAGCGTTTATGAGCCACATGTTCAAATAGATTTTGTTCATTCCAAAAACAAAATTGCTATCCGTGTGCTTTTCTTTTGAGAGAATTTAAGTGGATGAAAATGTTGTCTTATCTGTGTTTACATTTGTTTACAAAGTGGAAAGGTATAACACCTAGCAACTTTGTAAATGGTGACTATGTTGCCATTAAGATTCACCTTCTCTAGTTGTCCTTTTTGCTATTATCAATGAAAACAGATGTGACTAAAAATGCAAAAATTGGGTGTTGGCAATAGAAAATAGAATGAAATTATTAGGATGGGGACAGTAGTTCTGGCGATCTTGTGTTTACAGAATTATTATTTGTATCTCCTCACACTTTGGTGTACGTTTATGAAGCAACCGAAAATATCCACTGTTCCATTCTCCAGCATTCACAGAGGATATCTCTGAGGGCCAGTTTATGAAGTGGTGTAGATTACTTCTCCTTTTATAAAGTGAAGTGATCTACAAGCACTTCAAACAGTGGAGAACGCCCCCTGCTTCTGGAATCTCATGAGAAATAATGAAATTACAGTATACCAGAAATTCAAAACACAAGGTGTCCGTTTATTAAAGTGGAGGTCTGCCAAAAAAAAAAAAAAAGTCATCTGGTGACCCCGCCCCCCTTATGACTTCACGGAGGCATAATGGGGCGGTGATGTAAGGGGGCGGGGTCACCGGATGATATCACGCGGTGACCCCGCCCCATGCCAATATAAGTCGTTGTGCACCGCGCACACTGCATTACAGCGGTAGAGAGCGTTGTGTCAACATCGGAAGAAGAGAAGAGGGCAGAAGACAACGGAGAAGACCGGCAAGAGCTAGCAAAAGCATAAAAACCCGTCAGAAGGCACTGGACAGCGCAAGAAGAATCAGAGAAAGCGGAGAAGGAAGAAACCCCCGAAGTCAGAAAAGACCCCCAAAGTCGGAAGAGACCCTGCCTAATAAATTACTTTAAAACTGTGTAGTGTCTTTTTTTATTGACTTTTTTTTCAGGTGAATGGGTAGGGGAACGATGTACCCTACACTCGTTCACATAGGGTGGGGGGCCGGGATCTGGGGGGCCCCCTTAAAAGGGGATTCCCAGATTCTGATAAGCCCCCTGCCCACAGTCCCCGGCAACCAAGGTTGTCGGGAAGGGGCCCTTGTCCTCATCAACATGGCGACAGGGTGCCTTGAGGTGGGGGGCGCAGGGCGCAAATGGCATTGGCGTTTTAAGCTGTTAAAAAAAAAACAGGACCAGGGTGTGCTGTAAAAATGTGAAACGCGAAAAAATGTGCAAAAACGCTGCAGCGGCGTTTTTTAAGCTGCAAAAAGTTGATTGGACACTGTAATCTCTGTAAAAACAGGAAATTTCTGTCTGAACATTAGATTACCCAAGAGTCCTTTGCACAGCCGTGTGACTGTGGTTAGGACAGAGAAGAGACCAAGAAGATGGCAAGTGGTATGCCACAAGACCTAATCAATGGTGTTCAGGCCCATCCTGAACTGTGGGATGTGGCACATCCACTACACGGAGACCACATCAGGAAAGTCAAAGCATGGGAGGATGTTAGTGCTGCTATTATCCCTGGCTGGGAAGACATAAGAAATGGAGCAAGAAAGGAAATAAGTAAGTCTATATTCCTTGAATGCATGATCTGTTTTTTTGTGTAATGTAAACGAAGATTGCATATAAAACCCTTGTTTTCCACATTTTTTTAGGCCAGACTTTACAGCGCTGTTGGAAACCGCTACGCGATGGTGTCAGGAGGGACCTGTAGGACGAGGAGAAGGCAGCACAAAGTGGAGCACCAGCACCTGCCAAAAGACCTCATGTCTACCACAATAATTTGATGTTCTTACGCCAAAATATGATAAACAGCAGACCGTAAGTTTTTTTTTTTTTTCATAATATATTTGGCTATGCACATTGCTTTTTAGGCGTTATCTGACATTGCTAGACAAAGAGGGTTGGCTGCAGAAGAGGAACAGGTTGACAGTCCCACCAGTCCCATGGTGAGCACTGGCAATCCATCTCCACATGCAATGAGTGAGGGAAGTGTTCAGTGCACAGATGAGGTAACTGCTTATGTCTGCCTGTCAATGTAAAAATTTGTGTTCTTTTGCAGGAATCCAGGGCCTTGGAATTGGCGGTGACTGGCAGTCAAGAACGTGGGGAGCGGCACAGTCATGTCGGTGTCCGTCAGACGAGGGGTGGCTGCAATATCAAGGCAGATGATAGGGTGCTAGCACTACTGAAGGAAGTGCGGCAGGAGAGGCACAGTATGGATGCATTTTTGGATACCAGCAACCCACGCGCATGCTTCTGCCGCAGCCTACATCACATCCTGGAGGACGTTGGGGGAGACCTAGAGAAGCATTGTATGGATCGCATGTATGGTATTGCTATGCAATATAGACAAGCAAAATTAGGTGCTGGGCCACCTCCATGTGATCCATATTATGCATCTCATGATCCCCCAATGGCCCCGGGACCTTAGCAGTGCTAGCACCCCCTCTCAATAACAGCCCCCTCCTCAACGCCAGCCACCACCTATCCCGTCCCAGACCTCATTGGACACTCCACACTCCTACGGTGAATTTGCACCTTCCACCTCCCATTTTCATCCCTCATATCCTGTACCCCGCTACCAGCAGAAATTTTTGCATGAACGCCAGTCCCAAGCATTACCCCGTCCCCAATCCCCATGGTGAGCAAGCATCCACCTCCACCTATCACCAGTTGTGATCTACCAACCCTTTTTTTTTGTTAAATAATATCTTTAATTTGTTAAATTAAGTTAATAATTTGTTAAATATCTTTGACTGAAAATAAATTTGTTCAATTTGTGTTTTATATGATGCACAACAGCACTCCTTTGCGGACAAGCGTATGCTAGCCCTTTTTGGGCTTAGCATATGCTTCCCCGAAGGCAGAGTGCAAAGGACTCTTGCATTCTGCCTTCGGACAAGCATCCTGGACGTGCTGCCTCTCCTTCTTCAAGTTCTGCACAGGGTACTTTGAGGAGAGGCCGTATGGGCACTTCTCGCCGACGTCCTCACTTCTCCTGCATGGAAAGCCAAGCTCTTCTGACCGCATATGTACTCAGATATGAGCGTATTGCAAGAGCCTGGTACCTCCAAACAGGTAAGGCGGCCAAAAAACGGCTGTGGGATGAAATTGCGGCAGCTGTCAATGCAGAGGAAAACGTGCAGCACTGTTCCATCAGCAGCCTCCGGAAGCGTGTGGGGGCATCAACAAAGCCATTAAGGCCAAGCTGTCTCACTGGGCTGGGCATGTGACCAGCCAGGGTATCGTGCCTGCTTACGTGGCGCTCCTTTATCAATACGAACTAGATTACCTGCCACTCATCCAGTTGGACACAATCCAAGGACTCCGAACTCATGTGGATATGGATGATTGGCAGCATGGTAAGTAACTAACTCTTCTCCATTACTTTGCTTTAGCTTCTTGGAATTTTCTACCCATTCTCAAAAATGACACATTGAAATACTTTTACACTTGTCTTGCAAATTCAGTTTGGTTTCTCGCCTATCTCCAGGGGGAGCGGCAGTCCCTGCCAGCTCAGCTGAGGAGGCTATGGCTGAAGATGCCCCACATGCTGTGGAGAGGATGCAGCTTTCCCCTGGTAAGTTAAAAATGTGAATGTGCCAACCAATGTGTAAGGCTGCAATATCCTCTACAAACCAACTCACACAGGCAATGTCCTACTCACAGCACATCAGCAGAAGGAGGAGAAACGGGACCATACCCTGCAGCAAAGCCTGGAGGAAGGTATTGGTATGTATTGCTAATTTGGTGCGGGAAATTCTTTGTAGGACTCTGAGTTAAGCACTTAACATTGTTTTCATAGTGCTGGCCTACAAATGTGTGTCCAAAAAATAAATAAATAAGCTTGGATGTTGGCAGGCCAGGGTTTAATCTGCTTATGTCACTTATAATCATTATGTAGCAAGACTAACACATCTGCTTTCTTGCTGACCACAAGTCATTAATGTATCCCTGGCTCTTGACCATTAACAACACAACTGTTATTTTGGGTTGTGCTTGCAAGTGTCCCATGTGCCATGTGAAACAGGAGGAAGCGAGATTGGAATGTTATTCTGTCTCAGTGCCCAATCCCTTAAACCAGTGCTCAAACACGGCAGATCATCCCTACAGCCTAATATTTTTGCCAAAACAATTTTGTTACTTTTTTTTTTAGAACATCTGTCCCCTGGTGCAGCTGGAGCTGGTGAGGATTCTGCATCCAATGTATGTGTTCCGATGTTACAAGGTGGGCATGTCGAAAGAAAAAATGTTACAGATGTTGTTTGGAAATGGCATACCTTCAATCTTTTTGGTTTTGGTAGGGACATTCAGGCACTCTACCAGCAAGTCCTACACTATCTGCAGCTGCCGAAGCAGAGTTGCCTGAACGTCCGGTAAGAAATTCCACTTTTGTCAGGCAAACAAATGTTCCTCCAAAATACATAATTGATTATTTTTATATTTAATTTTTTGCAGTGTCTCTAATACAAATTCGATGGAAAGGCTTAAGGGACTGCTTCAAAAGACATCTAAGAAAGATATCGGGATCGAAAAGGCTTGTACCCTATGTCCACGCTGACGAACTCGACTTCCTTAGACCGTACATGGAGCTGAGAGAGTGAGATAACATCTTTCATATTCGAAAAGTGCTACTATACAGTTATATAAAGAAGGTTGTGCCTGACATTATTATATCTTTATTACAGAACACAATCCAGTTGGGAAGTGGGTGAAGGTCACGAGGCACCTCTGGAACCTCAAGGGTCGCAGGACCAATATGCGATGTCTGAATTGCCTGCTCATGAATTGAACCCCTCCGAAACGTCTGTAAATACGCCGGTGACAGCTGGCCCTAGTCGTGTAGAAAGCCCTGGCCCTACACAAGTAAGAAGACTGCGTAATAGCAGACCACCAGGAAGGCATTTAGAAAAACATGGATCGATTTGCAGACCTAGTTGATCGACTCAACCAAAAATTGGATGATCTCGAATCAGAGGAGCACGGATTTGGGATTATGGTGGCTGGCATGTTAAAGAAAATCCCCCAAGAGAGAAGAAACCAGGTGAAAAAGGCTGTGATGGACCTACTGGATTCTAGTGTGCGCAATGAGCAACCAAACTGCTCATCACTAATGCTCGGACTGCCGCCGCCATCCGGTCCATATTATTCCCACTCAAACCCCCCACCACCCAGAACCCACCCCTACTATTCCCCTCGCTTCCGCCCATACTCCGACGAGTATGGCAATATGCTACCTTCTTCCCATCCACCGATCCCATATCCATCCCCGATTTACCTCCACCATTGGTGCACCGAGCTTTCAAGCTACACCATCTCAAGGCCCTTCCAGCAGCAATGCAAACCCCCATTCGGAGTACCAACCCTCTTACCAGCAATTATAAAGTAATATAACCTGTAATAAAAAGGTTCTTATTTTTTACTTTTTGTTATAGATAATATATAACAATTAAAAAAAGTTATTATTGTTAGATAATGTAAAGTTACATTCTTGGATTATTATTACAGGTAATAAATATTAAAAAGTTAGAAGTTTTTTCAAAATTTTATGGATGTTTGTGTGCTACACAATATACAGTATGTTCCACATTATTTTATTTTTATTCAAAGAATGATACTTACCTAGGTGGATGCAGCATCGCACCGATGTTGCATCTGTCAACTGCCGCTTCTTTACACAGAATTGAGTCAACAAACATTGTCGATGGCTCTGTTCTCTACCCTCCCTTAGCAGAGAGCTGCTGACATTCAGTCAGCAGGTCTCCTGTTCTGCTTCTCCACACTCATTGGAGCGCTAAACTGTGGCGTAGCATGGAGCGGCTTGCTTGGAGGAGTCCAGGCAGCTGGTGAATAAAGACCTTTTGAAGTAAGGATGATGCGCTGCCTGAAATGAACTTGGTGATGTCAATGCAGAGCGGATTTCTGACCACTGTATGCTGAAAAGGGTTCACAGGAGTGCAAAAGAATTGCACTCATGTGAACCATTGGAGAAGAACAGCTACTGTTGTGCGTAATGTTATGCATCCAATAAAATATAGATTACCTTAGTGTAATAATCAGTCTTTCAGTAGGTGAGATACTTCTCCTCCATGATGTGTTCTGTCGTTGCAGATGGATGGAAACCAGACCAAGCAATTCGTCAAAACTGTTATAAAAAAAAAAAAGGAGGAAATTTAGTATATTGAAACACACACACACACACACACACACACACACACACACATTAACCCCTATTCTGCAGGGTCACTGATAAAAAAAACAGATATCTAAGATTTGGGGCTTAGAAAGACTTTATCTAGTAAAAGATACGGAGTAAAAAAACAAATGTATAAATAAAAGGGTAGTTAACCACTTCCTCACAAGCTATAGCCGAAAGATGGCTTCAGCGTGGACGCTAATTGCCGGGAGGACGTGCCTGGACCTCCTCCCGTGCTCCAGCGAGATCGACCCCTTTCTACGATCTGTGATCAGGCTAGTCTCATAGACTCGCTGATCACAGAGCGCACCGTGTGCGCCCTGCAGGGGGCGCGCAGGCCGCTGGAGCATGGGAGGAGGTCCAGGACCCCTTACCACGTGATCCGCTGTCAGCCAATGACAACTGATCATGTGATGTAAAAAAAAAAGCTGGTAATTGGCTATTTTTATTATTTATTTTTCATTTCATTCGCGAGGAGAGAAAAAAAAAAACGGACACCGGCTGATGCGAGAGGGACATCAGTCAAGATCGTGAAGGTAAATACCAGTGCCCACCAAGGCCACCTACCAGTACCACACATCCGTGCCCACAGTGCCACCTATCATTGCCACCCATTAATGCCAGCATCAGTGCCGCTCATCAGTGCCGCCCATCAGTGCCGTCTTATCATTGCCCATCAGTGCTGCCTTATTTGTTCCTATCAGTGTCGCATAATCTGTGCCTATCAGTCTCGCCTTATCTGTGTCCACTAAAAGCCCATCAGTGTAGCCTCATCAGCGAATATCAATGTAGGAGAATAATTAACTTTTTCCACAATTTTATAACAAACTATGAAACATGCTTTTTTTTTTTTTTTTTTTTTTAAATATATGCAGATCCACATATAGCATTTTAACTTACCTTGCGATAGACATCCGGGTGTAGTTAAAAAACTTGTCATCATAAGCACGCAAATTTTCATACATGGCCCAGAACTGGCCTCTGGTATCTCTGTTTATAATGATTGGATGTATCCAATAGCGACGTCTTCTTCTCATCCTAATCCTCCGCTTCCTCTTCCATCAACACTGCTACACCAGCTGTTACGACAGCTGTCATCAAATAACGCAAGGATAACATTGTTGTCGTCACAGGACACAGGGAACTTGGAACCAGGAAGAGAACAGGAACAACAATTATGTCACAGGAGTTGATGAGCTCTGATTGGCCACAGGCAAATTCTGAGGGCGACTTGAAGCCGTGTTATAAGTCGCTTAAAGTCGTGTTGAAGTCGCGTTGCCCCTGTGTGAATCGAGCCTTAACCACTTTAAGACCAGCCTCGTTTTGGATTTTAGGTGTTTACATGTTTAAAACAGGTTTTTCTGCTAGAAAATTACTTAGAACCCCCAAACATTATATATGGTTTTTCTTCTAACACCCTAGAGAATACAATGGCGGTCATTGCAATACTTTTTTTTGCACCGTATTTGCGCAGCGGTCTTATAAAGCGCACTTTTTTTGGAAAAAATTCACTTTTTTGAATAAAAAAATAAAACAACAGTAAAGTTATCCCAATTTTTTTTATATTGTGAAATATAATGTTACGCCGAGTAAATTGATACCCAACATGTCATGCTTGAAAATTGCGCCCGCTCGTGGAATGGCGTCAAACTTTTACCCTCAAAAATCTCCATAGGCGACGTTTAAAAAATTCTACAGGTTGCATATTTTGCGCTACAGAGGAGGTCTAGGGCTAGAATTATTTCACTCGCTCTACCGGTCGCGGCGATACCTCACATGTGTGGTTTGACCACCGTTTTCATATGCGGGCGCTATTTTATTTTTATTATTTATTTTACAATATTTTATTTATTTTTACACTTTAAAAAAAAAAAATTGTGTCACTTTTATTTCTATTACAAGGAATGTAAACATCCCTTGTAATAGAAAAAAGCATGGCAGGACCTCTTAAATATGAGATCTGGGGTCAAAAAGACCTCAGATCTCATATTTACACTAAAATGCAATAAAAAAAAAAAAAAGTCATTTAGAAAAATGACATTTGAAAAAATATGCCTTTAAGAGGCGTGGACGGAAGTGACGTTTTGACGTCGCTTCCGCCCAGCAGTGTCATGGAGACGAGTGAGCGCCATCTTGGCCTCACTCGTCTCTATACACAGCACGGCAGAGGACGCGATCGCCTCCGCCGCTACCGACGGCTCCGGTAAGCGGCGGAGGGCACCGGATCGCGGCGGGAGGGGGGTCCCCTCTCCCGCCACCGATAAAAGTGATCTCATGGCGAATCCGCCGCAGGGACCACTTTTATCTGAAAGCCGGCTGCCGCATGAAAACGGGGATACCGGGGTTATGGCAGCTAGCTGCTGCCATAACAACGATATCCCCGTTCAAACTTAGGACGTATATAGTCGTGCGGCGGTCGGGAAGTGGTTAAGGATGCTGAATTTTTGAAACGTTGAATTGATCTGTATCAAGAAAAAAGAAACCTGTGGGAGGTCAAGCACCCATTATATTCTAATAGAGATGTAAGGAAGGCAACACTGGGCACATTTTTGGAATTTGTGAAGACTCGAGTCCCCCAGGCAGACCTTAAGTTTCTGGACAGTAAAATTGGTATCTTGCACAATATGTACAGGCCGGAACACAATAAGATCCAGGATTCCCTCAGATCCGGAGCAGCAGCAGACCAGGTTTATGTCCCCAAGCTGTGGTACTACCAAAAACTGCGATTGCAGGATGACCAGACAGAAGCAAGGCAATCACTTTCGACCCTTCCCTCCACCCCAGCTGAGGAGTCCCATGAAGATCTGGGCTCTTTCATCCTTGATGAAGTGGATGTGCCCAGCTTCAGCCAGGTATACTTTTTTTTGTGAATTTGGGATTGTGATAACGAAGGTAAGATTTAAAATTGGCCCTATACTGCTTCTAGATTGAGGCCTGTATTGTGACAAGATTAGGAGAGTTTAGCCTGACATTAGGGTTTGTCTTGTGCTGTGTCTTGCAGAGAAAATGGATAGCTTGAAGGTTCAGGAGTTTATCAGCATATTCATAGATATGTTCAGAGAGCTGCCCTGTCTGTGGCAGGTGAACCACCCTGATTATAAGAATCAAAGAGGAAGGCAGTGCTGGATAAATTGCTGCAATTTGTGAAGACGGTGGTCCCCACGGTAGACATCACCTATTTGAAGAGCCTAATTGGTGGCATGAGGAGCACTCATCTAAGGGAGCACAAGAAGGTCCAAGAGTCCCAGAGATCAGGAGCAGCAGATGACATTTATGTCCCCAGGCTGTGGTACTATGACAGACTGCATTTTCTGGCAGGTCAGACTGAACCCAGACCAGCACTCTCGACTCTTCCTTCCACGCTTCCTTCCCCCCCAGCTGAGGCTTCTGACATCCAACCTGGGCCTTCCAGGCAGCAACATGTGGAGGAGCCTAGCTTGAGCCAGGTATAGCATTGTTCTAAACATTTCTGGTTGTCAAAATTAATGATGTTAAATCTATGTTAGTTTGGAGTACTAATTTCTGATTGTGATCGAGGAGCAAAAAACTAAAACGATGTCCCTTTTTCATACACAGGGAAGTCTCAGCCAGGAGGTGGCCGGGCCAAGCAGGCTGCCCGATACCCAAATCCCTCCCCTCCGCCTTCAACCAAAAAGTGGCAGGAAGAGGAGTAACCTGGAGGAGGCTGCAATAAGCCTATTTTGGAAGGCTACTGAGGCCCTCAGAACACCCCACAGTGTGGAAGAGGATTTTGCTGACCTAACAGAATGCAAAATGCTGCAAATGGAGGAGGGCCAATGACTCTAATGTGAGTTTTGTCTTTTTCGAAGCTCTACATAAGGGGTTGAGGGGCAAACTCACATGCGAAAGCCACATTTGTCAGCTCACCCATGGTCCTCCTCCTCCAGGTCCTACTCTTCCTCCTGCCACACCTCCAACACCAGAAAATTTTATAGCCTGCTCTCAAACTTTGCGTGTCAGAAAATCTGATGGAAAAAGTCCGATGGAGCCCACACACGGTCGGAATTTCCAACAAGCTCCGATCGCACATTTTCCGTCAGAAAATCTGACCGTGTGTACAGGGCATTATAGATTAGCAATTATAGGGACTAGACAAATTGATACATAGATGCAATATTATACAATCTAGTATACCCTATATAACTATTGCATATATTACTTCATTTGGCACCCCAGAAGGCGTGTAGAATTTATTTCTGCACAAAATTCACAAACCCTAATGTATTTTTGTTTTTGAGTCCCTGTAAGCATAAATCGTCAAGTACACCCAGAACTGAAAATAGTCTCTAGTGTGGACAAAGATTGGCGCTGGCTCGGGAATTCGGAAATCCTGCTTGGATGGTCATGAAAGTTCTTTGAAATATTTCATCAGTGAGGCGGATGCACAGAACCTGGTGAGATTGTTGGCTGATATATGTATATGTTTAATGTGTATTGTATTGTTAGTGTATATTGTTAGGCCTGTGTAACCAGTCAAGGGTACTGGTGAGTGAGGGATTGATCATCCCTGGTTATCTGATGTAGCCTGCAGATTGACAGGATAAACCACACATCTTCGAGGAAAAAGTGGGAGAAAAATAGATTTGTTTTAAGTTTTTTTATTTTTTTTATTATTTTTTTAAATTTTTATTTTATTATTAGTTTATTTTTATTTTTCCCCACGTGAGTGTGAAATAGCTCTCTGTTCCAATAAAATAATGTGGCCTGTGATCTAAGGGGTCTAAAAATCAGTGGTAATATAGTAAGGCATTGATTAAGAGTGTGCTTTGTGTTTTGGAGTCTGCCTTGTGTCTTGGAGAACTACATGTCACTTTTAGGTTTCAACGGCTTTGTATCTGTTTTTTTTTGTTATTTGTCTGTGTGCATTGTAAGCAACTGTTGAAAAAACAGGTTAGATGAGCTTCAGTGTAGACCAAGTTGCAAATTAGCATATCAATGGATATTCTTGAAAAGTTTCTTGGAAAAAAAGCTTATATTCAATTCAATAATGCACAAAAGAATATGTTAACACACCAATTCAAGGATCTATTAAAAAACAATGCAATACTCATAATGATGCCATAAAGTATAAAAAGAGTAAAAAAACAGAGAATGGCCAATGCCGTATGCATGTTGTTGAAAATGAAAGACATTGCGGAACAAAAAGAATTGGAGTGGTATAAAGATAGAACAGAATTAATAGCTAAGATAGAAGATGTGAGTAAAATTGTTTCAGCTATAGCTGCGAATATAGATTCAAGTGTTTGTGAGTGTGATGAACTGAGGGATGAGCTTGAACAACTTGTGATTGAGAATGGTTCTTTAGAGCACAGATTGGATAAATTGGGAGGAAACATATGTTAAGGGAACAATGTATCGCATCTTTAGGACAAAGATGCGATTTAAGTCTTTGATAACGCCCTGGGGGAGGGGCAAAACGCGTCGACGCAACATCCTGTCCACGTCTACCTGATTTGCTACCAGTGACATCACTTCCTGGTGTTGGTGGAACGCACGCCGGAGAGCGGCGAACCGACCAAATATCTGAATGCCTGCTCTGCCTACCGGTCCCGTGAGTAGCGCATATATGCGCAGGTGACCCCTTGGTATCTTAAGGTTTTATGCTATATGCTTCTCCTTTCTCTTTTGGAGAAACGCGAGCTTTGGGGTTTCTTCCAAGCAATTTCAACATTGTTATACCATCAGCCCTGTTTGACCATAAGGATGAAAAAGCTGGAAGTCCGCCTATTGCTTCTCCCATGAAGGGGTTTTAACCATTAGTTACGTTTCTCTGTTTGCAATTTGGTTATTGCTGACATTTCATGATTCCACTATCCCACCTGGCATTTCCTGATGGGATCGCTCCATAAGTCATTTTTGATTGTGAATTTTTTGAGAGTATATTTGTTTTATTTCTCTTCCTTACACTAGTGTTACGTTAACCGCTATTTTTTGTCTTTTTATAGTTCATATCTTGTCTAATATGCACACCAATTGATTTTTATTGCAGTGAAGGTTTTCACCCAGGGAGTGCACTTTTGTACGCTCCCGTTGTCATTTTCTGTCATTGTGCAGCATTATGAACAAGAATTGATCTATCACATTTATTATATTGAAGGTCTTGTGGTTCTGGTAGTGCACTCCTGTGCACTCTCACACAAAATTGGGTGTGTTGCACAGGGTGCATGTCCAGTTCTTTGACACCTTTATATTCACTATTTGCGACACCTTTATATTCACTATTTGTGTTTTTTAGTCTATTTTGATGTGGTATATCTTATTTATATATAGTTGCTAGCGCAGTTCACCTGGTTATATATCACTAAAGTACAGTACTTTCATTCTGCAGCTGCAACAAAGCTCTCTTCTTCTCTAGTTTTTGAGATCACATATTATATTTATTTGCGAGCGCTGTATTGTATGATTTTATATTTTAGGACAAAGAGAGGCCGGTAATGAAACTGCGATAGAAATGTTTAAATGAGAGTTACAAGAATGTAAAACTCAGCTAGCCCAAAAAGATCATGCAATTTTATCTTTGAGAGCCCAGGCAATGGGAAAAGTGCACAGCCATTGTTGTCCTAGCAAGGATACACATTCCTTTCTGTCACATGAGCTGGGAGACAGGATGCTGATCGAACAGCCAATATATTCGGCTGATAATCCTGAAGAATCCCCAAATCAAAGTTCTTCTCTATTCACTCCTGCGCCAGAAAGAACTGGGCAAGGATTAGGAATTATAAGAAGGGAGGGTAGCACCCAATCCACAACACTCTCCATACAAGATCGCACAAATCTGTGCCAGATTTTGTAAAATTTGACACTAGCGCTTCGCCCATTAGTCTCTCAAACAGGCTGGAAGCGGTGGTGGCACAGTACATTTTAAAAAATAGGGATGCATGCGCACTCCTCCGCGCATGGCTTCCATTGCAACTGTGTGAAAAACTGCAACCACCATTCGGGAGTCATAGAGGTCTATCTCCCAAGTTAAACTCAAATTGGGGAAACTCGGCAGATAGAATGAGGGAGATGCAGCGCATAATGGGAGGAAGAGATACTAGGGGGTCAGACGCCCTAGAGAATACAAAATTTAGGAGAGGGGTGGATCCAATACTCTTTTGCAGTGAATACATCTCCATTTATAATGTCTCCTGATGACAGTAGTTTTCTGTGTGCCATGGCTAATAAGAAGTGCACATGTATTGATTACCATACCAGAATTGCACTGAGGAATGCCACCTCATACCAGACCTTTATAAACACCATAAGGGACTGGGTTTGGGAGACAGATCAAGACAAAAGGCCCCACAAAAGAATTTCGGAGATAGCTAAAAGCGAAGGGAGGGTGAGATTTGCAGGCAGGTGCTACAGATGTGGCAATACGGGCCATCTAATGAAGGACTGTAAATTGCCTAGGAGGAGCACGGGTGAGAAGCCGCCGTGGCATAAGAACGAACTGCAAAAACCTGGACCAGATAAGGTGGCAAAGGAGCCGAGTGAGGCACCTGATACTACAATATATGGTCCTCTTTTGAGGGAGTTACAGAGGACAGGAAAAGGATTTAAAGAAAACCAGGAGGAATATAAAATCCCACCCTCAACCAATCCTTATTTTAAACAAAAGGGATGTCAGGCCCCAGGATTGTCCCTAGTATGTCATCTGGAGAGGAACAAAGGCAGCAGACCACGTATCCAAGGGGCGGTAGGGGGCCATCGCACAAATATACTTTTGAATACGGGAGCAGCTGTCAGCGTAACAAATATCGAACTTGAAATAGATCCTACGGGGAGACAAATTCTCCTGAGAGGATTCGGAGGACAACTAGTACCTTCTGAGCAGTCAATACCTGTACCCATAGAACTAAAGAAGTTATGTGTAGAACATAGTTTGTTTCTTTCCGCAACACATGAGGACACTATTTTGGGCTCGGATGTCATGGGGACACATGGACTGATTCTTCTTACATCAGTTCAAACAAATGAAATCCTTGACCCACAGGCACTGCTGAAAACAGAGGACCAAACATTGGCTAAAATCTTGTGGCAACATAACAAAGTGTGGGCAACTTCTAAATTGAGGGCCCTGATCCGCCACCTCAGTGTCAGTACAAAATTCCTCCCGAATCTATCCCATACATAGAGAGCACAGTGAGGAATTTGCTAGCACAAAATGTAATTAAAGAGTGCCAATCTAAAACAAATGCAGCCCTCTGGCGAGTAAAGAAGGAGGGGTGGGGGGTGAAGGCCTACCGTAGATTTCCGTGCACTAAACAAATGCACCCCACCTATAACAAATGTTGTTGCCAAGATTCCAGACATGATGACAGCACTGACATATCAATTGACATATCAATTCAAAATCTATTTTTCAATTCCCGTGCATGAGGATAGCCAATACAAGCTGGCCTTTACATTTCAGGGGAAACAGTATGCACTCTGTCGATTGGCTCAGGGGTGCAAATCCAGCTCCACATCTGCATGGTGGACATTCTGAAGACATTTTCAACAGACAAAAGAGCAACATTATGCTCGGCTGGAGGAACTCCTGACACTAATTGAGAATGCAGGTCTGAAATTAAACCCCAAAAAGGCACAATTGATAAAGGATTCAGTATTTTTCTTGGGTGTGATAGTTTCACAGAGCCATGTGCCCGGTTTGGCTCACGTCCTTAACTTGGTGGTGCAGCGGTTCTTGGGCAGGTACCCAGGCTTACAGGATGTCCTGAGGCAGGCCAGGAAAGTCTGTGTGCATTTCCGCCGGTCATATAATGCCAGTGCTCGGCTGGCTGAGCTCCAAAAGGAATTTAACCTGCCCAAGAATTGCCTAATCTGTGACATGCCCACCAGGTGGAACTCAATGTTGACCATGCTGCAGCGGCTGCACACGCAGCAGAGGGCCATCAATGAGTACCTATGCGACTATGGCACCAGGACAGGGTCAGGGGAGCTTGTTTTTTTTCCCCACATCAGTGGGCTATGATCAGGGATGCATGCACTGTCCTGTCAACATTTGAGGAGGTCACGAGGATGGTGAACAGTGACAGTGCATGCATCAGTGACACTGGCCCTCTTGTCCACCTGTTAGAGCACACGCTGCGTGGAATAATGGACAGGGCACTTGAGGCAGAACAGAGGGAGGAAGAGGAGGACTTCCTTACCTCTCAAGGCCCCCTTTATCGAAATAGCGTTTCTGCGTGCCCACCGATCACACAGGAAGAGGACGAGGAGGATTGTGTCAGCATGGTGGTGGAGCCTGGCACTCAGCATTAGCAGCAGTCTTCAAGGGATCATTTAACACATGGACTTGTACGTGGCTGGGAGGAGGTGGATGCGGATCATGTCGTCTTTAGTGACTCAGAGGACTCCGGACCGAATGCCTCAGCAAACCTATGCTGCATGGCCTCCCTGATCCTGCAAAGGCTGCAGAAGGATCCTCGTATTCGTGGTATCAAGGGGAGGGATCATTATTGGCTGGCAACCCTCCTTGATCCACGTTACAAGGGTAAGTTTGCGGACCTTATCTTGCCATCGCAGAGGGAGCAGAGGATGAAACATCCTTCAGGAGGCCTTTCAGAGAGTTTTGTGGAGCGCGTTCCCAGAGCCTGGGAGGTTACAATTTCCCGGTCCTCCTGGACAACGTGTTGCTGAGGCTTCGGTCAGTCACAGAATGAGCGGTGGATTAGGTGGCCGTCTGATCGATGCGTTCAGACAATTTTTTAGTCCACAGCCCCAAGGTATGATCAGTTCCAGCAACCATCGCCAGCGTCTGTTTTACAAGGTGCAGGAATACCTAGGGGCAAGATCAGACTTTGACACCTTTCCCACCTAAAATCCTCTGGGTTACTGGATCTTGAGGATGGATCACTGGCCACAGCTTGCACAGTATGCAATTGAGCTACTGGCCTGTCCTGCATCCAGTGTTCTTTCGGAATGCACATTCAGTGCTGCTGGAGGCTTTGTAATCAATCACAGGGTGCGCCTGTCCACCGACTCGATCGAGTGACCTTCAAAAAAATGAATCAGTCTTGGATCACCACCAGCTACCAAGCACTTGATGCTGATGTAACCAAATATTTTTTTTGGAAATGTCAGATCCCTTCAAGACTGCCTATGCTGATGCTGAGTGACTATCCTCTTCCTCCTCAATGATCATGCTGATAGCTTGTAAGAACATCTTTGGTTCTGGGCACCGCCACCACTGGCTAAGGCCCAATTTTTCAGCCCCTGTTTAACAGGGGTGTTTAATTACAATTTTGAATTCAATAATTTGCAGCAGGGCTCATTCCTGCGCTCCAACTAGAGTATCTGTGAGGGTTTGCAGTGCTGTGGGACCAGCACCAGTGCCTAATGCCGCATACACATGATCAGACTTTACGGCATACTTGGTCCGGCGATCTTTTCGACGGACTTTGTACGCTAGGTGCGCCGGACTTAAAAACGGACGGACTTGGACACACACACACACAATCACCCCAAAAGTCGGAGGGTTTTGAACGCGGTGACGTACAGCACGTACGACGGGACTAGAAAAAGGAAGTTCAAGCCCCACTACGCCACCCTTTGGGCTCCTTCTGCTAATCTCCTGGTTATCTCGTGTTAGTAGAAGTTTGGTTAGAGATGATATGCGCTTTTTACACTTCAGCTTATTTTGATCGTTTTCTGCGGATCAGTTTGTGCTTGTGAGGTTTGTGCTTGGGCTATTCTGGTCTGCTCGTTCCTGATTTTCAGGTCGCTCTTCATAGGCCTTGCTGTTCTTCAGTGTGTTTGTTCTAAGTTTGACCAGCGTGCGTTTGTTTGTTTGTTTGACCAGCTGACCGTTTTGAAGCCATGTTGCATGGACGTACTCATTCTCGAGTTCGTGCTGCGTGGGGACTTGGTGTTGGGGTTAATATAGTCCATGAACAGGGCGAGGAGGAGTTCATAGATGAAGAATTGGTTGCGCCAGCGTGACCAATTCTCGCACATGCCTTTGCTCTGTGAGATCCATGAGAATAATCCTGAGGATTTCAAGAATTCTCAGAATGACGGACCCTGTTTTTGAATGTCTGCTGGCTATGCTAACCCCCTATATCAGTAGGCAGGATACCTGCATGAGGCAAGCCATCACTGCGGAGCAGAGGCTAGTTGCCACTTTATGTTACTTGGCGACTGGGAGAAGTCTTCAGGACTTGAAGTTCTCGACAGGCACCTCCCCCCAGGCTCTGGGGATCATAATCCCAGAGACCTGTTCTGCTATTATTCAGGTCCTGCAGAAGGAGTATATGAAGGTAAGTTTTATCCTTTAACATTACATTATATGTATTTAATGTTTGCTAATGTATTGTCTAAATGTCCTCGTTACCTAATTACCATGCTTGGAAAATGCTGGGAATGTCCCCTTTATCTTCATGCATGCCTGTTTTTTTTTTTTTACCTTAATCATTTTTTGGCCTACATGCATATTTCCCTTCAATAACCTCCCCACCATGCAATCCTGGGTCCATTTATACCTCTAGCCTATAGTCCCTTGAACAATGTATATTATCAGCTTCATTGTACTGTTTTACCCTCCCCCACCCCCTCAAATCTTTGCAACTGTCAGGTGTGTTTTTGGCCCCAATTAGAACTCCTCCCCCCACATACAAATTGATCAATGGTCCATCAGAGGGGGTGAGTAATCTTATAAGTGGGCCTTATTTTTTTTTTTTCTAAAAATAACACATATTAATAATGTTCAACTGCTGTCGTTCAATAATGTTTTTGTGTAATCTGATATCCATGTTTAAAAGTACTTGTATTTTTTTATCTTGTTTGACTCCAGTTTCCTTCGAACACACAGGAATGGCAGACTGTGGCCTCCCAGTTCGCTGACCATTGGGACTTTCCCAACTGTGTCGGGGCGATCGATGGGAAGCATGTCCGCATTGTGCCACCACCCCATTCGGGGTCTTATTTCTACAACTATAAGGGGTTCCATAGTGTAGTTTTGATGGCGGTGGTCTCGGCACAATTGGAATTTATGTTCGCGGACGTGGGGAAGAACGGCCGGATGTATGACGGAGGAGTCTTTGCACAGACCGAGCTGTGCCAGCATCTCCAGACTGGTAGCCTGGGATTGCCACCTGATGACCAGAATGTGGATGGACTCCCCTCAGTTTTCATCGCTGATGAAGCATTTGCTCTCGGCGAGCACTTGATGAGGCCGTTCCCCCAAAGGACACACACCCCTGAGAGGAGGGTATTTAATTACCGGCTGGCCAGAGTAAAAAGAGTTGTGGAGAATGCCTTTGGGATTCTGGCCAGCCAGTTCCGTTTGTTCCTCTCGGCAATAAATCTTGCAGAATTCAAGATCTATTATGTGATCATGGCTTGCTCCATTCTGCATAATTTCTTGAGACGTCACTGTTTGACATATCTAACTTCTGTTGGGCCTGAGGCCGGACTTGATGTTGATGAACCACTCACAGGCCTGGAAAGTGGCCGTATTGGCTTGGCCCCCCAAACCGCCCGTGAAGTGCGTGACAGATATGTCAATTATTTTAATGGTCGGGGGCCATTGCAAGGCAACAAGATCTTTAAGGTTTTTTTGAAAAAAAAAATTAAAACATTTTGGCAACAATCTCTTGTTTTGATTCTTGTTTGCATTCTGTTTTGTTTGTCTCCTAGTGCACTTGTAGTGGCAAGTGCATTTCCCTTTAGTTAATAAGGCCCTTTGTCACTGTAACCACACAAAAAAAAATAACAGACTGTTATTGAGAAATAATAAGCCACACACATTGTAGTAGTAAAAACATTTAACTGTGTGCACATTGAAAGGTGCATTTTGTTTGAACGTGTATTTTTTTTTTTGGTAACAATATTTTTTTTACTTTTTTCTGCCCCTGTTCAACAGGGACATGTAATTACAATTCTTGATCTAATATTTCACAGCAGGGCCCATACCTGCGCCCACCAAGAGTAACTGTGAGGGCTTACAGTGTTGTGGCAACACCACCAAAGGCCCAATTTTTCTACCACTGTTCAACAATGGCATGTAATTACAATTCTTGATCTAATATTTCACAGCATTTCCAGTGCCCACCAAGAGTAACTAATAAAAATAAAAAACTGCGCTAGGGGAAAAAAAAAGGAATAAAAAATAAAAAATACAAGCTGCGGTTATAAGTGAGGCACACCAAAACAGAATATAGAAAGTAAAAACCGCGCTACAAAGTTATCAAAGTGTATAGTCCTATACAGAAAAAAGTCCAACAATCATAGATCATGAATGGGTGACGTGAAATTCTTCAAAATTCAAATCTTGTAGGTGAATAATCAGGTGAATAATCAGGTGAACACATCTAGAAGGTAAAGCGCTTACCAGAAGTAAGCCAAAATAGGCGAGTGGCTTGAAACCCAGCCAGGGCCCTCGGAAAACGATCCCAATGGAATAGGAAGGTCACACTCGAGCCGTAAGTGCAGATCCGTCAAGGATTATCCAAAAATATATGACAAAAAAAAACATAGCATAATACTGATAGCAAAACCAATGCAAAAGAAAGAAAAAAGTGCAGCACACCACAGAGCAAAAATCATATATAGTCATAAACCACATCCAGTGTCTCAAACACAACTAGGATCAATAAGTGAGTCCCATGCAATCATACAATAAGTGAAAATCCCTAAATAAATTATATTGAACCTTCCAAATAGTCTGCTTACCAGATACTTAAAGGCTAGTGAGCATATAACCATCACCAAGATGAACGGTATACAAGAGAATCCCTCTGGGTGCAACAAGCCACTTGTAGAATCTGCTTACCAGCGAGCCTAGTGAAAATCCTGCTTACCAGATGTCAGATGTGAGTAGGCAGACTGACACGCACACAGACCGAAGTCCCGGCAGGAACAGCATGGATACGTCCTGGAAATCCTGACCCGAACTCAGCAGTGCAAAAATGTATGAAAAAAAATGGCCAATAGTGTGATACTGTATGTAAGTAACCAGGGTTTTATTAAATAGAATAACACTTACAATAGGTGAAAAGATAAAATGCGATGCCGGCTGGCACTAAAAGCAAAGCTCCCGTCCTCAACAGGGCGACGTGGTTGACTAAAATTGACACCGAGATTAAAATCATTAAAGATAAACTCGGTGCCAATAAAGACAGTGATGAGTACAGAGAGAGATCACAGAGTCTGTTAAAAGTCCTTGAAAAAGAGGAGAGGGACCAAAAGTTTAAGAAAAAGAAAAAATACAATTGAGATTTAAATTACTATTGCAACAATGTAGTGTTTGACTGGCAGAAGAGAATGCTTGAGGATTCAGCTGGTCAGACCCACATTGAAATAGAGGTATCAGTACAAGGTTATGGGGACAATTCAGGTGGTCCCACGAGACAACCTGAGCCTTCTAAAAATACTAAAAAAGGTCCCCTTAATAAAACTCAGAAAAATTTGGGCCCCCAGAGATACCAATCCCCTCAAAGACCAACAGGGCCTAATCAACTCAATAACATTCCCCCTCACTACCCCTATAATCCAGGGCCCCCTAGATCCAATCATCCCCAAAGGGGAGGTGGGTCAAGGTTTATACCGCCACCCCCGTGGAGAGGAGGTCATCATGTGAATGGAAGAGGGCGGGGCCATCCAGATTCCAATAGGGGTCGGGGCTATAATGCCAATTATCCAGACTGGTGGAGACCTAGTCAGAATTATGATCCTTTTCAGAAGCCAACTTACTAAGACTCTTATAATGCTAGTTGGGAATATAATTTCCCTACACAAAATAGATTTTTTCCTATGAGGGATATGAATCCCTGTGATGAGGGTTTTGACCCATTTGAAACTTATGGACGGCAACAGGATGTCCAGGATTCTTCTATGGTTTATCCCTCTCAGGACCTAAGCCCAATCATATCGCCCCGCCCCCCAGAGGACCAGGGACTTGGGGTTTTTCCAAGCCGGGTCAAGGTCTGAAAAGACCAGTAGAAAGAAGCGAGGAACTAGAGGGGGGAGGCGCCAGCGAGCAAAAAAAAGCCAGGACGTAATAGGGCAGGGCATTTTTAACTTGAGTACCAAACAGTTAACACCGTCAGAAAAAATAGTCTTAGATAAAGGTCTCAAGTTTGCCCCTCCCAGGGGCTTAAATAGATTCCAAACCTATATGGATGTCCACAAGTTTGTCCGCAAACTTAATATTAAAAGATACATGATCGGCAATCCCATCACTAGGAATTCCCAATCCACTGATCAATTTGTACACTCAGGATTGGCCAATGCATCTCTCTTTAATCCCCCTGGAACACTTGCTCCCAACACTAAAAGTATTTAGAGATGTTGTTTTAAGGGACCTTGAAAGGTTGGAAATAAAGAAAGCCAAGAATTCAAAAGTCATACAAGAAGGTTTAAACTCTGTGCAAAAACAAAGATTTGATTACCCGCCCAGCGGATAAGGGGGGAGGGATAGTGGTACTTGATCGTGGGGACTATATGGCAGAAATGACCAGGATCCTTAGCGATACGGATACCTATACTCCCCTCCCCTCCGACCCCAAGAATGGGTATCTAAGGGAACTATGTAAGATCATTTCTAAGGGTTCCGCATTAGGGATTTTAAAGAAGAAAGAGAGCCTATTTCCCCAAGGCCCCTAGGATTCTAATTTTATATTATTTACCTAAAGTTCACAAGAACCCTATCTGCCCCCCCGGGACGCCCTATTGTGAGTGGCATCGATTCAATCACATCCCGGGTGGGCAGATACATTGATTTTTTTTCTGCAACCCTTAGTTCAAAAAATGCCTTCATATATCAAAGACACTCGTCATGTGTTGAATCTCCTTTCTAATACTGAGATTAGGTCTGGCATGTGGATGGTGAGTGCCGACGTCTCCTCCCTATATATCATAATTCCCCATGATATGGGTCTAGATGCAGTAAGGGGAGCTTTGATCAGAGATTCGGGTCTCCCCACATGCCAAATTTCTTTTGTTATGGAGCTGCTTGTTTTTGCTGCTTCTCACAATTATTTTTGTTTTTCTAACCAGTTTTATCGCCAAAGTCGGGGTGTTGCTATGGGGGCCAAATATGCCCCCAGCTTGGCCAATCTTTTTATGGCCAAGTGGGAGGAGGATGTCATCTATGCCCACCGGAGTCCCCATCTTGTCCTGTGGGTGAGGTATATAGATAACATCCACCTCCTATGGGATGGTGATGGCCTGGAACTTCAGCAGTTTCTGTCCTCTCTCAACACAAACAATCGTGGTATCCATCTCAATTTTGAGATGAGTCAAACCCAGATACATTTCTTGGACCTCACTTTGGCTATAGAGGGCAGGGTTTTATCTACATCCACCTTCTTTAAGGAAAGTGATCGCAATTCCTACATACCATTGGAAAGTTGCCATTATAGACCCTGGCTAAAATCAATACCTAAAAGCCACTACATGAGAGTACGTCGGAATTGCTCTGACCCTGACAAGTTTGTATCACAGAGTAACATTCTTACAGAGAGGTTCCTTGAAAAAGGATACACCAGTGATAATTTGTTGCCTGTCTTAAGGGATGTGCAGGAGATGGATAGGGAGCTCCTCCTGAGAGATAAACCACAGTCAAGTGGGTCTGGTCACAATTTAGGAGTACCCTTTATTACCACCTACTCCCTTCAACACAAGGAAGTAAGACAATTAGTTTCCAAGCATTGGCATATAGTTACCAATGATAGAATTTTGAAGGAAGTTTTACCGCCTAAACCACAAATTGTTTTTAGAGGGGCTCCTTCGTTTAGGAATAGACTGGCCCCCAATATATTGGATCCCCCACTGAATTGGACCACCTTTTTTGATCAACTTACTGGATTCTATAAATGTAAAAGATGTCGAGTGTGCTCTTTTAATTCTTGCACAAATAGGAGGACCCAGTCTTTTGTTTCTACTAGGACAGGCCAAACTCATCCCATTACTCCATTCATCACCTGTTCTACTTTGGGGGTAGTCTACATGTTGCAATGCCCTTGTGGCTTGCAATATGTGGGGCGGACCAAGCGGCCCCTTCAAGTAAGGCTCAATGAGCACATTACCAATATTCTTACAGGCTTTAAAACCATTTGTTTCTAAACACTATCGTTTAGCACATGATAGAGATCCCTCTAACACCCTTTTTTTAGGGATTGACCGTTATAAACCTCATTGGCGAGGGAGTTCCATGGTGCGAGAGGTTTCCAAATTGGAGATGTCTTGGATCCATAGGATCAAAAGATACACGCCCCATGGATTGAACATAGAGGTGGATGTCAATGCTTTTATTGACAATTCCTGATTTTTGGCGCATAATGAATGTACCAAGAGCAACAGAACATATCATATTTTTGAGGTGCATTTTTGTAATATAATTTTGAAATCAAATTTTATGTTTCCTGTGAGGTCATTCTCTTAACTGAATCTGTGATATAGGTTCACCCTATAAATTATCTTTTGGATTACTTCTTCAATGTAGAGGCCACCTTCTGGGCACATATGTGGGTTAATAAGGATTTGTACACACTGTCTTTCACATTTGTATCTGCTCTTTTTTTCCTTTTTGTCATGGTTGGCCCAATATGGGTACGTGAGCAGTGATTTGCCCACAGCCTCTAGGGGGCCTAACAGCTCTCTCATTGAGGAAATAATTAAATTTTCATTCTTATTTCTAATTATGTCTATTATGTAGAGGTATCCCTCTTTGATATATCTGACATTATATCTAATCTATAGTGGTACTTTTTATTTTTATTTCCATTTTTAGCTTTTAATTTCTTACATTGCTTTTCTTTTAAATATGTATTGGTTCTATTCAATATATTAGTTAATGTTCATGCCCAACATTAATGGGGAGCCTGAACATGTGTAGACCGATATTGAATGAGGTCCTCCTATTACAGTGTTAAATATGTAATGGTAATGTTTTGTATGCCTATTTTTTAATAATTTTTGATGTGCAGGTCACTTGATGTTTTGTGACTGTCTTCTAGGATTGTAGGAATGCGAGTCTGGTGTTTTATCTTACACTATTTGGCTCCTTTCCTTATTTTCCCTTAGATATATACTGCTGATGCCCTCATCCAAGATGGCGCTCTGAGATTCCCACAGCGGGACTCAGAGCGAGGCTTGGAGTGCGCATAAATAGTGGTGGCTTAGCACGCATTGAGAACGTCAACGTATGACGAAACGCGTCTGGGAGGGACGTGCTGACGTCACCACGTCGCCCTGTTGAGGACGGGAGCTTTACTTTTAGTGCCGGCCGGCATCGCATTTTATCTTTTCACCTATTGTTATTCTATTTAATAAAACCCTGGTTACATACAGTATCACACTATTGGCCATTTTTTTCATACATTTTTGCACTGCTGAGTTCGGGTCAGGATTTCCAGGACGTATCCATGCTGTTCCTGCCGGGACTTCGGTCTGTGTGCGTGTCAGTCTGCCTACTCACATCTGGTAAGCAGGATTTTCACTAGGCTCGCTGGAACTTCATACCCTGTGTCTCTCCTTATGGTGTTTGGATTTCAGCTGTATGAATCTGCATATTTTAGTCTGACATCTGGTAAGCAGATTCTACAAGTGGCTTGTTGCACCCAGAGGGATTCTCTTGTATACCGTTCATCTTGGTGATGGTTATATGCTCACTAGCCTTTAAGTATCTGGTAAGCAGACTATTTGGAAGGTTCAATATAATTTATTTAGGGATTTTCACTTATTGCATGATTGCATGGGACTCACTTATTGATCCTAGTTGTGTTTGAGACACTGGATGTGGTTTATGACTATATATGATTTTTGCTCTGTGGTGTGTCGCACTTTTTTCTTTCCTTTGCATTGGTTTTGCTATCAGTATTATGCTATGTTTTTTTGTCATATATTTTTGGATAATCCTTGACGGATCTGCACTTACGGCTCGAGTGTGACCTTCCTATTCCATTGTGATCGTTTTCCAAAGGCCCTGGCTGGGTTTCAAGCCACTCGCCTATTTTGGCTTACTTCTGGTAAGCGCTTTACCTTCTAGATGTGTTCACCTGATTATTCACCTACAAGATTTGAATTTTGAAGAATTTCATGTCACCCATTCATGATCTATGATTGTTGGACTTTTTTCTGTATAGGACTATACACTTTCATAAACTTTGTAGCGCGGTTTTTACTTTCTATACACCAAGAGTAACTGTGAGGGCTTACAGTGTTGTGGCAACACCAACACCTAAGGCCCCCAATTTCTGCAGAGTATACAGTAGGGGTGCGCATCTTCACTGGCCTCACGATTCGATTACGATTATCAAGTCAACGATTCGATTCCACGATGCATCACGATTACAGCGCAAGTCCGCAGGTGCTCATGGTTTTCATCAAAAAAATTTAAAGTAGTCAGGAGAACTCCATTTTTTTTATTCCATCTGTTCTTAAGAAAAAAAGAGACAGCAGAGGAGCTCCAGGCTCTCTTCCAAAATACTAAAGGACAGAGACTGCAGACAGACGTGCTACAGGAGATGGTCAATGGGACATGGCACAGGAGACGGTCAGACACTGGGACATGGCACAGGAGACGGTCAGACACTGGGACATGGCACAGGAGACGGTCAGACACTGGGACATGGCACAGGAGACGGTCAGACACTGGGACATGGCACAGGAGACGGTCAGACACTGGGACATGGCACAGGAGACGGTCAGACACTGGGACATGGCACAGGAGACGGTCAGACACTGGGACATGGCACAGGAGACGGTCAGACACTGGGACATGGCACAGGAGACGGTCAGACACTGGGACATGGCACAGGAGACGGTCAGACACTGGGACATGGCACAGGAGACGGTCAGACACTGGGACATGGCACAGGAGACGGTCAGACACTGGGACATGGCACAGGAGACGGTCAGACACTGGGACATGGCACAGGAGACGGTCAGACACTGGGACATGGCACAGGAGACGGTCAGACACTGGGACATGGCACAGGAGACGGTCAGACACTGGGACATGGCACAGGAGACGGTCAGACACTGGGACATGGCACAGGAGACGGTCAGACACTGGGACATGGCACAGGAGACGGTCAGACACTGGGACATGGCACAGGAGACGGTCAGACACTGGGACATGGCACAGGAGACGGTCAGACACTGGGACATGGCACAGGAGACGGTCAGACACTGGGACATGGCACAGGAGACGGTCAGACACTGGGACATGGCACAGGAGACGGTCAGACACTGGGACATGGCACAGGAGACGGTCAGACACTGGGACATGGCACAGGAGACGGTCAGACACTGGGACATGGCACAGGAGACGGTCAGACACTGGGACATGGCACAGGAGACGGTCAGACACTGGGACATGGCACAGGAGACGGTCAGACACTGGGACATGGCACAGGAGACGGTCAGACACTGGGACATGGCACAGGAGACGGTCAGACACTGGGACATGGCACAGGAGACGGTCAGACACTGGGACATGGCACAGGAGACGGTCAGACACTGGGACATGGCACAGGAGACGGTCAGACACTGGGACATGGCACAGGAGACGGTCAGACACTGGGACATGGCACAGGAGACGGTCAGACACTGGGACATGGCACAGGAGACGGTCAGACACTGGGACATGGCACAGGAGACGGTCAGACACTGGGACATGGCACAGGAGACGGTCAGACACTGGGACATGGCACAGGAGACGGTCAGACACTGGGACATGGCACAGGAGACGGTCAGACACTGGGACATGGCACAGGAGACGGTCAGACACTGGGACATGGCACAGGAGACGGTCAGACACTGGGACATGGCACAGGAGACGGTCAGACACTGGGACATGGCACAGGAGACGGTCAGACACTGGGACATGGCACAGGAGACGGTCAGACACTGGGACATGGCACAGGAGACGGTCAGACACTGGGACATGGCACAGGAGACGGTCAGACACTGGGAAATGGCACAGGAGACGGTCAGACACTGGGACATGGCACAGGAGATGGTCAGACACTGGGACATGGCACAGGAGATGGTCAGACACTGGGACATGGCACAGGAGATGGTCAGACACTGGGACATGGCACAGGAGATGGTCAGACACTGGGACATGGCACAGGAGATGGTCAGACACTGGGACATGGCACAGGAGATGGTCACAGACTGTGGACAATAATGCAGAGTTGTGGTGTGATGAAGGCACATAGAAGACAATTCTATGATATGGACTTGTGTCACAGCGCCCCCCCCCCTCCCCCTCCCCCTCTGTACTTATATGCTGCTCTGCTGGTGGCAGCCTGTAATGAGCAGGGCGATCTGCCTGCTCACCATCCCCCCCCGATCTCCATTCGTGCAGCCAGTGTTCCGCCGGTTGTCACATCTCAGGTCAGCAGTGAATTCTCCCGGGAGAGCGCTCCGTGCATAAAGTTGTTATTAGTGTGTGTATATTCCGGTCATGTGACTCTCAGCAGCGCCTCCCTCCTCTCCTGATGTCAGCCCCGCCCGCCTCTCTTCTGACCTGATAGCTCCAGTCAGTGGACGGAGCTGACACCAGGAGAGACTGAGAGGAGGGAGGCGTGGCTGAGAATCACATGACTGGAATATACACACACCAAAAACAGCTTTATGCACGGAGCACTCTCCTGGGAGGGGGCGGGGCCAGACATCGATTTTTCGGGTCGCATGCATCGATGCCACATCGGGGACACCCGAATCGCGATGCATCGATGCTGCGATTAATTTCAGCAGCCCTAGTATACAGGGCAGGCCCCTACTTTCAAACATCTTACAACTTACAAATGACTCCTACTTGCAAACGGAAAGAGACAACAGGAAGTGAGATGAAATCTACCCCTAGGAAGGGAAATTCTCTCCTGTAAGCGTTAATATGGGAAAAACGCGTCTCCTTTCCACTGATGCTTTATCACCAATCCTTGTTTCACTAAAACCCCCAAATTTTCAAAAAACATTTGTCATTGGGACAGAAAGTGAGGTGAAATCTTCTAAAGAGGAGCACAGACAGCAAAACAAATGTCACAGGGGTGATAACCCTTCCCTATGTTTTCCAAAAAGTTTAAAAATAGATTTTTTGGCTGGAGCTACACTTTAAAAATGTACCAGTTCAAAATTACAAACAGATTCTACTTAACAACAAACCTACAGTCCTTGTCTTGTTTGCACCGCCTGTATACTGCTGTTCAGAGTATATAGGGCCTGGGGGCCCCACGCCTTTCCTTTTTTTTAATTTGGGTGCAGGGTTCCCCTTAATATCCATACAAGACCCAAAGGGCCTGGTAATGGACTGGGGGGTACCCATGCTGTTTGTCTCACTGATTTTCATCCATATTGCCGGGACCCGACATTACATTAAAGCCGCAGTTTTAAATGACTTTTATTCCTTTAGAAATGTCATTTTGTGCCGGGACGGGAAACACACGCCACTTTACAGGCATACTATAGACACCTCCACAGCGCAGACCTCAATTTCCGGGAGGCCGTCATTGGGACGTCCTCCCCTGTGCGCGGTGCGCGCGCTGTGATCACCGAGTCACAGAGACTCGGATGATCACAGATCCGTGTAAGGGGCCGATCCCGGCCCCTTACCATGTGATCAGCTGTCAGCCAATGACAGCTGATTACATGATGTAAACAAAAGCTTGGTGATCCTTTTTTTTCCTCACGCTGATAGCGTGAGGCGAAAAAAAAGCCGATCACCGGCTCATGTTAAAGGGACATCGGTCCCGAAGTGGAAGGAGGCACATATGCCTCATCTGTGCCTGACAGTGCCACCTGACATTGCCACCTGCCAGTGCCCACAGTGCCTAGCAGTGACACTTATGCCCACAAGTACCACTTGTCAATGCCCACCGGTGGTGCCAGTGTCACCTAGCAGTGCTGCCATCAGTGCCCATCACTGCCACCCATCAGTGCAAATCAGTGCCACCTATCGGTGCCCAGTGCCGCCTCATCAGTGTACATCAATGAAGGAGAAAAAAACTACCTGTTTGCAAAATTTTATAACAAAAACTAAAAACCGCAGAGGTGATACCACCAAAAGAAAGCTCTATTTGTGGGGAAAAAAAATGATAAAAATTTCATTTGGGTACAGTGTTGTATGACCGCGCAATTGTCAAAGTGCGACAGCGCTAAAAGCTGAAAATTGGTCTGGACAGGAGGGGGGTTTAAGTGTCTAGTAAGCAAGTGGTTAAAGGAATATTTCACTTTTTTTTCACTTTAAGCATCATTAAAATCACTGCTCCCGAAAAAACGGACGTTTTTAAAACTTTTTTTTGCATTGCTACATGTCCCCAGGGGCAGGACCCTGGTCACCAAACCCTTTTTAGGACAATAACTTGCACTTTAGCCTTTAAAATTAGCACTTTTGATTTAGAAGGTTCGAGTCCCATAGACTTTAACAGGGTTCTAAAGTTCGCGCAAACTTTCGGTCCGTTCGCGGGTTCTGGTGCGAACCGAACTGGGGGGTGTTCGGCTCATCCCTAGTGAAGAGGAAGTCACTTATCCGTCAGATTCAGGTTCAGAATATGATCCTGTAGACAGCAGCGGCACCCTGACAAAGTTGTGGTCCCTGTAAAAGTCAGGCGTACCTGACCCCGTTGTCCAGCTGTTGAGCTGCAAGAACCGCAGGGTTCTTGTATGGAGCTGAGAGCCAGTACTAGTGCCGCTCATCCTTCTGGTGAACTGGCAAGCACCAGCGGCCTAGTACATCCTGGACATACATCCAGCACTGCAGTAACACTTGATGACGTGGTGCAGTTCAAGCTGGTGAGGTGGCAAGCACAACTAGTGTTCCGCTGCCACCAAGAAGACGACAAACACAGGCCCGTTGAGCCCAGAGTGCCCTTCCTGCTGCATTTGCCAATCCTAATTAGGAGCCCACCACTTCTGCAGCACCCATACTTCCCCCATTCACTGGCCAACCCGGAATTCAGGTGGAAAAACAGTTTATTTTACGTCATTTGATTATAATTTGCTGTTTTTCACAGAAGATCTCTATAGATCTATTGTGGACCAAAGCAATTTGTATGCTGGTCAATTAATCTCCGCTAATCTCCATTTGACCCTTGCCAGAGAATGTAAACCTATTACGACTTCCAAATTTTAGACCTTCCTGGGCCTATCCCTCCTCATGGGCATAACTAAAAAGAGTGAGTTGCGGTCATATTGATCCACTGGCCCAATTCACCATATGCCTGTATTATCTGCCTCCATGGCCAGGGCATGATACGAGCAGATCTTGCGGTTCATGCACTTTAATGACAATGAACTCTGTTCCCCTCTGGGTGAACCTGGATACGATCGGCTCTACAAAATTTGGCCCCTCATAAACCACCTGTCCAAAACTGACAAAGATTTTTTAGTGCACCATATGGAGGAGAATCTTCCAGACACTTACCCTCAGCATTCATCTCCACATCAGGAATCTCCTCCAATTCTAAAAACACAAAATATCATTAAGCTTTCTAAACATTCACTTAGTCAAGCTAAAACAAATCTCTTACACAAAGGCCTAAGTTTTTGCCCAGACGCTGGCGTATAAACACTTTTGAAATAATAAAGGATTTGCACCTCTTCGCACGAAAACTTTATTATAAAAGTATTTTTTCTAAAGAAACAAACACTGTACAAAAAGGAGACTCAGAGATTGGATGAAGCTTTAAATGATCTTCTGACTCTCCTTGAAGAACAGGATCACAATGACCTCTTTGACGCAACAGACATTGAGGCCCTGTTGGAAGAACACATTTCAGAAGAACACATTTCAAAAGAACCTCCACCTATTTCAAGTATGCAAAACAAATTTTTAAAAAAGTCGGATAAATTTCCCTTGTTTGCCAGTAATCCCAATTTAACGGCTTTTATAGCCTCAGTTATAGCTGAGATTTGTAAAATAAAAATTGCATGTATCTTGTAGCAATCTTACGAAGGATGAACACGCTGCTTTAGACTCCTTAAAAAAATAATATTCTCTAACAATTAAACCATCCAACAAGGGTGGAAATATTGTTATTATGACCACTGAACAATATACAGCAATGTGCCAGAAAGTTATTAACAAATCCTGGTATAAACCAAAATCTAAAAGCGTCATCGATAAATTCAATGACGCTTTGTACGATTTGATTGATTGAGCATTTTGCAATGGGGCCATTGATAAAGATACATTGGAGTATATTAGAACCCCTTTTCCTCGCATCCCTACCCTATATTGTCTCCCAAAAATACACAAAAAATTAAAAAATCCCCCTGGTTGGCCCATTGTCTCAGGGAGTGGTTCCATAACTGAGTAAATTCATAGAAAGTCATCTTAGACCTTTTGTGTCTAATTTTCATACACCAAAAGACAATATTCATTTGCTAAAAAGCTTAGAAGGACTACAACTCCCACCTCATTCTTTATTAGTTGCTATTGACGTGGAAGCGTTATATAGCTCCATTGCCCACAACCTAGGTCTTTCTGCAATAAAACATGTCATATCACAATCCCATGAAGATGATCAAAAACTATATTTCTTTTCTGCTAGAAGCATTGGAGTTCATCCTAATGCATAATGTCTTTTCTTTCAATGGGGCCTACTACCTCCGGGTACAGAGGTTTGAGATGGGGACATGTTGTGCCCCATCGTATGCCAACCATAACCTGGGGGAGTGGGAACAATCTCTTCTGTCTGATGACAGCTTATCGGTCTATACCACCCATGTGTTGGCGTGGTTTAGATATATAGATGATGTCCTCATGGTATGGGACAGTACACCTGAGAATTTAGAAATTTTTATGTGTGCCATGAACAAAAATACGCTCAAGGTATATTTCACCATGTTTTTTAGCAATACTTGAATCAGAAAAGGGCTGGCGACTCGGATGCTCTTGAATAAAAGTCCTTTCATTCAAGAGCAACCGAGTCGCCAGCCCTTTTCTGATTCAAGTATTGCATTGTGGGGCCTGAACGTCCTGGCTAGAGCACTGGATCACAGTTCATAGAACATTATACTGGCAGTGGAGCTGGGGGAACATTTTGCTTCTCGTGTCTTTTAGCAATACCTCCATTACCCCAACCATCAAGTTGAGGTGTTTAAGGGATTGATTTTACGGGACTTAGAACACCTCAAACCAAACAAAGAGGTGAATATGAGACATATTAGTGAGGGCATCACTATGTTAGAAGAAAGAAAAAGAGATCATCATAAGGCCAGCTGATAAGGGAGGAGGAGTGGGGATACTCCCAAAGGATTTTTATTATGGCCAGATTATGGATATGTTATCTGACCAGGCTACATATAAACCTCTTGAGAATGATCCAACTCAATGCTACAGGGATCAACTGAAAATTCTGGTGGATATGGGATCAAGAAGTGGGGTCTTAACCGAGAAAGATAAGCGTTTTTTATTACCCTCGAGCAGTCGTATACCTACACTATATACTCTGACAAAGATTCATAAAGATCCCACCTATCCTCCAACGAGACTCATTGTAAATAGCATTGAGTCGGTTTCTTCAAGAATGGGCCAGTATTTAGACTGTTTTCTACAAAAGAGTGTCATGAGCACTCGCTCTTACCTTAGAGACACTAAAAACTTTCTGAACTGTTTGCAAAACATAGATTTGGCAGATAAATCACAGGTCCTTTTGGTTACAGCAGACGTTGCGTCTCTTTACTCCATTATACAGCACGATGATGCTCTCTTGGCGCTCAATTGGGCTCTATGCCAAAGGGATGACCTTCCCCACAATCAAAAGATTTTTCTGAGGAATGCTCTCGATTTCAGTCTTAGTCACAAATACTTTTGGTATGGTGGCACATTTTATACACAACAGAGAGAGGTTGCGATGGGCGCAAAATTTGTGCCCAGCATCGCAAATCTTTTCATGGCAGAGTGGGAGGATAAAATCATCTTTAGGGAACAACGTTCAGAATTAAAATTCTACAAACGCTTCATAGATGATCTGTTTTTCATTTGGGCTGAGTCGCCGGATTAGTTGGAACTGTTTTTACAAACATTAAACCACAATAATAACAACATAAGATTAACTTCTAATTGGCATAGTGACACAATTAATTTTC
This sequence comes from Aquarana catesbeiana, assembly GCF_042186555.1. Taxonomy (NCBI): domain Eukaryota; kingdom Metazoa; phylum Chordata; class Amphibia; order Anura; family Ranidae; genus Aquarana; species Aquarana catesbeiana. The sequence continues at coordinate 19,350,981 of NC_133324.1, read as the reverse complement.
TTGATGTTACCGTATATCGTTGGAATGATAAATTAGAAACGAAGGTATATTTTTTAAAAAACTGATAGGAACAGTTATTTACCTATCTCCAGTGGCCATCACCCCCTGTGGCTCAGAAATATTCCAAAAGGACAAATCATGAGGGTGAAAAGAAATTGCTCTGAAGAGGCCGAAGTCTTTCTCCAATCCAAAATCCTCACGGAAAGATTTGAAGCCAAGGGGTACAAACCTGATATGCTGAAAAAAGTGAATGAAGAAGTGGCAGCTCTGCCTAGAGCTGCATGCTTACAAGAAGTAGATCAAGAGAGTTCTGATATGCCATCTATGAAAGAAAATAATCGCAATAAAGAATGGAGTTTCATCTCTCAATTTCACTCTCAGTACAAGGAAGTTGAGGATATCTTTAAACAGCATTGGCATATTCTTTTAATGGACAAGAAACTTACCACTGTACTACCGCCCACACCTCAATTTATTTACAGAAAAAACAGGAATTTTGGCGATAAAGTGAAAAAAAAAGTGATAGATCCTCCTAAACGCCCTGAGACATTTTGGGATCGAAACGGTTTTTTTGCATGCAGGAAATGTAAGGCATGCAGGGAAGTTGCTAGACCCCTTAGGGGTATTGATAATTTTGTCTCTCCTGTTAACAATCGATCCTTCAACATTAAATAGTTTATGACGTGCAATAGTACTTATGTGGTCTATGCTCTAAAATGCCCCTGCGGCCTGATTTACATAGGCCGCACTAAAAGATTACTACGAGTTAGAATCGCTGAGCATATTCATAATATCAAAAGGACCATAATGTCTCATTACATTTTAAGTTGAAGCACAATATGGATCCTACGGGTTTGGAATTTTGGGGGGTGGAGCATCTCCAAACTCATTGGAGGGGCATAAATCGCATCCGAGAATTGTCTAAATGCGAAACTCGGTGGATTTATTCTGTAGATGTACTCTCCCCCAAAGGCCTTAATATTGAGCTGGATATTAATTGTTTCATTAGTGACACGTAGTACTTTATCCGACACATGTATTTGTACAATTTTCATCATAGTTAATTGATCCATGCAGCTCCGCGTAGTCTCTGTCGCATATAAAAGCTATCCCATATATAGTAGTTTAAAATATATGTTTAAAATCTCATAATTTTTTAGTATTTTTTAGATTGCAGATATTTTATATTATCTATATTGCAAGTTTTATATCGATTGTTTTATATTGGCTTTTATATTGTCTATATTCTCCAGATATTGTTTGTATTATGTGGATCATGTATCATTTTAAGTCTTAGTGCCATTTTATTGCATCCTCCATGCATGTTTATCCTGGTGCCCATACTAATACTGAGGGCAGTCGCCCAGTATGGAAGTAATATATGATGCTTAGGATGTATTATAAGTCAATGTCATATATATATATATATATATATATATATATATACAAAGATTGTTAAAACAGGATAAACTAGCTGGTAGGTTGATATATATATATATCTCATTGGGAAATTATATATTTTCCAAGGCGTTCTATATGGAATAATACCTACATGGTTGATATTTGTACTGTTATAAATGCATGGAAGGTATATATTTCTGTAGTATGCATACAAGTCATCTTCCTTTAAGTGTCTGGTTGTGGCTGACTCTGGGCAGTCTAGATTAATTTTGAGTGATAGGGGCTTTTTTGTAATTGTTCCCCACTGCTGACAGCTCCCTGAATATAGATATATGCGCAGCGGGGATTTGCCAGCAGGTCTCACCGGATTGGCCATTGAGTTTGTCACTTATATAAATACCGGCCCATCACAAGGTAGATTACGCCCTCAGACGACGTCCGGAAGTGACGAAATGCATCAGAGACGTAATCTACCGGAAGCGACGCATGCGTTCCACGTACCGGAGAGGAACCAGGAAGTGTGTGGTTCGCTACACACAGTGAACACTCTGGAGGACTTCCCGGGAGTCGTGGTATCAGGCACAGTGCACTTTAAAATCAAATGCTCTATTTTATAGAATCTCTGGTACGCAGATCAGAATAAGGGGGGATATATTTGGATATTGTTAATAAAACTATTTTTAGCAATATTACGCTGTGTGGATATTTTATTCCTCCCATATGTTATGCTGCATTAACCGAGAGTATTACTGACATCTGGTGGCCGGACAGAGGAAGTGGAAAACTACTATTAATAATATCACAAAAGCTTTTGTATGCTGAATTTCTGGTGAGTATAATCCCATTAGGGTCGATTACCCTTCACGTGGTGATTGTTTTGGGTGGAAGAAGCTCCCTACTCCTACAGAACACAGCTACTCAAACTTATCTAGATCTCCTCTCCTAATGGGTTTTTCCTATTTTAAATGTGTCTGGGAGGTTCTGATACATAGCGCTGCTGCAATAAGACATTAGAGACTTTGCTTCGTTTTTTTGGTTTTCTAAGATATTATTGCCTATATACACACACGTTTCTATTATTCAAGTAGCTGCTTTATTAATCTGGTTCCTGGTGCGGAGCAGTGTGAGGTAGGGGCGGTAAACTTCCACACTTTTTGTAAATACCTCAATTACATTTCTTAATTTACACATCACCAAACTGGCAGATGGTTCAATATCCAGCGGTCTCTATCACAAAGAGACCACTGGAAATACCATTCTGCATGCGAATAGCTCACACCCTGAATCCCTGGTTCGGTCCATTCCATATGGGCAGTATCTGAGGCTCAGATGCAATTGCTCCACAGATACAGAATTCATTCATGAATTTAAATTTATTGAGAAATCGACTCTTAGATCGAGGATATTCACCCACGTGCCTTAAAAAGGCTTTCACATGAGGGGGCTGCATGTGCTGTCGATACATGAACACAGTCAAAATTTGTACTACCCAACGGTGAGATGAATATACACAAACATTACGCCAACTGCAAAACACCTGGCGTTGTCTATTAACTTGCCAATGTAAATGTTTTTACATTGGCAAAACTAAATTAGAATTTTACAAAAGAGCAACCCGACACATTACCAGCATGAAACATGCAAACCCAGACCTCCCTCTGGGGCGACATGTACGAGACCATCATGCGGGTAAAACTCTCCGCTTCCTCTTCACCATCCTTGATCGGGTTCACCTGGACAACAGGGATGGTGACTGGAACAAAATCTTGCTCCAGAGGGAGGTCCGCTGGATTGCCAATCTCAACGCAACCTCTTTCCCAGGTCTCAATACTCAATTAAGTTTTCGTCTTTTTTTTTTTTTAGACGGGTTTGTTTCAGGAGGTTGTGAAAAAGACTAATTTAAAACCCAGGGACTACAGTCTATCTCTGGGGTTATCAGTAGAAAAGACGATTACTCCTTGAACATCTGTTGTAAATGTATTTCTTGAACCAATATCAGATATGTCTTGTATGGGCTTTTGTTCTGTACTTTTTCTTTTTATGTTTGTTTAATTCAACATCATTAATAATCTGTCGATGTTAATAATGTATGTCGGATGATAGAACCACATTATACATCTGTACACTGTAAGAAGCCAAGCCATATCTGTATGTTCTCCATGCCGTTTTCCCATCTCAGTCCCATATGATGTATTTGATTATACTTGCATGCGTGCCATTATATATTCTAATTTGTTTTATCCCTTTAATAAGATCTTTATGAATCGATACTAATTTCTCGGTCTTAAATGATTTTTTCACCATCCAATTTCCCATCCTGCTCCCCCCTTTTACAGGGGGTTTGATTTATCCCCGCCCGGTGCACAGGGGCCCATTCTTTCCTTTCCCTCCCTTGGTACGGGTTGGGTTGGTGGGCCGCCATTATATGCTGCATCCCCCATCTACTTCGGTCGTTTGGGGCATTGCGGCGATTGTGCGCCAGAGTGCCTGATCTGCATGACACTTCCCCACTGCCATTCTGCAGTGAGGCGGAGCCGTGCATTTCCTGCCCTGGGTGTTCCTCATATGTGCCTCTCCATGGCTCTTCCCTTCGGATTTTATGGTCCCCTGTTGTACCCGGTCTTTCTTTTCCTTTTTTGTGCGTTCCATCTGTGTTTTGTTGTTGTTATGGAGACAGCCAACAACAATCCCCCTTTTTTTTTCTCATTCTGGCCCGCCCATCAAATGACCTATTTGAAAGCGTCTGCCCTGCTCTTTTTATCCCCTAGTCACTGTGTGATGACGTCACCACGTTATTACACGTGACGACGACGCACACTGACATTCTTTGTTGACACCGTATGGTTGCTCAAATTTGCGCATGCAGCGGCGGCGACTTTTTAAGCCCACACCTGGTGCAGTATGTTTAAAACCCTCAGTCCAGGCAAGCTACTTAACCACGATCGGTCACGCATTCAGTTTCAGCAGTTATAAGGTTTGTTACCATTCATCTGATTGTCTAGCTAATTTGCAAAAATAATTTTTTCTTATTCATTTGAGTTTTCAGTTGAACTGTTATGATAAATAGCTTTTAAATTAGAATGTAAAACGAATACAACCTATTCATTTTTAAACCTTTACCTTCCTAAATAATCATTTGAGTGAAATATCTATATTTTTGTATAGAAAGGTTAAAAGATATATCAAACACTTTATCATTCTGCAGGGCTCATTTGTAGCTGTGTTCCCGTTTTTCACTGGAACTTTTGTTACAGAGTCTTACAACTCTAAAATATATAGACTGTCATCACACATCCATTTAAAATTTCAGTCGTATTGTCACTAATATCGTTATTTATATGGTCACTCAGTCTCACGATATGATTTGTAATTTCATTAACATTGTCATTTTCTATGCCACAATTTAATTTTATTTATTGTTTCTACTCATTGTTTCTAATTTTTAGATGTTATTTGGGCCCACAGCCCATTATGTTATAGCACTACACATTTTTTGTTTTTATTTTTGCCTCTGCCATTTATCCAATTTGGCGCGTTAGCTGCTTAATATTGGGGGTAGCGCAAAATTATTTGCTACAATTTTTCGTCTTTTTCTTTGAACACATTTTGCCGCAACCCCAATTATTCTACACATTTAGTTCAATATGGATGTTTTTGACTATAGAGCATCCCGCACTGTTAACACGGAGGGTGTCTTTATTTCTACAGGAAGCAACACAGAAATAGGAGGTCTTTTTTTAAGACTCAAAAATGTCATGACTTCAGATTTACACTTACAGTGGGACATAGCATTTCTAGAACAATACATTTCTGATTGCATGGTACCTAGGAGTTTAAGGTGGGACGTACAACCCCAACAAGGTGATCCAGACATTGATTCCTGGTTTAAGTACTTCAATGAGGCTGGGATCTCCTTCCTTGGTGTGCTTATTACCAAGAAGAAAAACAGGTTAACAACATTGGACAGGGAGATTAAAGAGCTTAGAGATAAGCTTCTGTCACATAAAAATTCCCCTGAATGTAATTCACGCTCCTCTAATCTCCAGAGTTTTCTGGAGAAAGAGGATAGAGACCAAAGAAATAAGAAACAGAAAAAATACACTAGGGATGTTGGTGATTATAAAAAGTGGATCTGTTTTTGGTTGGCAAAAATTTTTCGCCAATCCAACTGCAGATTCCAACTCCCTTGCCCTCCCCCCGCCTTCTCTGGCACCTGTACTACCCATACCTAGTACATCACATATAAAAGAGTCCCATCTTCTGTCCATGCCACACATATGGGCAATAGAGACACACGTGGGGGTAATGGATTCCCACAACCGAGAATACGCCATTATAACCCCCATACACCTACTACCCCTAGGAGGGGTGAGTCATAATAGGGGTAAAAGAGGCGGTAGAGGCCAACGGGGTGCTAATTCTTACAATTCATACCGTTCCAACTCTGATTATCCCCAAGACTATCATAACCAGTATAGAGAAGCTTCCCCTGTTGGCCGAAGGGAATATTCTAACTCATATTATTCCAATCCTCGCTATTATGTGCAACCACCTGTGGCCACTCATAAAAGGTTCTCCCCTCTCACAAATACACGTGAACACTCTTCGGATCGAAGAGATATGCATGAACAATCACCCTATGGATACAACCAAACCAATCCTAACATACATGGTCAGGTTTTTCACAGGGACCCATTTACACGCACAATGGGCCAAGACCCAAGAGAGGCACAAGAGGGTGGAGGAGAATACAGAGCAGAAAAAAAGAAAGCGGACCTGATGTGTATTCAATCTGAGTTCCAAAACACTTACCAAAGATGAATTGTCAGTTTTGGACAAGGGTCTTAAATTTGCCCCACCTAAACAATTGGACAAATTTAATACCTTCATAGATATACACAAGTACGTACGCAAACTTCACATACAACGTTACCTTATTTCCAACCCGTGTAGGAGTGGTGGCATTGCTACTACCTCCGGGACTGTTCATTCAGGATTATCAAACCCATCATTGTTCAATCCACCTGTCCCTGTGGCCCCAGCTATTTCTATATTCAAAGACCTTGTACTCAAGGATCTAGCAGATCTACCTGTTAAAACGTATCCGCCACCAACCAATTTCCAACACTGGCCTGAAGTCTTTATGTCAACAGAAAGACTTAATTATTTGCTCTGCCGATAAGGGAGGGGGCATAGTTGTTTTGGACAAAGTGGATTATGAACAAGAAATGCACAAAATTTTGGATGAACCCAACACATCTAAACTATTACCTAATAACCCTACATATACATACAAAAAAGAACTTTTGAAGATTGTCACAAAGGGTTTTGATAATAAGGTCTTGAACAAGGAGGAGAGAGAATTTTTAGATACTTTAGCCCCTCGAATACCAACCATTTATTACTTACCCAAAATCCATAAAGATCCCCTCCATCCCCCTGGCCGACTGATCGTGAGTGGCATCAATTCGGTAACATAACGCATAGGCCAGTATATAGATTTTTATTTACAACCCCTCGTGAGACAAATTCCATCATACCTCAGATATTCTGGAGCTACGATTAGACTATTGGAGAGTTTGGATATACAGGGGGAGTATATTATGGCCACAGCGGACGTGGCTTCCCTCTATACCTGTATAGCACAGGAGAGGGATATTGAAGCAAATATTTTCTAGAGAAAGAACCATCCCTTGCCTCCTTTCAGTGTGAATTTATTTTGGAGCTATTACAATTTGCCACTACCCATAGTTATTTTTGGTTTAACCAACAATTTTACCTCCAACTCCGAGGAGTGGCCATGGGGGCTAAATTCGCCACAAGTCTTGCCAACTTATTCATGGCTAAGTGGGAGGAGGATGTCGTCTATGCCCTGGGAAACCTGTCTTTGGTCCTGTGGGTGTGATATATAGACGACATCCTCCTCCTATGGAATGGTACTGCAGATTCATTACAATCATTTTTTGATCAACTTAACTGCAACAATAGAGGCATCTCTTTGACCTACAATTCCAGCACTGATATGATCAATTTTTTAGATCTTCAGATTCGGATTGTCAATGGACAATTTGAGTACCAGACTTTTTTTTAAATCAACAGACACAAACGGCTTTATTCCACTAGACACCTGTCACCATCCGTCATGGCTCCGGTCTGTCCCACAGAGTCAGTTTCTGCGGCTACGCAGAAACTGTACCAATATAGAATCCTTTAAAAGTACAAGCTGACACACTTAAGGTGCGGTTACTAGATAAAGGATATAATCCAGTGAATGTTGACAGGGAGCTTTCATCCATCATGGAGATGGACAGAAAATCCCTATTAGCCACTAAACCCAAACGTGATACTGATAATGGTTTCAGGTGGGCCATGATGACTTCTTTTTCCACCCAATATCGTCAAATTAAAACCCATCTTCGCTAGACATTGGAACATTCTTAAAAATGATCGTATCCTCAGCCCATTGTTACCGGACCAAGCCAAAGTTGTCTTTAGAGGGGCACCTACGTTGCAAAATAAGATAGCCCCTAATATCATAAACCCTCCCTCACGACCGTCTTTCTTTCATGAACTTACAGGTTTTTTTCCATGCAGAAAATGCAGTTTGTCATCAACACAACTCAGGAGTGGGACATAAGGCAGTGGAATTTAGATCAACTGTCACCAACAAACAATATCCCATTAAGCATTTCTGCACCTGTGCAACTCACTACATAGTGTATCTAATTACCTGCCCATGTGGGATGCAATATGTGGGTCGCACTATCCTCACGTTTTCAATAAGAGTTGCAGAACATATTGCCCTAATCAAAAGTGGCGACACGAAACACTCTGTACCCAGACACTATAGATCACACCATGATCGAAACCCTAAGGGAACCACTTTTTTGGTGATCGACAGATATATTGCCCCTTGGAAGGGATGGGGCTAAATTTAGGGGAGTCTCACAACTTGAGACATATTGGATCTATGAATTGTGTTCCTATTCGCCTTTCAGCATGAATATAGACTGGGATATCAACTCCTTTATTAGTAAAGCTTAAATATTATCCAGTTCAAAATGTTCATACCTATTATATTTCCATTTCTCTTTCTTTCTTGTTGTGAATGTAATACATAATATGGTCATATTGTGTGTACATATACCCACACATGAATATCCAGTTCACGAGGAGTTACTCAAAATAATTTTTAAAAACAATTTTAATATTTTTCCAGGTCTATTAGTAGATTTTAAATTCATGTTTGTATACAGTTAATATGGATATGGTGATCTTGCTGTGTCCTTTGATTAACTATAACCATCAACTTTAACTATTCACTTTTGTTAGTGAATTGACACAAAACAACTTTTTTAATTTAAATTTTTATTATTTAATAATCTGATATTTTGTGGGAAGAGTTGAGGGATGTCACTTATGTGCCATTTCTCTCTATCTTCATTTTTAGGCACAATGCAATATATACAATTTTCAATTTATTTTTCTTATTTATGTTAGATTTGGGTATCCCCCTATTGCCGAGATGTCATTTCTGCTATTTCCTCTTCAGTTTTTTGCTGTACGGCCTTACGCCATATTGTACATGCGCAGTTGCCTGGGACACGGGACGTGTGATACGTGGTGTGCATCGAGGCTCGCAACTCACACTACTGGCACCCTTTGGACTGCTACCCTTTCCATCTGCGGATGCGCCTGTCAACTTGTCTGGCGAGTGACGTTGTTAGGTGCGCACTTGCGTGCCTGGGTTGGAAGGGGAGTGCCGGCCTCATTGAGGTGGCTCCCTCAGACTTGCGTCTCCTCTTCCTTCCGATTGGCGCTGGGGGTGAGTATGGAGCGCATCTCCATATTGATCATAATACACTATGGAACACACGCTGGAACGCACGTGGAGACGCCATTTTTACACACCGGAAGTACTCGGAAAATTCACCGCAAACACTTGTGGACTGGATTTGTCCTGTCGGGGGTCATATTTCTTATTTATTTGTGGAGTGCAGCAGTGGAAGGACACCCCAGACGATGTCCTTGGAGACAAAACATGTCAGGAAGGTCTCCACTGCTGTCTTTTTGATATAAAACAAGCGCTTTTCTACCTACAATCATGTGAGTGTTTTAACTTTAATAAAATTTTTCTTTTTTTTCCCTTTTTTCTTCTCCCCTTGCCACTTTACATCTGTGAAAGTCGGAGTATCGCTACATATGAAAGGCTATTTTCCATCTGCCCTCACTTGGATGTGAAAAGTCTTGAAGTCTCCAGCCCAGAGAAATCATCATCTTCTGCATCTCCCCACCACATTACAAGCCTGTTTGACACACAGAACATATGTTCTGGCGTGTTCAAACATTCCGGTAAGCCTCCTCTTCACATGGTGGTGGTCCTATCACAGTCACAGTTTTTTATCCTTGGATAAACAAGTTTTTTTCACTGGAACTTTTGTTAGTCTTACAACTCTAAAATATATAGACTGGCATTGCTCATCCATTTAAATTTCAGTCGTATTTTCACTAATGTTGTTATTTATATGGTCACTCAGTCTCACGATATGATTTGTGTTTTCATTAACATTGTCACTTTCTATGCCACAATTTAATTTTTTAATTTTTTATATTCATTGTTTCTAATTTTTAGATGTTATTTGGGCCCCCAGCCCATTATGTTATTACGCTACACATTTTTTGTTTTTATTTTTGCCTCTGCCATTTATCCAATTTGGCGTGTTAGCTGCTTAATATTGGGGGTAGCGCAAAATTATTTGCTACAATTTAATGTTATGTCTGTGGAAAGCGCGGATATAGGCATGACACCCGCTATATTGTCCCTCCTGTCCATCCTGGTCTCTACCACACACTAGTTGAGTATTAGCGTAGGGTACAGCACTGCACAGACTAGGACACACTTTCACAGGATCTCCAAAGATGTCATTGCATTTTGGGAGACCCGAACCTGGAACTGAACCGTTACAACTGTTACAATTAAAAGTGTAAAAAGAAAAAAAAGTTAACAAAAACGAAAAAAAAAAATATAAAATAAAAAATAGATGTTATTTTATTGTTCTCTCTATTGTTCTGCTATTTTTTTTACTGTATTCTACAATGCAATGTTTTGTTACTATGTTTTATCATGTTTGCTTTTAAGCTATGTAATTTTTTTATACTTTACGGTTTACTGTGTTTTATTGTTAACCATTTTTTTTTTCAGGTACGCCATTCAGCTGCAGCACTGATTTATCTCGACAGCAACAGCGTTTGCTCCCACGATACGTAAATCAGCGACTCCAGCGCTGTAGGAAGTGATTTCACCACCACAGTTAAAAAAACAGCTAATTAGCCTCTAGACTGCTTTTACAAGCAGTGGGAGGGAATGTGTCCCCCCCCCCCACTGTCTTCCATGGCTTTCTCGGGCTCGCCTGTCCCAACAGGGAACTGGAGAATGCAGACGATGATTCCGCCAGCTAACCTTGGAGCTGATCAGAGACCAGAACGGCTCCCATCATTTCTACGGCCTAAGGAATCGGAAGCTACGAGCAATTCATGACTTAGGTTTTGTCAGATATAAACAGTGCCATTGGGAAATTGGCGAAGCATTTTATTACAGCGATCTTGGTGTGGTCAGGTGCTTTAAGGGCAGAGGAGAGATCTAGGGTCTCATAGACGCCAATTTAAAAAAAAAAAAGGAGTACCCTTCAAGCCTTCACATTTTGTGAACTGTCAAACCCGCGGGGTGGTGTATCTCATGGTATGTGAGTGCGGGGCATACTACATAGGCAAGACAAAACAGGAGTTTCGGTGTCAGATATCCCAGCAAATGCACAGTATGCAGATTGGAAACTGCCATCTTCCAATCGGCAGACATGCCATACTTTTTACAATTACAAATTACCCAGAGTCTCCTTTACTGCACTCAAACAAGTTCATATTCCCGATCGAGGAGGAGACTGGAATAAAATTTTGCTACAACTAGTTTATGTCTTAATAGACAACCACAACAACCACCGCCACACACATCGTACAAATGGGTTTTCTTAGTCATTGAGGTGACCTTGCTTATGAGTATAATTTTTTTTTAAATATACCTTAAGTTTGAGATAGCTAGGAAGGAGAAAGAGGGATTGAAGAGCGAAATGGAGGAGTGTCATGGAGAAGGAAATAGATGTCCTCAATGAAGACAGGGCACTACGTAAGGAATTTTACAAGTTTTTTGGAGTGGCTGTTGGAGTGGACAATTGGACATTTCTTTAAATCAGAAAATGATTTGTAAAACCGTTTAGACAAACAGCAACAAAAGAATAAATTCCATGTGACCAAAAAGAAGAATCTAGGTCCACAGAATCAACAATGAGCCTCAGTTTGGTTGAGTTTTAAAAAATGTTATTTTTTGTTATATATTAATTAAAGTAAAGTTGGCACATGTTCATTACCAAACCTGTTGCCATTAACAATTAAAAAAAAAAAAAAAAAAATCTTGCTACAACATGAGCAAAGATGGATTTTCAGATTACAAGTTACCTCCTTCCCAGGTTTAAATGAATACATTTATTTTGCTCCCTTTTTAAGGGGCTTTTCTTCTGGGAAGACTCACTGAATTGACTATAATTTTAATACAGCATAAACGCCATGATTTTTTGGTTTATCGTGACATCTGTTATCAAAAAAATATAGTAGTAGATTGACAGCACACACCTCTTAAATATCTCTTTCTTGATATATTTGAAATATTTAATGGAATAATATAAATAATATTACTTTTGATATTTTTTCCATTGTTTACATGTTTATATTATTCTATGAGCAAGTTCAGCCGATTGTTATGCTCTTTATGAACAATTTCCCTTTCTGTCTCCTAGAATTCCCTATTTCCCTGCTGGTCACTATGGTTCCCGTATGGAGAGGCCCTTCGTGTACGTCTTCCCAGCAGGGGAGGGAGCATAGATTTCTGTGCTCCCATTTTGCTCCACATTCGTGGGTGCCATTTCTCTGCCAGCGGCATCCCCGATCCCTTCCGGACGTTTTTTTGCAGCTCGCACATGTGCGGGGCCCCGCAAGTGCGCGTGATGTCATTAAGTCACGTGTTTATGGCAGAGTGACGTCATTTCGGGACTTTCGCCTTCTGGGACGCCGAGGAAGCCACACAAGGCATGCCATTGTGGCGGCCCCAGTCCCCCTCGGCTGGTCAGGTAAATAGGAGGAGGTACAGCACCTGCGGCACATCTCAGACCCATTCCTTTAATTAAGTGCATCATGAAAAAGCCTTGGGATGATTGTGGATCCTGAGATGACTCCTTGCATTCCATCAGGATGGTCAGACCCTCTCTCAGCATATTTTAAGTAAGTTTAAATTTAAATTACCTGCCTGTGCATAACTTCTGCCATACTGTGCCAGGTTATGCGTCATTTAATACAATCTACCCATTGTGTTTATTCTCTATAACAGATCTTTTGGCTATTTTCTTTGTTTACACACAGTCATAGATTTTCTATGTGAACCTCTTTCTGGCTATTGCAGCATGGCTTGGATAATGTTTAAACCATATGCGTTTGGCACTTAGTTTGCACACTTTACACCTCATTTTTGTTGTTTCACTCTGATTCATTTACATACCTTTGCACTCCCTTGCTATTATCACTCCCGCACCTCTCTAGTACCTTCCCATTTCCTACCTCCTTCCCTTTCCACTGTTCTTTCTCATTTGTTCTTCCCCCTTTCACACTGCATCCCATTACCAGCCCTATCTTTCCTTTTATCTTCCTTGCTTTCCAATCCCCTTTACCACCACCCTTCACTCAATTGTCCTTGTCATCTTCAACTGCCCAATAGTCTCGCCCCCTTCACTCCTTCACCTTCCCATCCATCACACCAATTTCTCCTTTTCGCCCCCTTGTTTTTCCCCCCTTTTTTCCTTCCTATTTTTGATGAGTCTTACCTTCTTGTTTTCCTCACCCCTCTACTTATCTGATCCCCATTTATTCATCTTTCATCGTCCTTTTCACATCTTTTCCCAGTCACACCACGTGCACCTTCACCTGCTCATGTTAAGTTCACATCCAATCACTCATTAATCTGTTTGGTCTTCCTTTCCCCCACTTTTTTTTTTTTTTTTTTGTTTTCTTTCACTTACCTCATCTTTTCACTTACTCACACCTCCTTCGTACTTCTTTATCTATTTTTTACCTAAATATTCAACACTATTCAGTTGCTCTAACTATTTATTTTTGATTAAATCTTTACTCCTGCCTAGCATAAATAAAATATAAATAAAATATAATAAATAGCCACATAGTTTTTGCCGAGAATGTTCTGACCTCCTGTTTGCAATCAAATTCAATGGAGTTTGTATACCTCTCCTTAAATACAACATTTAATGACAATCTGGGTATCTGCTACAGGAGCTGTCCACCCAGCATGTCCTGGGGGGCACCTGAACGTGTGACTACTTTTTAAGCCATACTTTTAGGAGTGCCATCTTCCTTTGGGGTACTGCTTGGCCGGGGAGCATGCAGGATCATTCTTGACAGTTTTTAAGGGATTTCTGGTTAGGAGGATCTTTCCGAATACACCTCCCATCGGGTAAATACACAGTGGGGACAGAAAGTATTCAGATTTTTTTTCCTCATTAATGTACACACAGCACCCCATATTGACAGAAAAACACAGAATTATTGACATTTTTGCAGATTAAAAAAGAGAAACTAAAATATCACATGGTCTTAAGTATTCAGACCCTTTGCTGTGACACTCATATATATATATATATAACTCAGGTGCTTTCCATTTCTTCTGATCATCCTTGAGATGGTTCTACACCTTTATTTGAGTCCAGCTGTGTTTGATTATACTGATTGGACTTGATTAGGAAAGCCACACACCTGTCTATATAAGACCTTACAGCTCACAATGCATGTTAGAGCAAATGAGAATCATGAGGTCAAAAGGAACTGCCTGAAGAGCTCAGAGACAGAATTGTGGCAAGGCACAGATCTGGCCAAGGTTACAAAAAAAATTTCTGCTGCACTTAAGGTTCCTAAGAGCACAGTGGCCTCCATAATCCTTAAATGGAAGACGTTTGGGAGGACCAGAACCCTTCCTAGAGCTGGCCGTCTGGCCAAACTGAGCTATGGGGGGAGAAGAGCCTTGGTGAGAGAGGTAAAGAAGAACCCAAAGATCACTGGCTGAGCTCCAGAGATGCAGTCGGGAGAAAGTTTTAGAAAGTCAACCATCACTGCAGCCCTCCACCAGTCGGGGCTTTATGGCAGAGTGGCCCAACAGAAGCATCTCCTCAGTGCAAGACACATGAAAGCCCGCATGGAGTTTGCTAAAAAAAACACCTGAAGGACTCCAAGATGGTGAGAAATAAGATTCTCTGGTCTGATGAGACCAAGATAGAACTTTTTGGCCTTAATTCTAAGCGGTATGTGTGGAGAAAATCAGGCACTGCTAAGCACCTGTCCAATACAGTCCCAACATTGAAGCATGGTGGTGGCAGCATCATGCTGTTGAGGTGTTTTTCAGCTGCAAGGACAGGACGACTGGTTGCAATCGAGGGAAAGATGAATGCGGCCAAGTACAGGGATATCCTGGATGAAAACCTTCTCCAGAGTGCTCAGGACCTCAGACTGGGCCGAAGGTTGACCTTCCAACAAGACAATGACTTTAAGCACACAGCTAAAATGATGGAGTGGCTTCACAACAACTCCGTGACTGTTCTTGAATGGCCCAGCCAGAGCCCTGACTTAAACCCAATTGAGCATCTCTGGAGAGACCTAAAAATGGCTGTCCACCAACGTTTACCATCCAACCTGACAGAACTGGAGAGGATCTGCAAGGAGGCATGTCAGAGGATTCCCAAATCCAGGTGTGAAAAACTTGTTGCATCTTTCCCAAAAAGACTCATGGCTGTATTAGATCAAAAGGGGGCTTCTACTAAACACTGAGCAAAGGGTCTGAATACTTAGGACCATGTGATATTTCAGTTTTTCTTTTTTAATGAATCTGCAAAAATGTCAACAAGTCTATGTTTTTCTGTCAATATGGGGTGCTGTGTGTACATTAATGAGGAAAAAAATGAACTTAAAATGATTTTAGCAAATGGCTGCAATATAACAGAGTGAAAAATGTAAGGGGGTCTGAATACTTTCTATCCTCACTGTATTGCAAAATTGTTTGCCTCCCTTTTTTCTGTCAGTTCATTGATGGTCTATCTGCCCATTATTAACCCATCAGTTACCCCCCCCCCACCCCTGCACCACATGCAACGCTTACATTAACTTTATATGCACATTAATAGCGGTTACTTTTTTTCTTCACCTACCACTATATTAGTTTCAGCTACACTACTGGAGCAAAATACTCTGTATTGCTTGAAAGAGGAGGCCACGCTCCTGAAATGTGTTCTATTCACGGCAAACCATGCAACTTCTCCGGGTGCACACTGCTCCATCGAGTTACTGCCGGTCTTTCTCCACCCCTCTGGTGTCTGTCAGATACATGCCACTAGTGTGGCTATCTGGCTGCCTGCTCTCCTTTCTCCCTCATAGTATACTGGCACAGTGCGAGAATATAACAAGCTGAGTGATCATCCAGTGGTGCCTACACAGAGGTTCTCTGGAGGTGGATTATTACATCTAATCACTCAAGATAGTGTTTGATAAGCATTCCTGTAGCATGCAAGTGCATAAATTGTTTAATTTTTACTTTTGATTATTAAAGAAATATATTGTGCTAGGGCATGCACTTCCCTTCCCTTTTTTTTATTATTGATGTGGAGATTATACATACTGTATATTGTGTTTCAGAGGGATCCCTTTTTGAGCTACCAAGTGGTACAATTTTAAAGTCCAACATTTTAAGTCTTTTGATATGGTTAGTATTTACGTAATGGCAGGTAGACGTGGCGACTTCTATGTTGGCAAAACAAAATTAGATACCTTATCTATAATCACGTCTATACCAACGAGAATGGTAAACTGTCCACTTCGATAACTCTTCACGTTGGTCATGAACATAATTTTTATTTACCCTATATAACATTGATTGCACTAGATCACGTACATGTAAACACATTATGGGGGGAATGTAGACAACATTTTGTGGGAGACCAGATGAAAATGAAGGCCAAAAAACCTTCAAAGATAAATGCACTACAAATAATATGTGCCCTTATGATCTGTAGGAATTAGCTGCATTATTGTTAACAATAAGAAGCATAAACAGACCCAGCTGACAATTATGCATGTGCCTCCACTGTGGGGACACTCATATTTTAGTGTTATGACCACAGATATCAGGGTGCCGTGACGAGGCTCTGTGGCTTACGCATGCGTTTGCAAATGCGTGCGGACTAAACCCCTGTTTTTAACGCATACTGTTAGACAGGTTAATTTGGTTGTCTGCGAGCTGGTGGTAAGTAGGCTTGGAATTTTTTCCTGGGCATTCCCCAGGCCTTGTTTATATCTGTTTGTAGCCCTCCAATGCCGCTTACTGCGATAGCCAGCTATAAATGAGGGTGGTGGCAAGTTTTTTGAGATCACCTTGGTGTGTATATTGGTCCAGCAACGCACCAGCACCTTTGCAGCCATTGTGCTATTTGCTGGGTGTCTGGTGTGCCCTGTACCTTTAAGAAGGGATGGGCTGCCCTTCAGTCCACCTGCCCTCATTTATCCATCAGAATGCATGTGCCTCCACTGTGGGGACACTCATATTTTAGTGTTAGGACCACAGATATCAGGGTGCCGTGACGAGGCTCTGTGGCTTACGCATGCGTTTGCAAATGCGTGCGGACTAAACCCCTGTTTTTAACGCATACTGTTAGACAGGTTAATTTGGTTGTCTGCGAGCTGGTGGTAAGTAGGCTTGGAATTTTTTCCTGGGCATTCCCCAGGCCTTGTTTATACCAGCTGACAATTAGTCTGGATCTACCTTAAATACTTTTAAATTAACGAGAATCGGTTGCTACATCCTCTTTTGACTGATTCTAATTATTTCCAAAATTGTAAACCACTTTGACATCTGTGTGGGTTAGGTAGCATGTCCTGAAAAACAGACCATGTAAGTGTAAATGTGGACTTTGAAGCTGGCCATACAATTCAATTATATTGGAGCTCCTGGACCACATACTATCTTGTAATGTTTTTGCATTTTGTTTTTTCCCACTACCTCAAGGTGTAGGGTGTTGCGATGAGAACATGTTGTGCCCCATCCTATGCCAATCTGTGGCGGGTGGGGGTATGAGTTATTTGCTAGCCAGACTCATATCTTGTCATGGCACAGACACATCGATGACTCTTATTGACCAGGCATATTCATTTACCTTTAAGGTAATCCACCAAAACAACCTAAAGAATATAACAATCTGTTAGATTTATTATGAGAATTATATCCAATACCGCAAGATGGGACTAAATTCTGGTCAAACATTGGGAAATTCACCGACAGGAGCCCCACTTATAGTCGAGAGACCCAAAATTATTTACAGAAAAGCCCTTACCCTAAGGAACAAAGTAGCACCAAGTAAACTAAAATCTGGAAAAACGGATAACACTAGAGCTTCCTTGTGCCTTATTCCCCTTCAGGGGATGTACTGTTAGAAAGCCCTCTGCAAAACACAGACAGAAGTCCTTTAACATCAAAAAGGTACAACCTACACCATCAATGATTCTTAAAAACTGTTCCACAGCATTTCTAGTGCATTGCTTGACATGCCCCATGTGGTTTATTATTTGTGGGTCGTACTATCAGGTCCCTCAGACAGCGGTTCGGTGAACACCGCTGCCTGATTGAGGAAGGCAAAACACAAGCACAGTGTGCCACAACACTACTGTGGGCCAAACAGGTTTTGATCATAGAAGCTATGTCCAGATGTCTCCCATCTCTGCCAACAAGAAACCTACTGGATATATACATTAGAAACCCTTTCTCCTGGTGGGCTAAATGAAGAAATGTATGTTAGTACTATTGTGTGACTTATGCTTTTATGCCTATATTTCATGTATGCCTCTTCTCCTTTGTCATATTATTTTTAGGGAATTTTATCTTTTTAACAAAGTATAGGGGGTCAAATATGATCTTTCACAGTAAAAGTAAACCATATAGGACATTTTTTTTTTTTTTTAAATAAGGTTAATATATGTTTCATACTATATATGTTTTATTTGTCTTAGCGCCGATACCCACCTACTCCTTTTTTTTACATCACTTCTTTTGATTTTGGTATCTGCTGCTTTTCAGAGCAATCTGATTTTTTACTATGGATGTGTTTGATTTTAGGGATTTACGCTCCCTAAAGCTAAAAGATGTCTTTTGATAATGTTGAAATTCAACAAAACCTTGACAATAGTGGTTTATTTATTAGATTAAATAATCTCATGACAGCAGAGGTTCATGGCCATTGAGATATAGCTTTTCTGGAAAAGTACCTTGATGAAAATATGGTTTCGAGAAGTTTGAGATTTGAAATCAGCCCACAGGAGGATATGGCTGACCTCCTGGGGTGGTACAAATATTTTAATGATGTTGGTTTAGATCTCTCAAGGTTTTTATTGCTAGAAAGAGACGCAAGTTAAATAAAATTGATGAAGACATATCTGATGTTAAAGATAAATTACTTCCTTATAGAGAATCGGAGGAATATAAAAATAAATCTGATAATCTTAAGTACTTGAAAAAGAGGATAGAGATCAAAAATTTAAAAAAAAAAAAAGGAAAAAATATGCAAGGGATATGGATGATTATAAAACACAAGTGTTTAAGTGGCAGGTCAGGAGGGCAGCTCTTGCCAGTGGAGGGGCAGAGCCTCCCTCAGGCCCAGTTCCACAGCCAAAACCCAATGCCTCTGTATCCCATCTGCGAGACAGGGACAACAATACTAATAAAACACCTAATGGAAGTTGGAGGAGAGTTGGTTTTAAAAAACCAGCACAATCCAAACACCCTCAGGCCAAAACAGATTATTGCAATAATCAGGGTGGTCAACAACGTAGGAGGACAAATCAATTATCCCCCACGATCCTATTCTAATGATGTTCCATTGTATAATCAGTATGGTTCTTTGGCTGGGAACCATGACGACTATTATAATGGGTATGAATATGACAATATAAATATTATTGTTTAACATCCATCTGCTCCTTCTCCTAGGAATTTACACTCTGGGTATAGACAATCTGGATGGGATAGCCCTGGCTACTATCTCCCTAGGAGAGCTCAACATCGCACGAAGGGCCCCCCACCCCACTCTGTCCCTTCCTTGCCTTTTTTTTCCCATAGCTCCCCTAAAAAAACAAAAAAGATGGGGATCAAAGAGAGGCACCAGAGGGGGGAGGAGGAACTGACTGAAAAAGGACGCAGAGTTTAAAATGATGCTGGTATATTTAATCTGAGTAGCAGTACACTCACCGATAATGAAAAATTTATGCTTGCCCATCGTCTTAAGTTTGCCCCAGATAAGCAGAGTAAATTTGAAACGTTCATCGACGTGCAAAAATTTATCAGAAAGATCAATATCCAAAGACAATTTTCTGTCACAGCCCATTTTGTCCTCTAGGGATGACAATGAGAGAATAAAACACTCAGGCTTGGCTAATGCTTCTCTCTTTAACCCCCATCACTTTCAGTGTTTAAAGAGCTGGTTCTGAAAGATATTGACAAACTTAAAGTGAAAAGGGATCGTAATAACTTTTGGTTCCGTGATGGTGTTAATTCCCTTAAAAAGAGGAGTGATATCATTATTCACCCAGCCGATAAAGGCGGATGAATAGTAGTGCTTGAAAAAACAGCCTACATTTCTGAAATGAATAACATTCTTTCAGATACTGACCCGTATGTCCCACCTAATCACAATCTGATTTATAAGTATAAAAGCAAGCTTACGAAACTTATAGATCTAGGCTTCACTCAACAATTGCTTGACAAAAAAAAGAGAAAGCCTTTCCGATACCTTTGGCCCCCAAAAAAAAACAAGAAAAAAAAAGTACATAAAGACCCCGTGAATCCACCCGGGAGGCCTATTATTAGTGGGCTGGACTCCATTACATCACGCATTGGCAAATATGTAGACTGCTTTCTACAACCCCTTGTTTCTCAAACTCCTTCCTACATGAAGGATTCTTCTCAAGTGATCCAATTACTGGATACTCTTGAGTTGAAGAAGGGTTTGATTATGGCCACAGCTGATGTGGCCTCTCTTTATACCATAATTTCTCACTCCGATGGGCTAGAGGCTGTTTTTACAAAGAGATGTCAGCCTGATTCACTCTCAAAAGAAGTTCATCTTGGACTTGAGGTTCGCCATGACCCACAACTACTTTTGGTTCAGAGGGACACATACATTACCTCCAGGACCGAAGAGTTGCCATGGGTGCCAAGTTTGCACCAAGCATGGCAAACCTATTTATGGCCAAGTGGGAGGAGGAAGATGTCGTCTACACCAACAGGAGACGATATATAGACGACATCCTTCTCCTTTGGAATGGTGACATGATATCTTTTTCATGCAATAGCTTAATGATAATACTTTGGGTATTTCATTGCAGTTTGAGATCAGTACTAGTAAGATTCATTTCTTGGACTTAAATACTGAGATCAGGGATGGTATATTTAATACATCTACCTATTTCAAAAGCACCAACAGGAATGGCTACATTGGGCAGGGTAGTTGTCATCACCCCCAATGGTTAAAATCTGTACCCAAAAGTCAATTCATACACCTGCAGCAAAACTGCACTCTTAAAAGAGATTTCTTGGAGCAAGCAATGACTTTGAAGAAGAGGTTCGTTGACAAGGGCTATCTGTCAGCTGACCTGGATACAACGATCAAAGCTGTGGGTGATACGGACAGGAACTCTACGTTTAAAAGTAAAGACACGATGCCACCCAGAGAGAATAATTACAACTTCTCCATGGTTACAACTTACTCACATCAGTATTATGATGTCAAGAAGATTATGACCAAACACTGGGGGGTATTGAATAAATGACAAAATCTTGGGTTCTGTCTAACCAGATTGCCCACAGGTCATTTTTAAAAGGTGTTCCTCCTCTCAAACTCAAAGGTGTTCCTCCTCTCAAACAAAGTGGCACCTAACACTCTAGATGCTCCTATTAGAGTTTCTTTTTTTCAGAAATCCAAAGGGTATTTTCCATGTCGCAATTGTAATGTTTGTAATTTTAATAAAATCAAAAGAGGAAAATTTGTCAATTTAAATCCAATGCGACAGGCAGGACATATGACTTCCACACATCCATTACTTGTACTTCCTTGAATGTAGTATATCTTTTGATTTGTCCATGTGGCCTGCAATACGTGGGTCGCACTATACGAGTGATGAATGTCAGAGTCAATGAACATATTGCCAACATAAAAAAGGGCTTTCTGAAGCATAGTGTTTCACAACACTATCTCGCGTGCTATAAGAAAAATCCCCCCTTAGGGGATGTACAGGTGTGGTAGATGCTCGGTCCGCAAATATGTGGAGAAAACGGATGTGTTCACCGATTCTGAGGGACATAAGAAATATAAATTTAACAACTTCATTAACTGTAACACCACCAGAGTAGTATACATGTTAACTTGCCCTTGTGGCAAGTATTATGTGGGAAAGACCAAACGTCCACTTAAGATCAGAATCGGTGAGCACGTCCAAAGCATCCTCGGCAAGGATGATGAACGACCACTGTCGTTGCACTTTAAGTGCCACAATATTAATCCCACCGGACTTTCCTTCAAGGACATTTATAGATTGAACCTCCTGGTCAGAAGGGGGAATTTTGATAAAATTTTGTGTGACGGGTGAAACGCGTCAGCATGACGCCATCATGCTCTCTGTATCGCACACGCTGGTCCAGTCACACGCCAAGGGGACACCTCCGTAAGTTTCACGAGTGCCGACGGAAAGCCCTGAGTCTCAGTGATGGCTGCGCTGTCAGGGCTATGAAGCCAACCAAGACTTTTCTGCTCTACTCGACAATATAGGGCAATACTCGGAAGGCAGATATCCCGTGTAACCCAGGAAACTACCCTGATGAGCTGAACGAAGATCCTTATTGGAGGAGCTGCTCGTTGTCAGGAAAGCAATGGGATCTTACTTTTTATACCTCCCGTCTGGGAGGGCTATACTTACACACCAAACCGTTCACTTTCTAGACACGCACCAACCTACCCACATTCATCGGTCTGAGCTCAAGCAAGCTCCATACAACTTCAGCCCAGCCACAGAAATTTTCCCCTAGCATACCTGGACTGACTCAGTTCCTATGAGCACATTCAGCTCTGTGTCCATTTACTAACACCCAAAAGGGCAAGTGCAATAATCACCACTCTGCTGCTGTCGACCCCAGACCCTCAATAATTCAGTGGGGAAGATGATTCAGCAGTGACCATCTTTATTCACAGTCATCCACAGGGGGAATGCATGGAGGAATGGGTGATGGTTATTAAGAGTGTATAGACAACATTGTCTATTTTAATGATTTATTGGTGGTATTTATTTAATGCATTTTGTTTGATCAGTGTTTAAGTGACTTGCTTAATAAAACTTTTTATTTTTGCTACATGTTACAGTGCAAATGCGGACTCCAATACATGGGGAGAACTTCTAGACCCATGGGAGTCCGCATAGCAGAACATGTCAATAATATTAAAAGGGGTCTCAAGACACAATGTATCAAAGCATTTCAGGACCTTTCACAATAGGGATCCTAAAAAAAAATTACAATTTTGGGGCTTAGAAAAAGTTACCAAACACTGGAGAGGGGGTAACTATATCAGGCAGCTTAATCAGCGGGAGTCTCTATGGATCCATGAAACTAGGGTGGCAGTTCCTAGGGGGTTAAACGTAGAGTTTGACCTCAACTGTTTTATATCTGATAACATATGTTTTTTCGTTGTCATATACATATGTATTTTATGTGTATTTTATAGTTTATTGAATGTATGAGATGGCCGTGGGTGTTAATGTATATATACACATACCTTTTAAAAATGTATATATAATCTTTCCCCTTGTGTTTATACAATAGATCCCCGTAGTTGTTTGAGATCAGTGTTGAACCACATGGACCCTCGCTGACAAAGTCCCACTGGACGTAACGATGCGTACGGGGCGGAGCTTCATTTCATACATCACCCGCTGCCATCTCTCAGCTGTTCGGTCACGAACAAGCTGTTTTACTTGTGCTGTGGCTTTTATCTGTTTGCGTTACATAGCGCGTGTAACTTTTTATTGAATAAACTGCCTATTGCTACGGAATACACTTAGAGTCTTTCCCCCTTTTTTTGGGATTTCCGCATCTCTTTTTCAATTACACCTGTGGATATACCATCTTTACCACTTCACTGGAGAGCTGTCCTGCGGGATCACATTGCATATCTAGAGTGGCCGTGCAGCTTCTATCCAGCTCTTATTGAATACATGCGTTTATGACCTCCTGTAACAAGAGGTCCACCCTATCTGGTAAGCACATCTGTGTGTCTGGGGTGGAGATTATCGTTATTTTATACAGAAGAATTGGTTTCCCCTTCCTACCACGAGGGATCATTTTCATTTTTACATACTATGGACTGTTTTTACTTTTGCGCTGCACTAATATTGTTTTGCATACGCCAACCTGTACCTGGGGGAGTGGGAGCATACTGTCTTTTCCAAAAGTGATCCATCAATTTATCTGGTCAACATTTTATGTTGGCACAGATATATTGATGATATCTTTATGGTCTGGAATGCAGGTGTTGAGTATCTGAATATGTTTATGAACAAGTTGGCATGAAAATAGTTTCAAACTCAAATTTACGATGGAGTATAGTCACATGTCTTTAGCGTTCCTGGATTTAACCATCCTGAAACATGAAGATGGCACTATTGACACCTCACTCTTCAGAAAAGCAACAGCTGGAAATACTATACTCCATGCAGCCAACTCCCATCCCCAGCCACTGATTAGGAGCATACCTTACTCGAAATATTTGTGTCTAAGGCGAAATTGCTCCACAGAAGAATCTTTCAGGAATGAATCTAATATTTTGAGGATAAGACTAATTGAGCGAGGATACAGCAAGACAATCCTTAAGAAGGCCTTCAAGAAGACCCTTGACAAGGATAGATGGAAATCATTGTTTGAGAGGAAACAAGAAAAACAAATGGATAGAGTAATAACAACATACTCAAGCAATCATGAAATGTACGACAGGCAATTGCTAAACATTGGCATCTTCTGGTAGGTGATCGTATTCTAAAAAAGTACATCAGTGATTTCCACAGATCACCTTCAGGAAATGTCCTTCTTTCAAGGATAGGCTGGTCCATAGTCACTTGCAGGATTTTTGAGACAATTGGGACAAAGTCCAGGAATGTTCAAATGTAACAACTGTGATTATTATAACTGAATGTTGGAGAGCTCGTCATATGTCTTGCCCAATGGAGAGACGTATAACATGAGATTTTATGCTGACTGCCAGACAAAGGGCATTGTTTATATTGCCTTCTGTAAATGTGGTTCGTTTTACATTGGGAAAACCTTCAGGAATTTCTGGAGACGGGTATACGACCACATTTACTATATTAGAAAAAAATCTACTGTACACACTCATAGGCAGACATGTTGCACTCAAGCATAAAAACAACACATCCATGGTCTGCTTCACGGCTCTTGAAAGGGTTAGGGAGGACCCACGGGGTGGGAGTATCGATCAGAAGTTACTTCAGCGTGAGGCTAAATGGATCTTTAAGCTGAATGCCACCCCATCACCCGGTCTCAATGACTCTCTAAGTTATAGGCCATTCCTTTAATCATAATAAGGTTATTCTAGTTTATGATGTATTTGTCTTCTATCTTGTATGATTTGTCTCCCCCCCTTTCCCCTATGCTGTTCTTTGAGATAAAAATAAAAATGAATCAGAAATATGAATGATTGTTAACTATGTTTTAAATTGTAGGGAAGACATGGGAGATCCTTTGAAGATACATGCTGGTCTAGTTTGAGCTTTGTATTATGGATATGATTATTAATTTGTTTTATGACATTCCCTCCCCAGGGTTTATTCTGCGGACCTGTTCGGTGCCCAGAGATGGATATGCGGGACCTGAATCCTTATTGGGAGGCTAGGTGGGGCTCCACCTGGCATGGTGTCTATCTGGGGGCTAGTGGTGGTTTGCTACTCCACTAGTCCTACCAGGGTGGTGGAGTTGACGGTGGTGGCATCCGGGGGAATCCCCTTCCTTTCCTCCCCTTTATTCCCTCTATGTCTGTATGATATGTTGGGCCCCTTTTGGCTGTGTGATATGCATTGACATGGTCCACTGGTGGCGCTGTGCCGGTGTGGTTTGGGTTCCCAGCTGTCTGCTTGTAATGTGTGGCGACTTTCTGCCTTTTCTGCACAAATGCGCCTAGTTTTGTTTCCCATCTTGGATAGGGGATCGGCGCGTCGGCCGTGATGTCACTCTGATCGGTACACTCTTGTCGGCCTTTGCTTATTTTCTCCCCTGTCAAGCTGCAACAGCTGACCCATATCAGGGTGATAGCGTTGTATGCTGAGTTTTGGCGCCATACTGACTATATAGTCAGTGGTTAATGCTGGTTCTGGCGAGCGGTGTGTTATCTGTAGTGGCTATTTTTAAATGGTAGGTGCTTTTGATAATTTTTTTTTTCACAAATGTTCTGTAATTTAATAGTCTCCAATAGATGAGTCTGGAATGTTTGTGGCATGCATGTCTCTGGTCATGTTTGAGTTCTCTTTCAGTTTGGACTGAAGCAGAGTATGTTCTACTACACCAATCCTGATATCCATCTGTACAACCTCTTGTTTTATCTTGTTTAATCCTTGCTTCATCTTCACCAGTGGAGCGCCATCAGTGATACTACTTCCTTTTTCTTCAATTTACTGCTTAACATTTTCTAGCTCTTCAGTAACCTCAGACAGAATTTGCGTCTTCTCTGTTACTTTAGTTGTTAATTGCTGATATTGTTCTTTTAGCTCACTTAGCTGGGCTTGTGCTGCTCGATACTCCTGAACCAGAGCATCCAGCTGGCTGTTAATATATTTCTCACGACTAGCCACTTGACCTCATTTTGAAGCTTGTCCAGATAACCCTTTTTGTTTCCTACAAGGATGTTTTGATTCCATCTTTGTGTTGGTGCATTTGATCAACATGTATCCTCCAATCCTTATTATCAGTTCTGACGGTGAGCTTCAGCTGTAGAAGTACTCTTTCCACTTCCAGGTACCACTCTGCTGCATCTGTTTTTAAATTCCAAAATTTCCTCTGGTTTAGAAGTATCTCCAGCATTCTTTTTATTACTTTGTGCTTTCAGAATGTTTAAATCTACCAAGTGTTCCTCATCATTGTCTGATTCTTCTTCAACAATTTAATCTTCAAATTTAATGTTAACTCAGCATCACCCTCCACTATAACCTCTTCATCTAACTCCTCTGAAGGGTATACAGGCCTTTTCCAGGTAAAGCTTGTATGGTTTTAAAACTTCTTCTGTTAGGAAATCAAGCACATAAACACACTTGTTCTCCGTAGCCTGTCTTTAGTTTGGAAGGAGGGAAGTCAGCTGTGCCACCAAATGACCGTAGCTCAGTGAGGATTTTGGAAACGGTAGCATTAGGGTCATCATATTCTTGTGGCTGTTCAAAACGGTGTCCAGCTTTTGATACTTTTTAATGTGGCTTACCTGCCACTACTGAAGTGTCACTTGGTACTCTGAATGATTATTACATATATCCTTCTTATAGTGGCGTTTTTGAACAGGTTGATATCTTTCCTGTCAACCCTTCCATTTTTAATCCTGGGATATTGATCCCATCTCTTAGGCTCTACACAGGAATGTTTTTTTTCTCCTCGCACATCTGTTTGATACACTTGGAATCAGCGGCTGGCCCTATTTAGGTCATTTTTGTGGTTATATTCTCTTACCCCCCCTTTTTTTTCTTTTGTCCCCCCATGCACTCCCTTTGCTTTGGGGTACCTGGTTTAGCACATGTTTTTTTTTTTCTATTTAGGTATTTGGCCCTCTTTTCCAGGCACGGTGTTCCCCAATAAGGACTGTCCAATCTATTGCTGTGCTGCTGTCTTGTGAGCACTGGGCAATTGACTATAGTAAGTATACCTGGCCGGAATACTTTTTTGTCTATTTTATTATATTTTCTTAAATTTTTTGTGAACCTATCCTGCCATATCGGTTTGTGGTTTCTGATTGGCCTTGTGGATAATACTTAATTATTGCCTGTTTTAACACACATAGGGTCTGTTGGATTCAGGTCCTGCATTCTTCTGCCTCTATCCACTCCCCCCATTATTGTGTGGGGCACACCGCTTCCGTTCCTCAGTTTCAACTATCTGGGGTCTAAAATCCGTAAGTTTATAATGCTTTGGGCTATTGAGGGCTATTTCGATACTCTTCACATTTATACAATATGGACCTGCGTTTATCTTTAATATATGTATTTCTCCCATCTCTCCAAATTAAGGTTCCTTGGTTACGTGTCAATATTGGTTCTGAAGATGCTACCTTGCGAAACGCGTCAACCATCTTGTTTCACACATACTGTAACCTTTATTGTTGAACCTCTAGATAACACCCTAGTGTTTTTCTTTCTATGTATCATTTTTTGAAATAAATTTCAAATATTATGTGTTTAAATTCCTCTATGGTACTGTCATAATCCGTCATGCTGGTTCTTTGTTTTGCAAAAAAAAAAAGAAAAATTATATATAAATATATATATATATATCTATCTTTATATATATTTTTTTATATAATCAGACTATCATGACTCCATTGGTCGTCGGTTGTAAGTATGTTTTTTTTTTAAAAGGCGGCATTACCCCAGTGTACAGGGGGTCCCCGGGTTACGAACAGGATAGGGACTGTAGGTTTGTTCTTAAGTCGAATTTGTTTGTAAGTCGGAACAGTACCTTTTTTAAGTGCAAATCTAGTCTCAGAGACAGGATGTAAACCCAAATCAACAGAGAAAGGCAACCGGATGGCAGGGGTGGCATGGTTAGTTCAAATATGTTTTGTTTCTTTTATTTTTTTACTTTTTAATCACTTTTTTTTATTTGTATTTATTTGTAGCTTGTCGTTTACTTTTTTTTTATTTTTGTATAATTTTCTTATTTTTAATATTATTTTTCTTATTCTTTACATTTTTAAATTTTTTTTTTATTTTATTAATTTAATTATTACTGTATTTCTTATTTTTATTTTTTTTTATCAATTTTTTTTTCACTTAACTTTATTGCTATCACACAGGAGGAAACAATTCCCTGTGTGATAGCAATTGGAGGTGACAGGTTCTCTTTATTGACCCTGTCACTTCCAAAACAGGAGTCCAGGATCGCAGCTGAGCACAGCTCTCCCCTCTCACTATTTTCATGGCAGCAGCAACAGGAGACAGCAGAGAGGTACACTGTATGGCACAGCAGGGAGATGGATGGTGAAAGCAGCCATCAGAGGCCAGGCAGGCCGGCCGGCCGGGCGGCCGGCCGCGGTGCACCATCGCGGGGCAGCGGCGTAGGAAAGACCGAGGATCGTGGAGGCTTCGTAGGCCGCACAAGGCCTCGGCCACGACGGGCAGTTTCAGCGGCCTGGCAAGCCACCGGACCATACCAGGCCTGTGGATGGGCAGGCAGGAGGACGAAGGGGACCCGCAGCCAAGCCAGGAACGGAGGAAAGGCTCAGGAAAGGAAGATTCGGCCAGCAGTGACGTCATTCGGGCCCCGTTCGTAAGTAGGGGTCGTTCGTAAGTCGGATGTTCGTAAGTCGGGGACCCCCTGTATTGGCGTTTTTTGGATAAATGATAGTATTATCCATAAGATAATATTGCTGTATTCCCAAACGTTGGTAGTGAAAGTAATACTGCCCCCTTCTACTTCGCTTACCACCACTGCGCCTAGGAAAACACCAAATTAAAATTACAAGCTGACACTTTAAATGCTAAAATAGTGTATATAGTGTTTTTATAAAGCGTACCCAAACTGAAAATAATAATAAAAGTGAAAAAACACAGTGGCGCTATATTACAAAATGACTAACTTTCCCTTAAGGGGGAACTATAAAAATATGTTCAAATACAGTAGGTGACCACCAAGTGACAGGTGATTAGAATATATGTACAACACATGATGCATCAAACAGTGAATGCATATATGAAATCCTAAAAAAAGTCCTTTAAATAGTGATGTCTTCTTAAACTTTCACCACACCCAAGTGTTCAGTGATCCCACTCCCTACAGAAATCCACTCACCGACTCCATATGCCCAAACTCTCGTGTAAGGCTCAAAGGCTTTTTGACCACACCAGAAGGGTCACAACGGCAATCCAAAAACCCAAAATCATGTGCAGGGATTGTTCCACATGTAAATGAAAATAGTGCTCCAATAGTGTAAATCGTATAACCAGTTTATTGAATACACACAAATTCTTCAATATTCAACTCACACTTTTCAAATATAAAAGTAGCAGAGAAAAGTGGGGTAGAATTGAATCACAAAGAGCTCAATATACTCAACTTGGGTTTAAAATGCGCACCTAAGAAAAAGATGAACAAATTTGAAGTCTATATTGACACGCATAAATTCATCAGATCTATGAATATAAAAAAATACTTTTTGAGCCATCCGGTTGATGAAACAGTTAGAGCCAATATACCATCTAGTAAAATAGACAGTGGCTTAAAAAATAAATCGATATTTAAGACTCAAAATCCAAGTAACCATTTTATCGAGGTGTTCAAAAGATTAGTAAAAAAAGATGATATTGAGGAACTGGTACCAAGAAAAGGGGTTAACCCTCACCATATTAGGGAAGGTATTAAATCTCTAGAAAATAGAAAAAAACATAATTGTCAACCTGCCGATAAAGGAGGGGGGGTAGTGGTTATGGATGAATTATTCTACCATAACCAGTTGATAGAATTGGTTGGAGATGGGTCCACCTATAGAAGACTAAAAACTGACCCTACGGATACGTATAGAACTCAGCTAGTATCATTTGTTGAGTAGGGATTTAAAATAAATGCATTTAATCTTAAGGAAAAAAAGATACCTTGTGCCGAGTGCTTGCCGAATACCTGTAATTTATACGTTACCCAAAGTACATAAGAGTACACAATGTTCGCCTCCTCGACCAATCGTTAATGGCATTGGATCTGTGACCGCAAGGTTGGGAGAATATTTGGACAAATTTCTCCAGCCGAGCGTGAAGGAAACCAAGGCCTATTTAAAAGATACCTCGGATTTGTTACAAACATTAGACCAGGTGCAACTAGATTTCTTGTCTGAATCATATCTACTAACAGCAGATGTTGCCTCCTTGTATACCATCATCCAGCATGAGGACGCATCTCTAGCCCTTAATTGGGCACTAAGCAGACGGGAAGATATTCCGGATACACAGAAGAGGTTTTTGGGACATACATTGGAGTTCTGTATGACCCATAACTACTTTTGGTTTAGTGGTGAATTTTACTCCCAGAAGGTTGGCGTGGCGATGGGGGCAAAATATGCCTCCAGCCTCGCCAACCTATTTATGGCGGAATGGGAGGATAGGCAGATCTTTAGTAAAAATATACCCCAGTTATAATTCTACCACAGATTTATAGACGACCTCGTGTTTATTTGGGAGGCGTCGAGGGAATCTGCGGTGGAATTTCTGGTACGACCTAAATAAGAACATCAACATCAGACTTGAATACCAGATCAGTGAGACAACTATTAATTTCCTTGATGTCACTATAGACAAGGACTGTAGTGGACTCAGAACCAAGGTGTACTTTAAACCAATGGACCGCAATAGTTATCTGTCCATTAGGAGTGATCATCCTGCGTGGATAAGGAACATTCCGAAAGGACAAATCTTACGGGTCCAACGGAACTGCACAAGGATAGAGGATTACTTTACACAGGCCAATGAATGAATGCCAAAGAAAAAAAATCATACAGAAAGGCTACAGTGATAATAATCTGAACGATATAATTCAGGAAGTGGCAGAGATCCCTAGGAACCAATGTCTAAAGAAAAAAGAACCTCAAATTTCTAACAGTCAACACCAACTGAGTTTTATTTCAAGCTTCCATTGTCAATATAGGGAAGTTGAGAGTATATATAAAAAACATTGGCATATCCTATGCAAAGACAGGCACCTAGGATAAATATTACCACAGCAGACAAAATTTATCTATAGGAGGGCTCCGAGTTTTGGGGACCAAGTAGTAAAAAAGATCTTGGACCCTTATGATCAAAGAGCTTTGAAAATAGATTTTAGAGGTTTCTACTGCTGCAGAAAATGCATATGTTGCAACCAGTCACAGAGGAGTGACGAGTGTCACTAATAGAGATGGAGAAACATTTGAGATAAAGGAATTCAGTACCTGTAATTCCTCCCATGTGGTGCCCCTGTGGCCTATTCTATGTGGGAAGAACTAAGAGGTTATTGAAAGTTCGTATAGCAGAACATTTGGCAAACAAAGAATGGGTACAAACATCAAAGTGTTTCTTTACATTTTAGAGAAAAGCATCATCAGGATCCATCTTTGTTACAGTTTTGTGGTATTGACGTTGTACATCCATCTTGGAGAGGATACAATAGGGTGAGAGATTTATCCCGAAGGGAAACCCAATGGATATTCCTTTTCAAATGTTTAGCCCCAGGAGGGTTAAACATCGAATTGGACTTGAACTGCTTTATCAATGATTTTTAAGGATTTTTAATGTAGATTTTAGGATTAGCTATAGGATGTCATTTTCCTTATTTGATCACTGAGTACCTTTAATTGATTATGGGTTTAAATTAATTGGGTTGTAGTTTTTCCGCACTGTCACTTTAAATATAGGAGACTGTATGCCCCTTTTGGGGGATGGGAGAATATTGGGTGTATTTGCACACTTAAATGTCTTATTGGGAGTTAATTCTTATGTATTATGTATAGATTGTACCCTTTTTGGTGCAGTTATGATTTTCTAGTATAGGTATTGGTCATAATTGACTATAAAGGAAGGAAAGTGAATTATCACATGTTGATGAATTGTTGTTTAATGCATGTGTCAAATGGCACTACGTATAAGGAACTGACAAAAGTAGTTGTAAAGAGGAGGGGAGATAATGATCAGGCTGCTGTTAGCACCGACCAGTGGTTGCTTTATAGGAGGCCTTAATGATCCTTATAACTTATAGCTATATATCTATATCCCCTTACTTATAAACATTGGGTTATGGGGACTCCATTGCAATGCTAATTTTATATTTTAGAACGCTGTCCTTTATAAAATGCAATGAGAGAGATTTTAATCAGTAGGTAAAGTCCGGCCATCCATATACATCAGACTGGAGATCTTTTATTTATTATTCTTCTTATTTTTCCAATCGGTAGTGTTTGATTGTTTATAACAGTTTTAAATTTGGTTTTATCTGTTTTATTTTCTATCAGGAGAAAAAAATATTCTATGTTAAAATCATGATGATTACACATGGATATTTGTTTTAGCTCGAAACTATACAGTGCGGTCTGCTCTCAATGTTAGGTGCATAGCTGCACTAGCATCTTATGCCGCGTACACACGGTCGGACTTTTCACCTGCAAAAGTCCGACGGACGCCGCCGGACCAAGTCCGGCGGACAATCCGACCGTGTGTGGTCTCCATCGGACTTCCGACGGACCGTTTCGGGCGGAAATCCGACGTACTTTAGATTTGAAGCCTGCTTCAAATCTTTACGTCGTACCTCCGCCGGACTCAGTTCCTGACGGAAAGCCCGTTCGTCTGTATGCTAGTCCGAAGGACCAGATACGACGGAGGAGCAGGTTACTGCATCTCGCGCTCGCTGCAATAGGAAAAACTAATTTTCCCATTGCGGCGAGCGCGGGGGGCATCCCAGGCCCTTAGGTCTGGTATGGAACTTTAAGGAGAACCCCCTACGCCGAAAAACCGGCATGGGGGTCCCCCCAAAATCCATACCAGACCCCGATCCGAGCACGCAGCCCGGCCGGTCAGGAAAGGGGGTGGGGACGAACGAGCGCCCCCCCCCCTCCTGAACCGTACCAGGCCACATGCCCTCAACATGGGGGGGTGCTTTGGAGGAGGGGGCGCCTTGCGGTGCCCCCCCACCACAAAGCACCTTGTCCCCATGTTGATGAGGACAAGGGCCTCTTCCCGACAACCCTGGCCGTTGGTTGTCGGGGTCTGCGGGCGGGGGGCTTATCGGAATCCGGGAGCCCCCTATAATAAGAGGGCCCCCAGATCCCGGCCCCCCCACCCTATGTGAATGAGTATGGGGTACATGGTACCCCTACCCATTCACCTAGGTAAAAAGTGTCAATAATAAAACACAACACAGGTTTTTAAAATAATTTATTAAACAGCTCCGGGGGGGGTCTTCTTCCGTCTTCGGGGGTCCCTCTGGTTCATCTTCTCCCGGCGTCTGGTTGGCATGCCCAGGGACTGTGACATCATATGGGGGCGGGGTCTCCGCCTATATAAGTCACAACGCAGCCCTCAGAGAACAGTCCAGCCGGAGAGAGCGTCGTGTCAACATCTGGGGGAAGAGAAGAGAACACAAGAAGCCAAGAAGTCCGGACCTCCGCTGGCAATAGAGCTACCTGAAGACAGCGGAGGGGCCGACCGAAGACCTGGGACACCGGGAGAAGAGGCCGGAGAGCGGAGAAGAACCAACCGGACGCCGGGAGAAGATGAACCAGAGGGACCCCCGAAGACGGAAGAAGACCCCCCCCCGGAGCTGTTTAATAAATTATTTTAAAAACCTGTGTTGTGTTTTATTATTGACACTTTTTACCTAGGTGAATGGGTAGGGGTACCATGTACCCCATACTCATTCACATAGGGTGGGGGGGCCGGGATCTGGGGGCCCTCTTATTATAGGGGGCTCCCGGATTCCGATAAGCCCCCCGCCCGCAGACCCTGACAACCAACGGCCAGGGTTGTCGGGAAGAGGCCCTTGTCCTCATCAACATGGGGACAAGGTGCTTTGTGGTGGGGGGGCACCGCAAGGCGCCCCCTCCCCCAAAGCACCCCCCCATGTTGAGGGCATGCGGCCTGGTACGGTTCAGGAGGGGGGGGCGCTCGTTAGTCCCCA
Source organism: Aquarana catesbeiana (assembly GCF_042186555.1). Classification (NCBI taxonomy): domain Eukaryota; kingdom Metazoa; phylum Chordata; class Amphibia; order Anura; family Ranidae; genus Aquarana; species Aquarana catesbeiana. Next base: position 19,316,495 of record NC_133324.1, on the reverse strand, counting down.
CCCCCTTTCCTGACCGGCCGGGCTGCGTGCTCGGATCGGGGTCTGGTATGGATTTTGGGGGGACCCCCATGCCGGTTTTTCGGCGTAGGGGGTTCCCCTTAAAGTTCCATACCAGACCTAAGGGCCTGCGACGGGGCTCGCAAGGTTTCAATCTCGCCAAAAAAAGCGGCGAGATTGAATTCCTTTTCTAGTCCCGTCGTACCCAAGTCACGTTCAAAATGAACGGACTTGTCCGTGTGTGGGAAAGTCCGTTCATTCTGAAAGTCCGGCGGAAGTCCGTCGGGAAGACCGGATTCCGGAAAGTCCGGCCGTGTGTAGGCAAGTCCGGCCGTTCAGAAAGTCCGGCGGTAGTCCGCCGGAAGTCTGGCGGCAAGTACGTCGGACCTAGCTTTCTAGAAAGTCCGACCGTGTGTATGCGGCATTAGCATCTGTAAACGGTGTCTACTACTTGTGTCTATACCATATGCTGTCTCGGAATGATGGAGACAATGTGATCGCGGGGACACGAGATGTGCGCAGGCGAGTTAGTGATTCTCTTATCAGCTGATGGGAGGAGGATATATAAGGGATAAGTGTCATACCATACAGCCAATCCCATAATTAAGTCGGTGTATGACAAATCATGTCGGGGCGTGGCTGGATGACGTATTCCACCAATGACAAGTAACGCTGTCGAACCGTACGAGGAAGTGGCACACTGATAGAGCGGCTAGGCATCGGGGAGTAGGTGAGAGAAGCTGTCTGACGCCTGCACACCTCGGGTCCGCCGTGACCGCAACTCTATACTGTGTTATCCAAATGCTTGCTGTGCTGTGAAGATCATTTTGCTGTGGAAGTTTTTCTCTGCTACTTTTACATTTGAAAAGCGTGAGTTGAATATTGAAGAATTTGTGTGTTTTCAATAAACTGGTTATACGATTTACACTATTGGAGCACTATTTTCATTTACATGTGGAACAATCCCTGCAGGAATCCCAGATTTCTGGAAGAGCTGTGAGCCAACAGTGCAGCTGGATTGTAGCCGGACAGCAGATCGCCTCCATCAGCCAGTGATGCCAAGCACTATCACAGGACAGTGCGGATGAAACCTATAGTATATACACCCATGCTGGAAAATGTCTCTCGCTTGTGAGAGTGTTTTTAATCTTACTTTTTACCATTAAAATAGTTAAACTCGCTGCATTTAGAGGGCATTACTTCTTTTTATATCCCAATGGGAGGAAGACACCATCTGGAGAGATCTGCCAGGTCAACTGCAATTATGGAGAAGATTATATAGATGATGTCCTCCTTATCTGGGAGGGGGACATAGACTCCCTATTTTTTTTTTAATTCTTAAAGTGGAGTTCCACTCAAAAGTTGAACTTCCGCTCATTGTATTCCTTCCCCCCCTCCAGTGCCACATTTGGCACCTTTCGGGCGGGAGGGGGGGCAGGATACCTGTCTTTCACAGGTATGCTGTCCCCACTTCCGGGAGCCTCAGCCGCGGGTATTGACTTCACTGCGGGGCTCCCTCTTCCTACCCCAACCAGTAGGTGGGAGGAGCGGCACCTCACGCATGCGCAGTAGGGATCCCGGCATGAAGCCATAAGGCTACACTGCCGGGTTCCCTTGGATCCTAATATTCAGGTCAATAACTACTACATTTTTCAAGGAAACTAATAGAAACAAATTTTCACTCTTAACAGCTGCCACTATCCTTGGTTGAGGGTTGTGCTGAAGGGCCAGTGCCAGAGGATCAGGTCTAATTCCATGGGCATTGATAATTATATGCAGGCTCAGATTTTAAAATCTAGGTTTGTTGAAAAAGGTATAATGTGAATAATATCAATCACGTTATTGAGGAAGTTGGGAGGATAGATAGGGAACAAATCCTGGTAGAGCATAGACAAGGACAACATGAGGTCTCTGAGATTTTTTTTATGGTCAAAGATTACTAACTTCTTCACCCAACATTTTTCAGTCAAAATAATTATTTTAAAATACGGGGCATCACAGAAGAGCTGAGTGGCCGGGAGGAGGGAGGAAGAATCCAGTGAGCTTCCGAACATCTCTTCAGTTTTAGTAACCTCTGAAGGATGGCTATGAGAAGATGGAAAGATGTATACCCATACAGGAGAATATAGAAGGAGCAGCCTAAGACCTCATAAGGCTCCAAGACATCTACTCCCTGAAAATGAAGGACTCAGCCAAAGGAGTCTTACAACTATCTTTCTAGGGAGCAGAGTCGAGGGAAATACCCCTCTGCTCCTAGGGGCCATACTGTTGATTCTTACCGTGGACGACACCCTTCGGGCCAGAGGGGTAAGCAACCCAACGGTAGGGGTAGAGGAAATGCGGGCGATAGGGGTATAGAGGGCCCTATCATGGGGCATATTGACCTAGATATGATTCCAGGACGGGTCATTCAAGTGAGGGCTATGGTTACGGTACCCCATGCAAGTCAATAATCGCTATGCTTCACGATGAGAGTTCACGTGGGACACAGTATGACCATTCCTATTATGAAGACGGTGGCGATGAGGAATATAATAGAACACCATACCATTACAACTATTCTGCCCCCCCCCCAGACTTCGGGTTTTCACAAACCCATTTACAACCCCCCGAAGTCCAAAAACAAAAGAGGATGTAGAGGAGGGTGGCGATTATAATGGAGGAAAAAGAAAAAGGTCACACTAGGTTGCTGGCTTTTTCAATTTATGTAAATTCAGTCTTACTGACCATGAGAAATGTGTCCTTGATAAAGGGCTCAAATTTGTTCCCCCCCGGAAAGTTAAACAAATTTTCCACCTTTGTGGATGTACAAAAATACATCCGCAAGCTTAACATACAGAGGCATTTTCTATTTATGCCCACATCCAACCCTAGAGGTACCATACTGAGTGATATTACACTCCGACCTCTCAAACCCATCACTCTTCAATCCCCCAAATAATACATCACATTCTATTAATGTTTTTAAAGAATTGATTTTACATGATCTTGAGAAAGTTCAGGTCAAGAGAATGCATCAAGATCCAGCCATTGCGGCCGGTTTTGGCGCTCTCTGCGATAGAAATAACCTGGTTATCCATCCGGCTGACAAAGGCGGCGGGATAGTCATCCTGGATAAGGAGGACTATATTGCTGAAATGAATCTATTACTTGATCAAACTACATATTGTATCCTCCCCAATGACCCTACAAGAGAATATAGAAGAGCCCTTTTGGCCCTTATTGATGAGGGATTCTCCCTTAATATTCTTAATCAGAAGGAAAGAGAGTTCCTTGTATCTGTAACCCCCCGAATACTGGTTATTACCTTCTGAAAGTCCACAAAAATCCAACCAATCCCCCTGGCCGTCCCATCGTGAGTGGGATAGATTCTGTTACCTCACGAATCGGAAGGTATATAGATTTCTATCTCCAGCCCCTGGTCAAGCAAATGCCTTCCTATTTGAAGGACAAGAGAGCCGCGATTAATCTAATAGAGAGAGTGGAATACCAGGATGGCCTTCTCGCAACTGCAGATGATGTTTCTGCACTATACACATCTATCCCATTGGATCAGGGTTTGGCTGCAGTGGACCTGTTCCTTTCTAGGGATTCAGGCCTACCCCTTATTCACCATAATTACATTATGGAACTACTCAGGTTCGCCACGGAACATAATTATTTTTGGTTCCATGGAACACATTCTCAGATTAAGGGTGTGGCCATGGGAGCTAAGTAAGCCCCCAGCTTGGCCAACCTTTTCATGGCCCTATAGGAGGAGGATGTTGTCTATACCCACAGACCACCTCAACTGGTTCTGTGGGCGAGGTATATAGACGACCTGAGATCTCTGGAGGAGTACATGCAGTTCTTGAACAATAATGATAGAAATATCTCCCTCAGTTTTGAGGCTAGTTCTGAGACTATCCACTTCCTGGACCCAGAGGTTTCTGCAGTTAATCGGCAACTGGTCCTTAAAACGTTTTTCAAACCCACGAACCGTAACGGGTATATCCCGGTAGATAGCTGTCACCATCAGCAATGGCTCAGATCGGTCACTAAAGGACAGTTTCTTCGTATGCGACGAAACTGTAGCCACATTGAGGACTTTCAGTCCCAATCTCAGATTCTCAGGGAGAGATTTGTGGAGAAAGTGTACAGGCCCTCTGACCTGGATGCTACTATTAGGGAGGTTAGAGGGGTGGAGAGAAATTCACTCCTGGTGCACCGTCCTAGAGTACAGGAAGATAACCAATTCAAATGGTCTTTCTTCACCTCAATCTCTGTACAACATAAAGAAATCAAGAGAATCATAGACCGGCATTGGAGAATTTTGAAAAATTGTGTGCTGGGTCCTGTTTTACCGGACCGGGCTGGTGTCATTTTTCATGGTGCACACTCCGTCCAGGGTGAAATCGCTCCCAACACTATCGATCCCCCCGTCCGGTCTCTTTCTTTCAGGACTGCAAGGGATATTTCCCTTGCAGAAGGTGTAATGTGTGTTTGCATAACACGTGTGGAAGACGTAAAACTGTGACTTTCCATTCCACAGTGACATCTAGAGATTATGATATGAAACAATTTACCACATGCGCTACCCGACATATTGTGCATCTTATTACTTGTCCCTGCAAGAGACAATATGTTGGGCGCACTACTAGGGCCTTCTCCACCAGGGTTAATGAGCATATTGTGAAAATCAAAAAGGGCTGTATTAAGCACAGCGTCCCTCGGCACTATTTGGAGTGTCATAATAGGGACCCCACGGGCACTTCCTTTTTGATTATAGATAAGTTTGTTACCCATTGGAGGGGTGAGTCTCGTGTAAGGGGTGTGTCGCGGCGCGAAACTTTTTGGATCTACGAGTTGAGGAGCTACTCACCGCACGGCATGAATGTGGAATGGGATATTAATTGTTTCATTAGCCGTGCGTGAGGTGCACCTCTGCCCTTCGAGCCGTGGCACACCTCAGGTTTTGTGAACTTTCTGATTTTGATGTATTATTATTTTCACTAAGGTGGTGTCAATTTACCATGTTTTGATTGTATACTACTCAGATTCACCCCCACTCACATTTGGGGGGGTGTTCTATATACGGGGGTTACATTTATTGGCCATTCAGTGTCCTCACTAATGTTTTTCTAATGTTTTTACATTTTATTTTTATTTTCACCCATCCAAATATTTTTTGGGTCCCTTCTCTCCTAGGCTGGCATTGTGGCGCTGCTCTACCCTCATTGGGGAGGTTCGAGCGCGTATTACTCTGCCTTGGCCGTTGGAGTAGAGCGACCCGATTACTTTATTTGATTTACCATTTATTTCTGGCAATTAATATAGGTATCTATATGCCATAGGGATAGCTTGGGTGACACCTTGAGATGTTTTAGGCATTTGTTGCCTTGAATCCCAGTGGGGCCTGATTCAGGGGGGCGTGGTATGGCTGCGTCCGAGACAGCGGCCAATCATCAGGAGCCTGGCGTGATGAGGAGGGCTCCGTAGCGGGCCCGTTTCCTCTGCGCATGTGCAGTGTGGATCGCAAGCTCCCTATGTGGGCGTTGCCTTACCACCAGCCGCTGACTGGTCCCGACGCACCCTACGTGTAGTCAGGATGACATCGGCCCAAGTCAGCCACCTGTTATTTTTACAACATGCGAGGCTTGGTACGCAGGCACGTTGCGGTTGGCGGAGGAGACGCCAGCGGCGGATTGGCTGCTGGTTGTCCTCTCCTCCTCTGCAATGTTGTTTGCGAGGCTTGGAACACAAGTTGTACGGGTGTTACAGTACCCGGGGCTTTGTGTAATTTATAGCCATTATCCCTATATGCTGCGATCCCCTTTCACATTCTGGGTCCATAGGTTGTGTCATTATATATTTAATACACATAGTTCATGTATGTTTATGCTGCTATTGTTTTACCACTTCCAGTTCCGCCTTGATGGGGGCGGTCCTGGACAATTTGTAAGCCTTTTACAGTCTATAAGTGCAATGTGGGGAGGTTGTTTTATGCCCTTGTTGAAGACTGTGTAGTTGAAACATGTAGGCGTCTTCAGCTTCCCACATTGCCATTTTTTGTCAGTGATCACTTTTATCATGTGTGGATTTTATCCAATTAAACTCCATTTTTGATCTACACCATGTGGAGTGCCTTTTTTTCTTCCTCCATGGCTTTACTCTGGATTTTTACCTTCTGGCCATCTCGCTCCGAAACCGAAGGGTGTGCCTGACAGTGGTTTAGCTCCTGTTTATGACGGCTATTCCTTACTGGTGACCAGGACCGAGAGGACATCATCCGTTTGGAGACCTCGGGAGACTATCCCCCATGTTATATCGACGCACTGCTATACGGCATGTGCGTCCTACGAATCTGGTAAGGGTACCCAACTTTTTCATTTGAAGATTTATGTGTCTCGTCATCTGTGGTCACCTTCTCATTTGAGTGTCTACTCACCTCACATGGTTTATGGTACCCTACTCTTGGAGAAGATTTCCACTCACCTTCCATATCACGGGCTCTGGTCCCTTGCTGTCCCATATTTCACCATTTGACTTTTTCAATTTAATATAGCAGGCCATATTACTTGTTCATTTAGGTTTGCTTTATGTATTCACAGGTGTATTTATAACATTATTCACTTCTGTTTTAGTGCTGCACTTAATTATTTATATTCTGAATTGACTTGGTTTGTCTGTGTGCTAGCTGCTTTTGCCACACTTTGTTTCCGTTTCTCTTGGGTTAGCGCAGCATTTTCTCTTAGTCTTACAGAGCAGACTGGGCTCACACTTCAAGCTCTGTTACAGGCCGGATCAAGAGTGTGCCATGATGATTGCTTCTATATAGGCAAGAGCAAAGCATCAACTCCAGCTCCAGAGCAAATGAGGAGGGTGAAGCCCCAAAGTGTGCCACAGGAGACCCCAGGTGGAAATCTCCTTTGCAGGTCCCTGTGTGAAGAAAATCACTGAGTCTTCTTGTAGAACTGACTCCTCAGTCTGGGTTGTAAAGTCAACACCCAGTATTACCTTAGCAACCCATGTAAAATCCAACAATGTCATGGGTGTAGCCCAATAAGATGCTTGGGCACAAACTGAGGAGGTTTACTCCACCCTAAGCTCTCTGGCAAACTAATATCAGGAGTTATGGGCCAGGGTGGAGGTTTTGGAGAGCCGTCTGGATCCGGCCCTGGTGGAACTTGTGATTTCTGGGATTGCAACAGGTTCTGGAGTCCCCATTGTTTCAAGCCCCATGCCATTGGCTTCAGGGACAAGCGCTGGTGTCCCCAGGAATATCAGGAAAGACATTTTAGAGGGAAAGGATGTCAACTTGGCATCTTTGTTGATTGCCGCCCATGAGCCCTCATAGGAGGAAGGAGCCGGACCATTATTTGTACGCAGTGGTGGAGTTGGGACATAAGTTTGGGAGTACGATTATCATCAATCGTTTTCCGCCAAAGCCGCTGCCATGTTTGCCCAACATCAGGTAGTTACGGTGTGGAGTGGTGTGGATGCAGAAATTTTTTGCAGACATTTTGCTGGGATGAGGTCACCGGTTTGTGCAACATGCCAGTCATCCTCGCATACTGCATATTGGTGCCCCAATACTGAACTACCCGTTCCATGCACCTTCAGGGCTTTCCCTAGTTCCCTACCGGTCCCGGCTCAGACGGCTGCTTTTGACAAATTAGATCAACCTATTTGGTGTCTGGGGAAATCTCAGATTTGTAACAATTGCAATCATGGGGTTTGTAACTATTGTCAGTGCCATCTTTTGCATGTATGCTCTAGCTGTTTCAGGGCCCACCCGACGTCGGCCTGTTCTCTGAAACAAGGCAAGAGCAGTTGACTAAGCAGCATCAACGTGGCATATTTACAGGCTTGTTTGACCGCTCACCCATCTTCCAGTCTGCCGGTTTTTGGGTGGAGTGTTTTATGAGGGGCTTCCACACGGGGTTCATCACGTTGCCTTCTGGTACATTTGAGTGTATCAATTTAAGAACAGCAGCAGCAGATACGGAGGCAGTAGACGCACTGCTCCAGTCTGAACTGGACAAAGGGTTTGTTATCTGACAGTTTTGTACACCACCTTTCCGGTATTGGAGGGTCTATCCTCTTGGGTTGGTCAAAGGGAAATTTTCAAATAAACAACGGTTAATTTATGATTTGTCCGCCCCTCATTGCTCTATGGTACCTAGCTTAAATTCCTTAATTTTGGAAGAAGAATTTTCTTTAAAATATGCATCTGTGGATCAGACTATCAACGTATCATCGGGGTTGGGGAGGGCGCCTCAGAGAGAGAGAGTTCCAAGCAGGCCCCTGCTGATCTACGGAATTTATCAGTTTTTGCAGCACTCAATGTTCCGCTGGCAGTGAAGAAAATGGAAGGTCTGGTGACAGCACTCACCTTTTTGGCAATTACTCTGGATACACAGGCTATGCAGGTTAGTTTACCTGCAGACAAGCTTGGTAAAATCAGAGATTATATTCATACATTTACTATCTCTCAAGTTTGTTCCAGGGTGGAGTTGCAATCTTTGTTAGGCATGTTATATTACGCAATGAGAATCATTCCGCAGGGAAGGTCTTTTATTTCAAGGGTTTTTAGCTTTGTTGCCATCAGCCCCTTACTCTCTAGTCAAGCTGGATGCTGCAGCTTTGGCTGGCCTGCGCATGTGGGAGGAGCTTCTCCAGCATTGGAACGGGATTGCCGTGTTCATATCCTCTCCTCAGGTTGTGATGGATGCAACGACCGCTGCCGGTTATGCTGCCATTTGTGGCACTCAGTGGCTTGCAGGGCCATGGCCAGAGGAGATCTTGGCGATCCCGGGGTTCACAGAGTCTTCAGCATTGTTTGAAATCTATCCTGTAGTGTCAGCAGCCCAGGTGTGGGGTAGGTTGTGGTCAAGGCAAACGGTTGTTTTCTCAACGGACAATCAAGCTGCCATGGGAGATCAACAACAAAGGCAGATCTAGGTCATTAATAATCATGTCCTTCGTTCGCAGGCTGATTTGGTTATCCCTGCAGTTTCAATTTCATATACATTGTAGATTCATCAGTAGGGCAGAGAATGTAGTAGCAGATGCTCTGTCGCGGCTTAATTACCTGTTTTTACAACAGATGCCTGCGCCACGCTATCCCCGCAGTCCTTACTACTGATGATGGATTAGTTTCCCATTGGGCCAACGCAGCGGCATTGATTGATAAATCTTTATCAGTCAACAATAAGAAGGCTTATGTCATGGCCTGGAAAACTTTCCAGGTCTTCCAGTCCCAGTTTCCTTGGTTCAATGATCATGACGTTTGGTACCTGCTGGCTTTTTGTCACTCACAATTGAAGCTGTCGTATGGCAAGATCAAAACATATCTGGCAGGGGTTCAGCATTTTTTTGTCCTTAAAAAACCCAAATATACCATTCATCTTTTCAGCCCATTCTGTCAAAGCCATTCTGAGAGGGATTCAGAGGAGTTGTCCCTTCTGTCAGCAGACTCCCCATCTCAGGACACATCTTTTGCGGCTTGTTGGAGTTGCTGACCAGGTCACCTTTCGGGAGGCTGCTCAGCGTGGTCCTCAAAGCAGCCATATACTTAGCGTTTTATGGGTTCCTCAGGCCAGGCGAGTTCACTCGCACTGGCTCGAGTTCCCATGTGCTCACAATTAGCCAGTTGGTTAGACATACAGATCATTTCAAATTACATTTGGTTGCGTGTAAGACGCAGCAGTTTGGGGCCGGTACGGACATCAGGTTTTTCAAGACTGGCAGTGCTTGGTGCCCCATTGCAGGGTTGGACCAGCTATGGTGCTGCTCATAGACAAACCTAGGGATAGTCCATTGCTACCCTTCCCTCATGCTCCCCTCACGGCAGTACAATTTACCAAGCATTGCCGCACATTATTGACAAACCTGGGGTTAAACCTGGCAGTTTTTTCTGGGCACTCCTTCGGGATAGGGGCGGCTTCCACAGCTTCTCGTCAGGGGGTCCCGCGCACATTATCAAAAAATTGGGCAGATGGAACTCAGCATGTTTTTCCAGATATGTCCCAGATCCGCAAATTGAGATGTCTCAGGATTTCAGGCATTTGGCTGACTAATGTTATGTTACCTTAAATAAATCTGCTGATTTATTCTAAAAAAAAAAAAATGTATACAGTGGAAGATCAAGGAATAATATTTCATCTGAGATATTACTTTTGAGATCAAGAACAGGCTAAGGAGATGGCTGCTCATAAAATTTGGGGACTTGCTGAAGACATCTTGTCTAGCAAGTCAAGAACTGCTAGTTCTGCTGCTGCTAGCATCGGCAGGAGTCTTAAATCAGGAGCAACTGAAGTCGTTTGTTATACCATTACAGCCCCCCATGATGTTATTTATTGGAAACTCCATCTCCAAGCTTTAGAAGTGGCCCTTTACAGAGAAGGCCTCAGAAATGAGGTTGTTCAAGGGATCTTCATATCCTACTTGTTTGCAGCTTCAGTAGACCCAGGAGCATCAATAACCAAAATGAGCAAGCACTATTGAATTCCACTGGCGATAATACCATTAACAGTCATCGAAAGCACACTGATTGGCGATGGGCCAGCAGGACAGGCTATCGCAGATGTCTTCAAATTATGTGTCGGTCTTAAGGAATGTAACATGTTTGAAGAACTAAATTCTGCTTGGAGCCTTCCCCAAATTGATGAGATAGGATACACTACCATTGTATTGAATATAATCATGCTAGCTAGTAAGGCAGTCACAGCCAGTTCAGCTTGTTTATCTACAGCAAAAAAGGAGGATGGATGCTATGAACGGGTCTTACACCATCCAATCCCATTGGTTTCCATCGCAATACGCCAGAGAACAGATTGCAATCTTTTTTTACGTTAAACAAAGGTTTTTATTAATCAACTGGTGCATATATGTTATGTTCGCTTTTACATATAAACTTAGTAACAGATACATTGAGTGTTATACAGTCTGTAATTAAGATGTCTGGTACATTTTTATTCCGTCATTTGAGTATATTCTACAAGTACAGCATACATTTAGTACATAGAAACTACATATTGAGCTGTGTGTTCAATTATTAAATTTCAAGCTAATTTGGTTTTATTAGACACATGTATCAGATTCCTGGAGCCAGCGATCCCATATCTTGTTGTATTTGTTGGGGCAGCCTCCGATGATATATATGCATTTCTTATACGGCAGGGTATTATTCACTTCTATTTTCCATTCTGATATTTTGGGAAGCGTTTGTCTCATC